>NC_091811.1:49840937-50148125 GCF_041296235.1 Equus asinus
GGAAAGAGTTATAAGAAGCTGTCAACAATGACAGCCTTTGGAGAGAGGAACTTGGGGTGGGTGAGCAATGTGTGGAGGGAGATTTTTACTTTTCACCTAATCTTTTTGTTTAGCTTGGGTTTTTGCCATATACATGTATTACATTTATTATTTTTTTCATGTCAATGCATGAAAAGGATGCATTTCCTTAACTGGGTCACCTCTCTTCGTTTTGGTACCTGGGTCTGGGGTAGCAAGAAGAAGAAACTGGAAACATATGGGAAGAGCCAGAAAGGGCCGACTTGGACTCCTGCAGGCGGAATTGGGGCTTGGCTAAACCCTTGAGTTTGGTGCTACTTGCCTTATCTGAAGTACCTGGCAGGCCACGCCTTCTTATTAAAGAAAGAGAAGGACCACATTAATGGGATTGTTGCCCCCACACCTCAACTGGTGGAATACAAGCAAGAAATCTAATACCGTATTATTGAAATGTATGATTCTCCAAATAGAAAGGATTGGATTTTTCTCACTCGCCTCAAAACCTTGGTGCTAAACTCAGAGACCTCGCCTCATTCAAATTTGTCTGAACTGGAAAAATCCTCACACTTTCCAGATTTTTCTCCTCTGTGGCCTGTCCTCTTGGTTCCTGTCCTGTGAGAGAGGGAATGACCACTGGGCTTATACGATTTAGGACGAATTTCTTTAATTGTTCTTTTGATGAACAGATTATAGACTTTGGTAGGAAATAAAGGAATAAAACATTAGTTCTTGCCTCCCACGGGTAGTAAGTAATTGCTGAGTCTGAAACTTTTCCAAACGAAGTTTGGAAAGAGAAGGAGGAGAAGGAAGAAGAAGAAAGAGAAGAAGGAGAAAGAGGAAGAGGAAACTTTAAAAAAAAATGAAGTGATCCTAGTATCCTCAGTAGCTTCATAGAAACCACGTGACCTTTCAGGTGCTTGTCATTATGTCCTTATAGCCTCTACCTCATCCTCCCTCCCTCCCCCCCTCCCTCCCTGCCTTCCTTCCTGTCTGCTTGCCTTTCAGCAAATGTTTATGGAGCCCCTAAGGGGTAGGCATTGGAGCAATAGAAGATACAAAGATGAGTAAGGCATGGTTTCTATTCTCAAATTGGTCAATAATACAATGTGATAAGAGGTTGAATGGAATGTTAGTGAAGTACCAGGAGAGTGGTTAATGCTGAGTGAAGCGATCAAGAAGGCTTCACTGTGGTGGTAACATTTGAACCAAGGAGAGAAGGTGTGGTGAGCAGAATTTTAAGATAGCCCCATGACCTTCACCCTGCACCCCGTTCCCCCCCCCCCCCCCCGTTACTCTTATGATTATATGGCAAAAGGGAAATAATCTATGTGGGCCTAATCTAATCACACAAGCCCTTTAAAAGTGGAAGCTTTTATCTAGCTGATGGCAGAAGGCTGAGTCAGAGATCTGAAGCATGACAAGGGCCCAATGGGCCACTGCAGCTTTGCATATGGAGGGACCGCATGAGAAGGGACGTGGGTGAGACTGAGAGAGACCTGATGTGCACAGCCAGCAAGGAAACAGTGGCCTCAGTCCTGTAGCCACAAGGAAATGAATTCTGCCAACAGCCTGAATGAGCCTGGAAGCAGATTCTTCTCCAGAGCCTCCAGATAGGAGCCCACCCTGGAGGACACATTGATTTTGGCCTCCTGAGACCCTAAATAGAGAACACAGTGGAGCCCATGTGGACTCTGACCTACAGAATAGTGAGATCATAAATGGTGTTGTTTTAAGCCATTATGTATGTGATACTTAAGACACAGCAATAGAAAAATAACGCAGAGGAGGTTTCTATTCAGAGGGGAGAGCATGAGCACAACGATGTTAGAGTGCTCAGAGGCTTCAGGGGAAAGCAAATAACTGGAAAACTTGGGGTGCATGAAGGTGAAGGAGTGGCATGGAAAGTCTACAAAGTTGAGTTTGAGCCAGCCTGGGAAAGTCATGAATTTCATGCATGTCAAGGAGTTTGGGCTTTGTTCTCGAGGACCAGGTTTTCCCTTCCCCTTCCCCTCAGCAGCTACGTCATCTCCTGCCCAACATGGAACTACTTCTCTTATTTGACTAATGTCTGGAATGTCCGTACAGTTTTTTATGCTTCTGTTTTTCTTTTCTGTTCTGTTCAATATCCACCTACATCATTCCTGCTCTTCACTCTTGGCACTGTCCCCTTCAGGTAGGAGGATGCCCAGGAGTTCTGTCTGAGGGTGCGAAAAGAAGAATAGCTGTGTGGCTGTAGCCTTGACAATGTCCATCAAAGTCCACCACTGGGCCCTTCCAAAGGGACTGGCTGATGGTGAGAGGGAGCAGAATCAGCTTCTCCAGATGCAAAGAACAGAGTAGACCAGATCCTGTGTCTCATTTAGGCAGTTTTGGAAGAAGTGTGGGGAACAAGGCTGTGGAGCACTGACCCAAGTATCCTATTAGTCAGATAAGCATTGTCTATTTAGGAAATGGAGGAGGTGAGATGTATCAGTCAGGGCCCCATCAAGAAACACAATTTATCCCAGAGGCTTCAAATGAAGTGATTTTGAAGAAATGTCAATTGGCAGATGTGTTTGCAAGGTTAGGGGAATGAAAATGGAGTGTAGGAATGGCAGGAAATCATTACCACCTTGACTTCGATGGCCTGAGAAATGAGGGAAGAAATAGTAGGCAGATCTCCATGAGAGCTAGAACCATGGAGAATGGGCCACGTGGCAGGAACTGTAGTCATGGAGGTGTGAAACTATTGCCAAAGAATTACTTTGAAACAAGGAGGAGCAGGGAAAAATACCCAACCTCTCTCTCCTCCCTCTGATCCCCTGAAAGTGCCTCCCCTTGCAGGACTCAATCATAAGCCGGTTGGCACAGGAGCCCAGGAAAACGGAGTCCAGAAGGGTCAACACAGAACAGAGCAGAGAAAGGTGGAGAGTGGGTGTAGGGGAGAGGTAGAGTGAGGAACAGAGAATGATCAGCACATAAGGGAACCAAGAGGCTCATTGGCCTTGCCATGATGTTGACTTGGGCCATGACCTGGGCCATGTATGGGCTCGACCATACCCACTCTTAACCCTGGGACTCTTGTTATGGCTATACTCTTGCTGATGGGGCCCAGAGGAGGGACAATCTGAAAGGGGGAAAGATCACATGACAGCAAAGCTCACCTCTTGGCCCTCCAGTTCAGGGACCCTCTATGAGGGCAATCACCTCCCAGAACAGGAGAGAGTCTGGGAGGAAAAACACAGGGGTATCATATGTCATTGTGGGAGCTTCTAGCAAAAGGACATTAGGGGCTTCCCAGAGATGGGAGCCTGAACTATTTAGGATTGATATACTCAGAGTGGTGAGAAACCATGCTTAGAGTTGTGGGATGGACTGACCATTTCTGCCAGGCTGTAAGGCTGTGTTTTGAAGGGAGAGGGGCAGCAAAGAGATTGCACAGAGGAAGGATGTGGTTAAGTCCTTCTTTAAGAGCACAGCTTGTTATCTTTTGGGTCAAGAAAATTATAGGGGATTGATAAATTTACTAGAACAGCAAGAATTACACTGGTTTTTTCAGCTTTAAATAAGGACGTTCCTTTCCCAAAATACCCTCCTTAGGCTTAGAATGGTCCTAGGAAAGTTTCTGACCAACCAGAGACTTAAAAATTAATTCTGGTGAAGAGTCAAAGTCAGTACTATTAGGACAGATGGAGCCCTTGCACCACCCAAATCCTACCACACGCACCACCAGGCTTCCTTGCCCAGTTTGGACAACCCCCTGATCCCTCTCCATGTTTGGCTCAGAAAGGTTAAGTGTTATCTCTCACCTCCGGCCTAACCCCACAGCCGGCCCAGTCCCTGGCCTCACTGTTGTCAGTTTCTGCAGCCCTATGGGACTTTAAGGACCAGGTCAGCGATTTTGTGCAAAGATAAGACAGACTGAAGTCTCAAATGTGAGGCACAGGAGAAGACTCACCCTTTGGCTGAGTGCAGTCTCTCCTCACTCCAGATGATTCTGTGCGGCCTAGACACAGATTCTCTGGGTCTGGATGCTGGGCCCTCTCCCTCAACCTCAAGCGGCTGGTCCGGGCAATTCTTCCCAGGAACACAGCCTATTTACTCTACCCCGCGGTCCAAATTCCCTCTTGAGCCCAGAGAAAGCCCCCACAGCAGAGATCTGTCCCCACACTTGCACAATCAGGCCCTCTTTCTTGTGTCCCCAGACATAGGGAGGCCAAGCCAAGGTGGAGGTGGGAGACCCGGGTCAGTGTGGCTGCTGGGGAGGGTGGAAGCTGAGCCCAAGACCACGCTGTCCTGTGGTATCTGCAGCCTGCCTGAGACCACAGGCGAGACACACACAGAGGCGTCAGAGTTCCTGCTGTCCGGGCCTTCTACAGCTCCCCAGGGACTCCTGGAGCCCATGAGCTTGGCATGAAGCCCTCAGCCAGACTTTGTACCCATGAAGTGCAGGCTGGAAAGCTGAGTGGGGTGATGCGGGCTGGGCAGGGACGGCAGTCATCATCAGATCCTCCCTGGTTTGATGTCCAAAGACGAACTAAGGGCCAGACATGACTTAGAGTTTATCAGCTTCACTATAAGCAAGATAAACCCACTGTAAGCAAGTGACCCAAAGCTGGGGCCTCTGGGTACCACCAGTACCTCCATCCTCCTGCTACCCTCCAACTGCAGGGCCCAAGGCCCGCTGGAGCAGATTCTTCCTCCTGGAGGCACCAGGTGCAGCAGTGCCCTCCCCGTCAACAAGCCAGCTTTCAACTTCCTAAACTCTTTGTTAGGTTCAGGAGTGGCCTCCCTCAGCACACACCCACCCTAGCACAATTACACACCTCACTTGCCATGGCAGTAATCAGTAATCGAGCCAATTACTCTAACTGCCGGTGCTGGGGAGGAAGGGACCCACTCACACACCCACTGCTGAGCTACTTTCTTCCAGAGCTCTGAGTGGGGCTGACACCTGGGTGCTCTCCGGGAACTCAGTGTACCCACTGATCCCGGCAACTCCCCTCCTCACCCCTACGAGAGGAGACAGGACCTGAGGCAAGTCAAAGGGGACAGGGAGAACTTCCTCAGCCCCGAGATGCTACAGACAAATCTGAGTCTGTCTCAGCTGAGCTAGTGGGTGACGCAGGGGTGACGTCTGCACAGAGTCAATCAAAAGATCTGGGTTTGTGCTGAGCTGCCTGGAGAAAACCTGAGATCTACGGTGACAAAGGGATTCTAAAATTAAGACCCATACTACCCTATGCTGTGGGCTGCTGCCCCCAGTCCAGTGGTCTTGCTGCCCTGCTCCCAGGGCCGAGAACACTGTCCTTATCTAGCTCTGTCCATCCAGGTCAGTCTTGACCAGCTGATGCTAGATGTCTTGGTTATATCTGGGTGGGCTTGTGGAGGAACAGAAGTAAAGGAGGAAGTTACCAAATGAGACTATGCCCCCGTTCCTGTTGTAGATGAGAGGGCCGAAGAGCTCATTTGCCATCAGCTCATGTGGAAGCTTTCTTTGATCCCTTAACTCAAGCAGCAGAAGGTATTGTACAGACATGCCCACCCACACCGTCACTGTCTTTTATCCCTTCCTTGAGTTTTGGAAAACGAGGATGATTGGCCATAGGACATTGTTTAGAAATTGTTTCAATGTATCATTTGGGTCGTTGATTTGTGTGAACATACATTTTGAATGGGATTTTTGGTTCCTAAGCATAGGCTAGAGTTTCTGGAATTCTCTTTTTACCAAGAATACCTGGTTCCTTTGAATGTTTCCCACCAGCAAGAAGACCTTTAAGCAATGGAAGCCATCCCCTGTGCCCACCCCCAGTATGGTCTACGATGAGCTGATCTTCAGATCCTGCCTGTTCTGTGAAGGTTGGATGGTGGCCATGGCCCTGATTATATCACAAAGTCCCCGTCATTGCTCCCACCCACAGTGGTAATGTGGCTCTTCTGCTCCCAAGGTCTCTTGGGGCTTCCCTTCACTTGCCCACATTGCATCACCTGCAGACTTCTGATGTGCTGCATACACGTCAGGGCCCTTGCCTCCTACCTTTCAGGGCTTTCCCCAGACCACAGACATTCACGCAGCCTCCACACTTTCCAACACCCAAGCCACTAGAGTGGGACTTTCAGAAATGATACCACTTCCCCACTCAAGCTCTGTGCAGCCTTTTGAGGTCTAAGAGCAGGTTGGACGGGGAGAGAGCCTGGACACCCTAAGCTCAACCCTGTTGTGGGCAGGAAACACAGGACTCCCAACTGAGTAAATATGGGTGCTTCTGAAATCTCCCCCACCAACATCATTTGGACAACAGATCAACATCCCCACCTACACTTCCCCTTTCTCCACTCACACCCCTAAACAAGAATATCTCCTTTGCTGCCTTCAAAGAAAAGCAGAGATATTCCTGCTAACAGGGCTGACCAGAGTAAAATTCTCCCTAGTCAGTTTATACTGAGAATCTTTGGGCACATGTGTGTATGTGTGTGTCTGCCTGTGCATTCAAGGTGGGAGGATTGTGGCGGGAACTATGAGATAGCAGAAAGCACAGTGACACAGGGAGAAGAGGATGGAAGAAGACTCAGGTGGACAATAGCTGGGAGAGCCGAGAGGTTAGCTCAGACTTGCTGATGCCAGTGGGGCTCACTGTGCTGAACCAAGTCAACCCATCTGTGCATCCCTCCTACGTGCTGAAGGAAATGCACACCCCAGTGAAATATCCTCCTGTGGATTGTGTGAACCAAGCAGTGGGGGACAGAGGTACACTGGACTGAAGATGACGCACCTTTGATGGAAGATAAAGGTAAAATCATTGCAAGGTAAGGTAGCTTCCAGGGCCAGGACTCGGGAGAGTTGTGAGAGAAGAACTCACATTCATTTTCCTGGGAATGGCACTGGCATCCTCAGTTCCTCTGGATACCTCTTGTTTAAAACCCAAGGATACTAAAAGTTAAATGTATATAGTGCGAATAGATACAATGGATCTGCTAAAGGACAGAGATTTTCGGATTGGACTTTTAAAAGTCAGTCTATATTTTGTTCATAATTCATAATAACACAAAAGTGTTGAAAGTGAAATGCTATAAAAAGAAAATTGGTGTAGCAATGTTAATATCAGCAATAATAATATTATTAATTCATAATTAATACCAAATAGATTTTAAAGCAAGGGAAAAAATAACCATTACAGGGCTAAAGAGGATCATTACTTAAAGATATTATATCAAGAAGATACAATAATAACTAAATCTGCATGCAGTTAACAATATAGTCTTGAAATACACGAAGCAAAAATTGACAGAATTACAAGGAGAAATTAACAAGCCCACAACCAGAGTAAGAGATTTCCTTTCATCTTTTTCATAAACTCAAAGCTTAAGAAGTCAAAAATTGAATAAGAACAGAAATCATAAATCATTAAAATAGAACTTACTATTAAGTCTTGGTCTGAAGGACATATACAAAATTTTGCATGCCCAAACTGGAGAATACACATTTTTTTCAAGAACACATAACAAAATATTTACAAAAGACCATAAAGCAAGTCTCAAAAAAAAACAAAAAAATTTTTTATATGTTCTGTGACCACAATGAAGTAAAATAAAAATTCAATTTCAAAAAGATAAATAAAATTTTTATTTGGCAAACTTCAAGTGCTCTCCTAAATAATTTACAGGTCAAAGAAAAATAATTATAGTTGTGAAAATTACAACACAATAATAACGAAAATAATACACACCAAAATTTGTGAATGCAGTGAAAATTGTCTTTATTGGAAAATGTATAGTCTAAAATCCATTGATAATAAGACTGAATGTCAATGAGCTAATATTCAATTAAAAAAATCAAGAGGACATCCAAAGAAAGTAGAAACATAAAAATAAAAGCAAAAATTAATGAATCCGGATACAAGCCATAATTGACAAACTCAGATGCCGGTTTCTGAGAAGATTTCTAAACCTGACAAACTTAAAGAAAAATAAAATAGCAAGATCCATTAAGGAAGAAAAAAGAAAGAATGAAAGAGGTGTTAGAAACAGCCTTAGTGGCGACCCAAGGTAGTGTCCTAAGATAAAAGCCTGAGAGAATGCCGTGTCCCTGGGCGGGCAGGGCTGCCTCCCTTTCCAGCTGGCTACTGTGCTCATGTCTTATTTACCTTTGTACCTTTAAAGGCTGGCAGCCTGGCACATAATAGATATGCAGTGGGTTTATTGCATCAAGTCAAATCCCCTTCACGAGCGGGCAGTCCGGGGCCTCAATGTTCAGCAACAGAGTCTAGTTCTCCACGGAGTATTTGTATGTCACCGTTTTGTTATTAATGTTAAATAAAGCATCGAAGTTTAGGAACACTGTACTTGAAAAACTAATAATCAGAGCAAATCAAGGTTATCTTTACAATAATATTCTCCTCCCTTATTTGGATGAGATTGGCCTGAATAAGAAAGAAAAGGATAGAGTTATAGCTGAGAGGTGGTACTCATTGCCCAGTGGACTTGGAGGAGACTGTGCCCTCACGTGAATACCTATTGCCGAGGTTGTTGAGAACCCCCGTGGACGTCTGTGCCCACGTTTCTATGTGGCCAAGAACCAAGCGGGTCAGGAGCAAGATCAGGAACACAAGGTTGGGATATTTCTGGCTGGAAATGGAAAATGGCAAGGCGTACAGATCTGACACAGAAGTCTCAGATTTCAGAGGTACTGGAGAGGCCTCCTAACCCCTTCCAAAATTGTTGCCCTTTCCAGGCACTGTGGCCTGAACCCTTGCTTTGTGGTTCTCACCCCCAGCTTGGCTTTGTCCCTTAGGGAGAGGTCACCCTGCCTTATCAGCCATTGCTAACTCGGTGAGTTTGAGCATCAGATGCTTTCCTGCCATGAGGTTTGATGGGGGCGGGTTGGGTGGAGTGAGCTGAGGACAGGAGAGCATGAGGGCGTGATGGCACTGGCTGCCTGAGGGGAAATCAGGGAGGAAAAACTGCCTAGTGCAGAGTTCTGCTCAGGGCCAGTCCTGGTTGTGCGGTGAGAACCCACAAGCAGGGAGGGGGAGGAACGCAAACAGATGCCCCAGCACAGCTGGAAGCCATGCGGCCTCTCTGGGTCCTGGGCCAGGAACACAGGCAGACCGACAATCAGAGGGCAGAGGGAGACACACAGAGCATCTGGCGCTGTAAATAACAGCTTCCAAGGAAACAGCTTCACGTGAGTGCGCCATGCAGCGGATGTGGGGATGCGCACCACTATCGCTCCATCAGTCCACCTGCCGTGTCAGCACACCCGGTAAAGCTGGCAACCCTGAAACAATAACAACAAACATTTGTAAAGCACTTTACAACATAGAGACGGCTTTCAAATGTGTTATCTCCTGTAGCTTCACAAGATCCTCTGGGAAGTATGTATTTAAGACTGCTTTCATTTTGCAAAAGAGGAAACCGAGGTTCAGCAAAGATAAGAAACTATGGGCAGACCTGGGATTTCTCATTCCAGACCCAGCATGTTTTATGCCTTTGCTTCTCCAAGTGTGGTCCACGGACCAGCAGCATCGGCCTACCCTGGGAGCTGGTTAGAAATAAGGAATCTCAAAGTAAGACCTAGTGAATCAGAATCTGCATTTTAACAAGATTCTCAGACAACTAACTTTTAATATGCACATTAAAATTTGAGAAGCATTATTTCCACCATATCAGACCACTCCTCACAAACATCTGATGATCCACTTGAGTTCTATACTCTTGGGGTCTCAGTATTTTAGAGTTGGAAGGAACTTCTCAAAAGCACCTACACCCACTCCATCAGGGTAACAGCAATAACACCGAAATTTTCAAACGCAAGGCCCTAGCAAAATGGAGGTGCAAACCTGAATCTCCTCTTTTTTGGCTCAAAAGGTTTCCATCATACCTGGCTTCTTCCTATTTTTTCCTTCATTTTTTTATTTTCCTATTTGGCGTTTTTTATTTGGGGTTCTGTTTTCAAAGTAGGCTTTCTTTGCCAGTTATATGTAATTTGGGTAATAGATTTCATTGCATTTTCTGAGCTCACGTTAATAGAGAATGAAAACAATAATGAGAAGAGAAGCAGTAATGGCCTTTTCTTTGTTTAGCATGTCCTAGTTTTTCAGTGTTTGGTTCACTCACACGATAGGTAGCTGTAGAAAACCAGTCTGGTATGAAAGATTGGTTCCAGATAATCTGGGACATTATTGAGTTGGTTACAAATATATATTAGATATAATAACATGTGGAGAGATACACTTAATAATAATGTGTGGAGGGATATCTATGTATCTGCATGGAGGCAGGCCACCCTAAAACTGTGTCTGTCCAGCACAAATGAGGATCCTGGCAATTTTCTGGTTAATTTGCTGAGTCTAGATGGCCAAACCGGATAATTCAGGCCACCAGTAGATTTTTGAACCTAAATATTCTGGTTTGGCTCTCTTTGTTTATAAAGTTAACCTGACACTTGCCAAATCACTGCCTCATTCACACTCTATCAAGGAGAAAGAAATGATCATGTGAGTGTGAACACACACTTGTTTTAATATGTGCATTGACATGTAACTCAGCTTAGGTCATTTTGTTCTTCGAGAGGAAATAATATCCACTCAAACATTCATCCCACGGCAGTGGGAAATGCAGGGTCTCTCCCAATATCTCTAGGAATGTTTAGGGTGGGAAGGCAATTGGCCTTGCGTCCCCACCTCCCATAGTCACTTGTGGATCCAAGTTCTTGCTTCTGTGGAATTTTCTCTCTCTTATGTCCTGCCTTCTACGGACGTTTCCACTCTCCACCTGCATGGAATTAAACATCTAATTCAGTCCAGTCTTCATGATTTCTCCAAAACATCACTCACCAAGTTAAGCAGCTGCAGTAGACTTTTCCTATAGATGTGAAAGAAACTAAGGCGCAGTTCTTTGCCACAAAATCAAATAGATCATCATGTTGATGAACAGAATCTTCGTCCTTAAAAATCTTTCAATGATTCCCTTTCTCCACATGCCCACCATGGAGGATTGTCTTCTACTTGGGCTCAAGCCTCCTAATATGTTGTGGCTCCTTTCTCATCCAAACTTCTTCTAAGGTAAACAGCCCTCACCCACAAATTCCTATGTCGATTATCTTCATCTCATTCAAGCCCATCCCACTCAAGGACTGCCTTCCATGATCCAAACTGTCCATCATGATGTTTTTCAACAAAGCGCCCAAGGATGAATTCTCCCACAGACTGCCAATGGCAGAGGGCTTGTCCTGATACACCGATGCCTTCTGTTACAGGATAAATAGATGGACGGCATCCAGATGCTGGTATCTGTGTGTGAATATATGTGCCAGCATGTGTGGGAGAATATGAGTATGCAAACATCTATATATGTGACTGTGTGTGCACACACATGTGGGGAGTAGCCCTAGGATTAGACCAAATGTGATTGGGAAAATGTGTAAAGTGTGTGTCCAGACTCATTCATTAGGTATTGGATCCAATGCCAGGAAATCCCATGTGTCAGCCCAATGAAGCCCTCAAGGAGGGGATCCCCCACACCCAAGCTACATCTCCTTGAAAATTAATTAATTAATTAGTTAACTGGGGAAAAGCATAGAGATATAAAGGAAAATAAAGAAGTAGGGCCATAGGGAACTGGAGAGACAGAAAAAGAATTATTTGGAGAAGTGATCTCAGCATCATGGCGGAATAAGTTTTTCCCTTTGTCTCTCCTCTCCAAGTTAAAACTAAACAGACATTCATTAAATAACAGAAAATTCCCTACACAGCACAACAAGGACAGCTGAGAGATCCACACAGCCATACATCTGAAGGTGGGTGGACTGGATCCCCAGGAAGTGGTGCAACTAGGTGAGTGCACCCACCTGACTCCCCAGCAGCAGCAATCCAGGTCTTGGATCCTCACACAGTGGCCTGGAGCAACTGTAAGTGGAGAGTGGGGCAGACAGGCCATGCATGAATGCTTTTGGAGGGATAGCCTAGCCCACATGAGCGCCCATCATGCCACAGTGGCCCCACCCACGGGAACGCTCCCCACTGAGTGGCAGCTGCTCTGTCCCTGCAAAGCACCCTTCCTGCCAAGTGCTGCAGCTCAGCTGGTCCCCTGCTGAGTGCAGTGGGCCCACCTGTGCAGATGGCACCCTCCGCCCCCGCAAGAGCGACCTGCCTGCCAAGAACAGAGTTCCTGCCTGCAGTGCACAACCCACCCACCAAGTGCAGAGGCCCTACCTATGTGAATGCAACCTGCCAAGTGACTGTGGCCAGTCTGTGCAAATGCAGAGTGGCCCTACTGGCACAACTGCAGCAGACAGGGTGGAATCAAAAAACACAGCTCCTGCCCCCTCAACAGTGGCAGGTGGAATCTGCGATCTGACACTATCACAAATGCACCAGCAAAAGCTCAATTCATCGGACACCATGAAGAGCTACAGTAACACTTCAGAGGAGAAGGAAAATGACAAGTCTCCAGAAACCAATCCTGAAGTCACAGAAGTATACAATCTAAATGAAAGAGAATTCAAAATAGTTGTCATAAAGAAACTCAGCAAGTTATAAGAAAACTCAGAAAGACAGTTCAGTGAGCTCAGGAATAAAATTAATGAGCAGAAGGAATACTTCACCAAAGAGAATGAAGCTCTAAAAAAAACCAAACAAAACTCTGGATATGACAACACAATTAATGAGATAAAAAATCATCTAAAAACCATAAAAAATAGAGCTGACAGGGGCTGGCCCAGTGGTGCAGTAGTTAAGTTCGCATGTTCCACTTCAGCAGGCTGGGGTTTGCCAGCTCAGACCTCGGATACGGACCTATGCACTGCTTGTCAAGCCATGCTGTAGCAGGCATCCCACATATAAAGTAGAGGAAGACGGCATGGATGTTAGCTCAGGGCCAGTCTTCCTCAGCAAAAAGAGGAGTATTGGTGGCAGATGTTAGCTCAGGGCTAACCTTCCTCAAAAAAAAAAAAATAGAGCTGACATCATGCAAGATAGAATTAATGAATTAAAGAATAGAAATAGAGAAATGCTTCAGGTGGAGGAAGAGAGAGAACTAAGATTCTTTTTACATGAAGAAATTCTTCTAGAAATATCCTACTCAATTAGGAAATGCAACCTGAGGGTTATAGTATTCTAGAGGGAGAAGGGGGAAGAAAGGAGCAGAGAGCTTGCTCAGAGAAATAATAGCTGAGAACTTCCCAAACCCGGGGAAAGAACTGGACTTACAAGTACATGAAGCCAATAGAACTCCTAACTACATCAATGCAAAAGGACCTTCTCCAAGGCATATAATTTTTAAAACTGGCAAAAGTCAACAACACAGAAAAAATATTAAGGGCAGTAAGGAAGAAGAAAATAAGCTACAAAGGAACCCCTATCAGGCTTTCAGCTGATTTCTCAGCAGAAACCTTACAGGCTAGGAGAGATGGAATGATATATTGAAAATACTGAAGAAAAAAGCTTCAGCCAAGAATACTCTATCCAGTGGAATTATCCCTCAGATACAATGGAGAAATAAAAGCTTTCCCAGATAAACAAAAGCTGAGGGAGCTCATCACCACCGGACATACTTTACAAGAAATGATGAAGGATGCCCTCATACCTGAAACAAAAAGGCAAAGGTCTACAAAGGTTTGAGCAAGGAGATAAATAGACAGACAAAACAGGAAAACCATAGCTCTCTATCAGGACAGGTTAGCAAACACTTAATTATAACATAAAACATAAAGGGAAGTAAAGCATCAGAAATAACTAGAGGAGCCAGCCCCAGGGCCTGGTGGTTAAGTTCAGTGCACTCCACTTTGGTGGCCTGGGGGTTCACAGGTTCAGATCCTGGGTGTGCACCTACACCACTCATCAGCTATCCCATGGCAGAGATCTACATATCAAATAGAGGAGGATTGGCACAGATGTTAACTCAGGGCTAATCTTCCTCAAGCAAAAAAAGAGGAAGATTGGAAACAGGTGTTAGCTCAAGGCAAATACTCCTCAGCAAAAAATAAATAAATAAGTATAAACACTTCAATTTAGTCACAAACTCACAAAACAAAAAGAATTTGTGAAGACAAAAACTCAGAAGGGGAAGAGGCTAGGGATGGAACCTGCTTAGGCTAATGGAGATAAAAGGCTATGAGAAAATGGACTATCTCATCTATGAGATCTTTTATGCCAACCTGATGGTAACCACAAAACAGAAAACCAGAGCAGAGCCACAAATCATAGATAAGGAGAAAACTGAGAAAAGCATCACAGAAAACCACCAAACTGAAATGGCAGTCAGAAATACAAGGGAAAAGAAACAATGGGAATACAGAACAACCTGAAAACAAGAGATAAAATGGCACTATTAAGCCCTCATATATCATAGTCACTCTAAATATAAATGGATTGAATTCTACAATCAAAAGACACAGAGTAGCTGGATGGATTAAAAAACAAGATCCAACAATATGCTGCCTCCAGAAGACACATCTCAGCTCTAAAGACAAACGTAGGCTCAGAGTGAAGGGATGGGAGATGATACTCCAAGCAAGTGATAAGCAAAAGAAAGCAGGTGCTGCCGTACTTATATCGGAAAGCAGATTTCAAGATAAAAAAGACGATGAGAGTCAAAGATGGGCAGTATATAATGATAAATGGGACATTCCACCAAGAGGACACAACACTCATGAATATATATGCACCTAACACAGGAGCACCAAAGTATATAAACCAACTACTAATATACCTAAAGGGAGAAACTGACAGCAGCACAAAATAGTAGGGAACTTCAATATCCCACTTACATCAATGGAGAGATCATCCAGATGGAAAGTCAACAAGGAAACACTGGCCTTAAATTAAATACTAGACTAGATGGACTTAGGGCCGGCCTGGTGGCACAGTGGTTAAGTGTGCATGTTCCACTTTGGCAGCCTGGGGTTCACTGGTTCGTATCCTGGGTACGGACATGGCACTGCTTGACAAGCCATGCTGTGGTAGGCATCCCACATATAAAGTAGAGGAAGATGGGCACGGATGTTAGCTCAGGGCCAATCTTCCTCAGCAAAAAGAGGAGGATTGGTGGCAGTTAGCTCAGGGCTAATCTTCCTCAAAAAAAGAAAAAAGATCTATAGAACATTCCATCCAAAAACAGCAGAATACACATTCTTCTCAAGTGCACATGGAACATTCTCAAAGATAGACCATATGTTAGGAAACAAGGCAACTCTCAATAAATTTAAGAAGATTGAAATTATATCAAGCATCTTTTCTCACCACAATGCTATGAGACTAGAAATCAACTATGAGGAAAAAGCTGGGAAAGGCACAAATATGTGGAGATTAAACAGCATGCTACTGAACAACCAATGGATGAATGAAGAAATCAAAAAATACCTGGAGACAGATGAAAATGAAAACATAACATACCAACTATTATGGGATGCAGCAAAAGTAGTACTAAGAGGGAAATTTATAGCAATACAGGCCTCCCTCAACAAACAAGAAAAATCTCAAACAAGTAATCTTAAACTACACCTAACAGAACTAGAAAAAGAACAAACAAAGCCCAAAGTCACCAGAAGGAGGGAAATAGTAAAAATTAGAGCAGAAATAAATGAAAGAGACATTAAAAAACAGTAGAAAGGATCAATGAAAATAAGAGCAGTTTCTTTGAGAAGATAAACAAAATTGACAAACTCTTAGCAAGATGCACTAAGAAAAAAGAGAGAAGGCACAAATAAATGAAATTAAAAATGAAAGAGGATAAATTACAATGGATACCATAGAAATACAAAGGATTATAAGAGAATACTATAAAAAACTATATGCCAACAAAGTGGATAACCTAGAAGAAATGGATAAGTTCTTAGATTCATACAACCTTCCAAAACTGAATCGAGAAGAAACAGAGAATCTGAACAGACCAATCACAAGTACAGAGATTGAAACAGCAATCAAAAACCTCGCAAAAAACAAAAGCCCAGGACCAGATGGCTTCTCTGGAGAATTCTACCCAACACTCATAGGAAAGTAAATATTCATCTTTCTCAAAATATCCTGAAAAATTGAAGAGACAGAATGCTCCCTAACTTATTCTATGAGGCCAAAATTACCCTGATCCCAAAACCAGAGGAGGATGACACAAGGAAGGAAAATTACAGGTCAATATTGCTAATGAACATAGATGCAAAAATCTCAGCAAAATATTGGCAAATTAAATCCAGTAATACATTAAAAGGATCATATACAATGACCATTTGGGATTTATACCAGGAATGCAGGGATGGTTCAACACCTGCAAATCAATCAACGTGATAGACCACATTAACAAAATGAGGAATTAAAATCATATGATCATTTCAATAGATGCAGAGAAAGCATTTGACAAGATCCAACATCCATTTATGATAAAAACTCTCAATAAAATGGGAAGGAAAGTACCTCAACACAATAAAGGCCATATGTGACAAACCCACAGCCAACATCATATTTAACAGTGAAAAACTGAAAGCCAACCCTCTGAGAACAGGAACAAGACAAGGGTTCCCACTCTCACTATTCCTATTCAACGTAGTACTGGATGTTTGGGACACAGCAATTAGGCAAGAAAGTGAAATAAAAGGTATCTAAATTGGAAGGGAAGAAGTAAAACTCTCACTGTACAGACGACATGAATTTTTATAGAGAAAACGCCAAGGAATCCACCAGAAAACCAGAAATAATCAACAACTACAGCAAAGTTGCAGGCTACAAAATCAACTTACAAAAATCAGTTGCATTTCTATACACTAATAACAAACTAGCAGAAAGAGAACTCAAGAATACAATCTCATTTCAATTGCAACGAAAAGAATAAAATATCTGGGAATAAATTTAACCAAGGAGGTGAAAGACCTATACACTGAAAACTATAAGACATTATTGAAAGAAATTGAAGAAGACATAAAGAAATGGAAAGATTTTCCATGCTCATGGATTGGAAGAATAAACATAGTTAAAATGTCCATATGGCCTAAAGCAATCTACAGATTCAATGCAACCCCAATCAGAATCCCAATGACATTCTTCATGGAAACAGAACAAAGAATCCTAAAATTTATATGGAACAACAAAAGACCCCAAAAAGCAAAAGCAATCCTGAGAAAAAAGAACAAAGATGGAGGCATCACAATCCATGACTTCAAAATATACTACAAAGCTATAGTCATCAAAACAGCATGATCCCAGCACAAAAACAGACACATGGATCAATGGAACAGAAATGAGAGCCCACAAATAAAACCACACATCTGTGGACAGTTAATCTTCAACAAAGGAGCCAAGAATGTACAATGGAGAAAGGAAAGTGTCTTCAATAAATGGTATTGGGAAAACTGGACAGCCATATGCAAAAGAATGAAAGTAGACCATTATCTTATATCATGCACAACAATTAACTCAAAATGGCTTAAATGAATGTAAGACCTGAAACCGTAAAATTCCTAGAAGAAAATATAGACAGTACACTCTTTGACATTGGTCTTAGCATCTTAGCAGCATCTTTTCAAATACCATGCCTACTTGGGCAAGGGAAACAAGAGAAAAAATAAACAATGAGACACATCAGACTAAAAAGCTTCTGCAAGGCAAAGGAAACCATGAACAACACGAAAAGACAGCCCACCAACTGGGAGAAAATAATTGCAAATCATATATCTGACAAGGGGTTAATTTCCAAAATATATGAAGAACTCATACAACTGAACAACAACAAACCAAACAACCCAATCAAAAAAATGGGCAGAGGATATGGACAGACATTTTTCCAAATAAGATATACAGATATTCAACATCCACATGAAAAGATGTTTAATGTCACTAATTATTAGGGAAATGCAAGTCAAAACTACAATGAGCTATCATGTTACACTTGTCAGAATAGCTATAATTAACAAGACAAAACATAACAAATATTGGTGAGGATGTGGAACAAAGGGAACCCGCATACACTGCTGGTGGGAATGCAAACTAGTGCAGCCACTATAGAAAACAGTATGGAGATTTCTCAAAAAATTAAAAATAGAGGGGCTGGCCCTGTGACCCAGCGGTTAAGTTCACACACTCCGCTTCAGTGGCCCAGGGTTTCACCGGTTTGGATCCTGGGAGAGGACCTAGCTCTGCTCATCAGGCCATGCTGAGGCAGCGTCCCACATAGCAGAGCCAGAAGGATCTACAACTAGAATATGCAACTATGTACTGCCGGGCTTTGGGGAGAAGAAGGAGAAGAAAAAGAAAAAGAAGATTGGGAATAGATGTTAGCTCGGGTGCCAATCTTTAAAAAATAATAATAAAAAGTAGAAATATCATATGATCTAGCTATACCACTACTGGGTATTTATCCAAAGAACTTGAAATCAATGATACAAAGAGACCCGTGCTCCCTTATGTTTACTGCAGCATTATTCACAATAGCCAAGACATGGAAGCAACCCAAGTGCCCATCAACTGATGATTGGATAAAGAAGATGGGTATATAAAACAATGGACTGCTACTCAGCCATAAAAAGACAAAATGGTTCCATTTGCAACAACATGGATGGACCTTGAAGGTATTATGTTAAGCGAAGTGAGCCACACAGAGAAAGACAAACACTGTACAATTTTACTCATATGTGGAAGATAAACAAACACATGGACAAAGAGAACAGACTAGCAGTTACCAGAGGAGAAGAGGGTAGAGGGTGGGAGAAAGGGGTAAAGGGGCACACATATATGGTAACAGATAAAAACTAGACTATTGGTGGTGAGAACAATGTAGTCTATAGAGAAACTGATGTATAATAATGTAAACCTGAAATTACATAATGCTATAAACTGATATGACCTCAATAAAATAATTTTAAAGAAAAAGAATTCGTTGAACGGCAATTTCCAAGGTCATCGAGATTCTCAGAGATCTGGGCTTTGTAAGTTGCCACAAATACCAGTGGGAGGGACAAAGCTGGTTAGAAGTTTCGACTCCTTAGGCACAGAAGACCCTGGGAAGGACGAGCAAGATGGGCTGTGCGGCCTCTCCTTCACAGGGATCTCTGCAAACCATAGCCTACCTGTCAAAGTGGGGAAGGGCCTGGCCTTCCTGGAGGGAGAAGGGCAAGGGAGCCCTCTCAGAGCCCCACCTGATCCGACAGTCCATGAGACATGGGATTTCCAAGCAAAGGAATGTGAGCTCAGCTGTAGCCCCAGAGGCAGAAGGGATGCGGGCCCTTGGGGTGGGAAGGGGTCCGGTGGGGTTAGCATTTCACCAGCGCCTTCCCCTATATTGCCTCTCCTCCACAGGCTTAGAAGCCTCAAGGGTACTGAGGTCACTGGACAACATGTTTAATGTCACTAGGAGAGGCCAGTGAGACCAGGACACCAGGGGATGTGTGCTGCCCTATCAAGTGTCCAGCAGCTCTGCTGGGCCTGCGTGTAAAGAGGCCATTAGGAAGTTTGTGCTCTGCCCCTTGTTGCAGGACAGCAGTGGTCCGTCCGGGCGCGTCCTCCCTCCACTCGCCTCCTCCAGCCCCACCAAACTCTGCCCTGGCTCTGACAGCCGAGACCCTCCACGACGGATGAGTTCTTCTCCAAGGGATAGAAAACCAAGTTTGTATCCAGCCGCATCGCTCCCTTCCTTTGCTAAGTCACAGAATCACCTGAACATTTATTTCCTTGTTTAGGAAATGGCAGCAGCAACACCTTACCTTGCGGGGGTGTTAGGAGGGTTAAATGAGATAAAGCACGGAGGGCGCCCAGCCTTGTGTCTGGGAACAGTGGGTGCTGGTGATGGCTTTCCTCCCGGAGCCGGATCATGCTGTCCTGAGCTCAGGCACCGAACAGCGGAGGGCAGGGGGAAGTCTTACCCATCTTTGTGCCCTCAATACCTGGCGCTGTGCCCAGCATGCCCTAGGGTATCCAGCAAACCTGTGTTGAAACGAACTAAATTTGAGAACAAGTCAGAAGGTCATGGAAAAGGGAGGGTCTGCCAGGTTCTGCCCGTGACCCTAGAAGGGCAAGGACCTGAATCCCCACCACCAGCCCAGGACCAGCTCCCCTACGCCCGCCCAGGTCTCAGTCGGTGTCTCGCAGAGCTGTCTCTTCCCCTCGTCTTGAGGGCCTGCACACCGGTGTGCTGTTGATGTGCTCTGTTCCTACCTGATTAGGTCTCAGGACAGCTCCAGCCAACTCCAGTCTCCCTGCATACTGTCCCTCGGCCCCATTATACCATCAGGCTCTGAGCCCCCTCCCACCCTACTCTCCTCACTCACTTTGTTACCAGATAAAATACAGCATGCCCAATTAAATTTTAATTTTGGACATACTTATACAAAAATGATTTGTTGGGCCTGGCCCCATGGCCGAGTGGTTAAAGTTCTGCATGTTCTGTTTCAGTGGCCCAGGTTTGTGGGTTCAGATCCAGGGTGCAGATCTATTCCACTCACTAGCCATGCTGTGGCAGTGTTCCACATACAAAATAGAGGAAGCCTGGTACAGATATTAACTGAGGGACAATCTTCCTCAAGCAAAAAAGGAGGCAGATTGGCAACAAATGTTAGCTCAGGGTGAATCTTCCTCAGCAAAAAAAAAAAAAAAAAAAAGGGAGAGAGAAAAGGATTGATTGTTTATCTGAAATTCAAATTTCACTGGGCATCCTACTTACTAAATCTGGCCATGCCACCTAGGGAGTATCTTTCTACCAGCCATAGCCTTCCCTTCTTCCATACCTCTCTTCCAGCCCCACCAGGACCTAACTGAGTTGAACAGCTGAGACCACTCATTCATGTATTCATTCACTCATTCAACAAACTTGTATTGCATGTCTACTGAGCACTAAGCCCTCCGCTAAACATTGGGGTACAACGTGGGTACAATGGTGAAACTGTCATAGTCCCTGCCCTTATGGGGCTTACATTCTAGTCATTGACAAAAGTAAAAGTAAGTGAGGGGGCCGGCCCAGTGGTGCAATGGTTAAGTTCACTCCTTCTGCTTCAGCAGCCTGGGGTTCACAGGTTTGGATCCTGGGCACGGATCTACACACAGCTCATAAAGCCACACTGGTGGGCATCCCACATACAAAATAGAAGAAGATTGGCATGGATGTTAGCTCAGGGACAACTTTTCTCCAGCAAAAAGAGGAAGATTGGCAACAGATGTTAGCTCAGGGACACTCTTCCTCACCAAAAAAAATAAAATAAAATAAAAGTAAGTGAACAAATAAATGAAATGATTACAAATGTAACAAGTGCTATTATGAAAATAAACTAAATGGACTGTTGAAAAGGAGAGGGCTGGTTTGGACAGGACAGTGAGGAAAATCTCTCTCGGGAGATGACACCCCAGCCAACCTGAAGAATGAGAAGGGGGCTGGCTATGGATCAGGGGAGGAATTCTAGGCTGTGAGGGAGGAAAAGAAATTTGACTGAAAGAAGAAGGAGTGCCTGGCGGGTGGGGAGGGCATAGGATGAAGCTGGGGAAACTGGAAAGGTCCAGAATCCCTCAGGGCCTAATAGACTATAGGAACGTTCTGAATACACGCATGCAGCCACACATACATGCACACACGCATGAACGCACACACATGCATGCACACATGCACACGCACACTAAAAGGCTGAATGACATTTAACCTGACAATTCTTAATGCTTCGTGGAGGTTGCAATGAAGGATCCTCAAGTTGGAAGCAGGCAGACCACCCGTTACAAGGCCACTGCAGAATCCAGGTAAGAGATGATGGTAGTTTAGAAAAAAAGGGTGATGGTGGCAATTGAAAGAAATGGTGGAATTAGAAGTAGACTTTGGAGGTAGAATTTGCTAGACTTGAGGATAAATTGGCTGTGAAAGAAGAGGAGGACTCAGGGATCAGTCCTTAGTAACTATAGGAAGGTAGAGGTGATAGAAACCTAGGGGAAACAGGGGCAAATCAAGGGTCCTGTCTGGACGGGCTGAGTTGAAAACGTCCAGGAGACCCAAGGCAGAAATGTCAGGGGGGCACAGCTTTTGGAGGTCGGCACCCAAAGAGGAGGATTGGGCTAGACTCAGAAAAGCAGGCTGCCACCACGGGTGGTGTCTACAGCCACAGAGATGTGGAGAGAGGACCAAGGGCACTCGCAGCAGGTCACTCTGAAGAGGAACCTGAGAAGAAGCCGAGGAGGAGCCACCAGTGGGCGGGAAGGAAACCAGGAGAGCCCTGAGTGCAGACAGGCAGAGAGGCGAGGGGGGGGGGGGGGGGTCGGCTGAGCTAATGCTGCTGACAGAGGGAGGGAGGGAGGCGAGAAGCACTCCTCGGGTTTGGTGAATCTAGAATGAACAGGGGCGGCAGAGTGGGTGGTGGGGCAGAAGCTAGGCTGGAGAGGGAGCAGAGGCAGCAAGTGTCCACCATTCTTGTGAGGAGAGTGGCTGCAAAAGGAGTTGAGCAGTGGGACTGTGGCTGGAGGGGCCAGGGTCTTGGGAGAGAGAGAGAGAGAGCACGTTGGCTGATGGGAATGGTCTGGGAGGAAGCAGGAGAGGGGGGTGCAAAGGAGAGGGGGGGTGAACCCTCCCTCACTCCCCTGCCTTCCCCATCAGAGAGGAGGGAGTCCCTGCCCTTGGGCCTGGACACAGGCACAGGGCTCCTCCCCAGGCTGGATGGAGGGGAAATGTCGAGGCCCAGGGTGGAGGAAGCTGGGAGGGGAGGCCCTGCCTTGTTCTGGAAATAGAAAACCAACACTGGTAACTGAGTAACTCCTGTAAAGGGGGCAAAGGCACTGGCAGAGTCTGAAGGAGCAAAAATAATCTGTCCCGCTTGGGCAGCCAGGCGGATCGGATGTGGGGGGTGGAGAGGCCCGGCCTGCGGTCCCTCAGCCCCCAGTGCCCCTCCCTGGCCTGCAGGGGCGAGTAGTGCTCTTCTCAGACTTGCTCCTGCCAGGCCTGGAGCCTAGGTTCCCCGTAGACAGAGCATCAGGTTAAGGCCATGCACTCAGAGCCCAGGCCTGTGAGCTCGGTTGCCCCTGCCCTGCACTGCCTGCTCTGGACTCCAGGTGAGCGTACCACCCAGACAGACAGAGCAGAGCCCCACCAAGCCCCAGCCAGGCAGGGAAGGCCTAAGCAGAGGGTTCCAGATAAGCAGCACCACCTCCCTCAACCCCACTTACCACCCCTCGGTGACCACACCAGCTGGAAGTCTTAGCTCACTTTCGTGCCCTCCTTGACTGCTCCAGCCTCTCTCAGATCTCCCTCTTCGGAGGTCCACAAGCTTGTGCCACATGTCCCCCCACCACACCTATACACACCGCTGGATTACAGGTTCCTCAGAGGGGGTGCTGATCTAACAGCATCAGTGAACTGATTGAGTGATGGGTCGGTTTTGAGGGCAGAAGCTGCCGAGTGAGGATCCGGGCCACCTCCCTTTCTGCTTCAGCACCCCTGTCCCCCCTCACCTCAGGGTGAAGGCTGCCACAACTCTCTGCTTCACCTTCCCCTCCCCAGGGTCCCCTCTAAGATCACAGGAAGCAAGAGACACATGTGCTCATCCAGCAGACAATGCTGGAAGATAGGGTAAGGCCGAGGGCACCGCTCTGCTCTAGGTTCAGCCCCCCAGCCCCGAGGGCATGCCATCCCCCCAAGAAGAGCAGGGCTTGGGGGAAAGAAGCTGGCAGGCCCCAGAGAAGGGGGTTGGGCCCTCTCTCCTGAGGAGGAAAGGAAGGTGAGAATCAGTGACCTGAGAAGTTTCCATGAACTCTGGCTATGAGGGAGAAGGCGGGGGAGAGGGCAGCAGGAGCCGAGCAAGGCGCAGGAGGAAGAAAGCAACCTCGTAAAGTGGTTTCCTTACCATAAACTTCTAATAGGATCTCACGGCAAACAGACACACTGGACCTGCCCTGAGGAATGAGGAGGGCCGGGAACCACGTGCCACCAGGACGTCGGAGGAATTAGCGGTGTTTGGAGCAGAGGGGATCATGGCTCTGTACAGCTGGGGGTCCGATGCTGGATGAGAGGAGACCACTCCCCCAGCAAGGACACAGAAGCTGTGCCCATCCCTGCCCCCTCTGCTCCCAGCACAGAAGTGCCCAGAAGTGCCATCTGTTTACAGGTAAACTGGAATGTGAGTGACAGAAGGGTCGTGGCTGGTCCTCAGAAGCACCAAGTTCTGTATCCCCCGCTGCTGACTCAACCACCTCCCCCCCACAATACCTCCCTCTCAAGCTGACCTGAACAAAGAGGCCGCAAGTTTCCAGTTGTAAAAACTGGGGAGGAGTGATCAAGAGCAAAGATCAAGGCTCTGGATTTTCCATGACTCTTGTGCAGGGTGGGGGCACCATGCCTATCTGGCACAGTTCCCATCACCCATGCCCTCTGGGAAGCAGGAAGCTGCCATCTGGGCAGGGGGCAGTGCCAGTCTCACCTTCAGCATGGTGCCCTCTCCAGGGGCAGCGTTGACAAGAGGCACGCTCCCTGTCCTGCAGGCTGGCTGTGCAGAACCTCCTGAACTCTGGGTCCCCCAAGCCAAATTCCTCCCAGTCCTCGGAGATCAGACCCTCTCAGAGGCCAGGAACTCGCCCAGTACTGCGCAGCACTGTGCAGACCTGCAGCACTGCGCAGAGGTCAAGGGCCAGGAGGGAGAAGGAAGGGGACCGGAGACAGGAGACAGGGGAGGGAGATGAGGACTTGGGCTGGGGGGGTTGTAAGGGAATCTACTTGCAGGAGGTCAAAGGGCAGCTGGCATGGGCTGCCTCCCAGGGCAGGGCCAGTCTCCTTGTCCTCCCCTTCCTCTTACACCTACTCTCTCAGCTTCTGGGAGAACAGGGGAGCCAGGACACAGAGGGGTCCACCCAGGTAAATGAACGATGGAACATCCATTTACTGGAATATTCTTCAGCTGTTAAAAACAGTGAAGTAAATCCATACACAGTGACAGGGAAGACGACCAAGGAATCGAAGTGAAAAAAAAAGTTGAAAAACAATCTGTAGATTCTGATACTATTTTGTTAAAAATAATTAAACCTAAAACTACTGCATTTGGATGTGGCTTTCTAAATAACTATATATTTGAATGTGCTTAGAAAGAAGGATAAATGCCAAATTGTTCAAAGAAATTAAGTCTAGGATCATTTGGATTAGAATTAGAGAAGAGGAGAGACTTTACATTTGAACTTTTTATAAGAAGCACATATAATTTTATAATTAACAGAAAAAAGATGAGGATGGGGAAAATGGTTCAGAGCAATCCAAGTGTGTAGCTAGAGCTGGGTATGCACACGGACATGCCAGGTGCACAACACACTTGCATGCTCACACCAAGCACACCTGGCCCACCAAGGAGGGCACACCTGGTAATTCTGGCAAAAACTTGGGCACACACCTGGTTCAGGCACATCCTCTCAGTCCCGGGTTCCCTGGGCATGTGTCAGGCAGGGCCCAAAGCTCTCTCTAGGCATCGGTCCCGTCCCAGATCAGCCCCCAGCTCCTCTTGCTCTCCCAACTTCCAATGGGCTCTATCACATCCTGCCAGGTACTCATACAGCAGGACCCTGCGGAGTCACGTGAGTCAACACATCTGGGAGGGGAGCACCTGGGCAGGCTGTGAAGGTGGCCTCCCCTTCTCAGGGGCACTGGGGTGTCGGGCTCCAACACCAAGGTTGTCTCAGGGTTTCCTGTGGATTCTGGTTTGACTAAGAAACTGCCCTGGGCATCAGCCAATCCAAATATGATCCTGGTTTTACCACTTACTTGCTGGGTGGCCTTGGACTAGTTATTTAACCTTTCTGAGCCTCAGTTTCTTCATCTGTAAAATGGGAATAAGAAGGTTATTGTGAAACTCAAAGATGATAACATCTAAGAGACTAAATGCTTTGGAAGACAAACAAGGAAATGAGGATCACAAAAGTCAGGACACTGGTTCCCTCCAGGGCGGAAGGATGGGGCTGTGATCAGGGAAGGACACGGGACTTCTGGGGTGCTGACAGTAGTCTATTTCTTGACCTGGGCTGTGGAAACACAGATGTGTGATTTATAATTATTTACTAAACTGGACATCTATATTTAATATATGTCTGGTATGTTTCATAGTAAGAAAAAAATGCTTTGGAAAGTTTCACATTCAGCATAAGCAAAAGTAGTATTAGGAAGTACAACCCCCATTCTCATACCCTCTGAGAAGCCCTCGGAACTCTCAGTTTTGCTGTGGTCGGAGTTAGCCAGGTGGCAAGGATCAGCTAATAAGCAGAGATGTCAGTGATAGATTTAGACCCATGTTGTCCTCCTTGCTGGGGGAAACCTAGGAGGGCAGAGGGGAGGAAGGGGTGTGGATGGCTACTGGGGAGACCTTGAAGAAAGCTCTCAATCCAGTCAAAACGGAGCCTGCCCTTCCCCAGGGTTCCTCCCCACTGCAGGCTGCTGAGGACTGTAGGCACAGCTCCCCACCCAGACTTCCTGGTGGGGGCAGTCCTCGCCCCCACAAAGCTCCCTGATCCCCAGACGGGCTCCCTTCCACCCTCACCCATCACTCCTTATTCCTCAACAGCACAGCCCCATCCTCGGTCCTCAGGCCCAGCACTTCCTGGCTCCACTGGCCTCCTGCCTTGCCCCTGGAAGCTCAGCCGCCTACTTCTAAGTGAGATGCTCTGCCACCAATAGCTCCCCGAGGCTCCAGAGCCCCGTCTGCACAAGCGCATCACCCACTTTCCCCTCTGACTCAGGTGGAGGGAGTCCTCAGCAGAACTGGGTAAGGAGGGCAGGGCCTCCCTGCCGCCCAGGCCCGAGACCCCTGGGCCCCAGCACACGATGGCACCAGGCAGCCCTCAGGGCTGAGCCCATCCTGCCATCAGAGTCCACAGGAATTTCCATGCGGGCCTGGCCAGGGGCACTGCCTGGTGACTGTCAACTCCCTATCCCCACATCTGACTCGCTTTCTGACTTGGCTTCTGTTCCACTCTATGATTTAGTTTCTTTCCCATCTCTGATTTTCTGTGGGTCTCTGTCTCTACCATCCTCCCCAGCCAGCACAGGGGTAGCACGAACCTTCCATCTGCCTCTGGGGGGGCCTGAGCCTCTGCCCGCTCAGGAGGTCTCTCCACCTCGACCCAGGGAGGCGATGGAGGTGAAGATTTCAGAAAAGAGCCTGAGGGCCTCAGTGGTAGAGCAGAGCCAAAAGGGTCTTAGAGGAAGCTGATGAAAACTGGGGCGCAGGAGGAGGGACCCTCCCTTTAGGGAAGTTCAGGAGCAGAGGATGTTGTCAGGGAATGAAGAGCAGCTGGGGTGGGTGGGAGGCTATGTGAGGTCTCATTATAGGAGCCAAGAAGGAAGCTGAGTTCTGGAGAAACATCAGTCTTGGGTGAAATAAAGGGGGGCTTCAGGGATAGTTCTGACAGTCAGTTTTTTTCAGTGTCTAACCTCAATCCTGGCTGCTGCAGAACCACTCTTTCCCGTCTATTTCTTGCATTTTCAGAATTCATGCGGGGCATAAAGTGAAAGCATGTCCAAGAGGTGCTTGTGAGGGGCGGAGAGTCTTTCTCCTCAGCCTGTGAAGCCACCAGGGTGCCCCCTCCCCACCCCCAACCACCTGATAGCTCCCCAGTCCTGGGCACGACCCAGAAACCAAGTTGCAGGCAGTGGTGGCTCCAAGCCATTTAGACAATCTTCCTTTCACAAGCTTATTTATTATTCTTTTCCCACCTCTCCACCCCTTCCCCACCAGCTGCTTAAAATATTTTTCAAACAGAAAAATCCAACCACAGCTGGAAACCAACCCTAAAGTTAGTCCAGAACGTGGGAGCTGCCAGGGAAAATTGAAGGAGCTCAGGCGGGGCTGTGGGAGGAAGGGCCTCAGCCACGGAGACAGCATTGCTCTGCAGGGGCCCGCGGGAGACAGCAGGCCAGGGGAGAGGGCACCCGGACCCCATCATCACTCCACAAACAGTCAGTGAGGACCCACTGTGGCCAGGCCCTGTGCTGGGACCCTGGGGGGACACAAATTGGCTTAATTTAAAGAGACAGACCCTCTCCTCAAGGAGCTGCAGGCCTAGTGAGGAGGTAAGGCACAGACACAAACACGCCAACGACAACAGCATACACTTAGAGGATTTCCTAGACAGTACGAGGTCCCTGCCTAAGCACTTTACATGCAGGAACTCATGTAAAGCCCTATCAACTCTATAAAGAAGGTACTATTGTTCTCCCCATTTATAGAGGGGGAAACTGAGGCACATAGAAGTTAAGAAATTCTTACCCCATCATCCAGCTGGTAAGTGGTGGAGTCAGGCTCTGGGCCCAGGGAGGCCAGAATCCATGTTCTCAGCCGCTGTGCTATGCCGCCACTGTAGGATCATGCAAGGGGGGCCAATCCCCCAGGAGAGAAGTATAAACAAATTAACGAGAATTCAAAGAAGGGAGAGATGGTCTCTGACAGAGGGTCAGAATCTAGGAGTGCTTCACGGAGGAAGTAACATATGTGCTGCTTCTGGAAGCAATTTGGGGATTTTGTGCCTATGCTCAGGGCCAGGGCCAGAAGGCATATAGCAGAGAAAGCTGAGGCAGGAGCAGAGGCAAAAACAGGACCCAGGAGGCCCAGCTCCCAACATGTGACCACCATCACTCGAGAGGCTGTCCTCACAGTAGCCCAGCAGAGGGGAAGGATGAGCAGCCAGGCCAGGCTCAGCCATTGTGGACAGTGACTCAGATTCATGGTCCATCCATCTAGCACCCCGGGCTGCTTTCTCAGCCGCCTCCGACACCTCCCTGCCTGCTCAAGTCTCTCCCTCTGTTTGTACTGGTCCCTTGCAAACCTGCTCATGAGGATGAGGGAAAGACAAAAGTCACAGCACTCTAAAAACTCTTTGTAATACAAATGTTTGGTAGCATCTAATTTAGACAGAAATCACCAGGCTGCCCTGGTTGGGATGGATGGCCCAGGAGGCGGCCACACAGCCATGTGGACCTGACCCATCTTCTCCCTGCCCTCCCTCCACTTGTCTCTGTGATCTTTTCCAGGTCACTTGGCATCTGTGGGCCTCAGTTCTCTCTCTGGATCAGTTTGGGGTGCTCTCTTTCAGGTCTGAAAGCCCTGTGAGCTCAGAGTACTCAGTCCTCTTCTCCATGCCTAACGACTTGCCAAAGAACGACCAGCTGGGTGGATGCTCGAGGCTGATCTAAAGATGGTGGCAAGACTGCCAGGACGCAGCCCTGGCCGGTCTCCTGTGTGCCTTCAACTGCAAGCTTCTAAGGGCCTGTTGCTAGAGAAGCATCACCATGATCTCAACTGCCACAGATTGAATGCTTATGCCCTCACAGGCACGATTCTCAGAGGCTCTCATGGAATAACTTATTACCTCATTTCAACAATGCTACATATGAGGAAACCGAGGCACAGAAAGAGTTAAGGATGATGCCCAAGGTCACACAGTAAGTGAGGGGCTGAGCCAGGATTCCCACGCAGGCAGCCTATCTCCAGCCGCCACTGGAAGAACATGGGGGCTTCAATCCAGAGGAAGCATCTAGAAGGCAGGGACTATGTCCTGCTCGTTACTGTCTCCCGCCCTGACTCCCTGGGGGACTGGGTTGGCCTCGACTGGCATGGAGTGGTGGGGAGACAAAGCTTGAGTTCCAATGGGTTGCTAATGTCCAGGAATTTGTGCAAACTACCTCCCCCGAGACCCACAATGTGAAGGGCTCTGAGGCCTTCCCAGCTCTGGACCAACTCAACTCCAGCCATAGGTTCCAGCTGCAAGCACCTACCTGTCCCAAGGTGAGCCTTGCCCAGGTGCATCCAGATCCCAGGATGGACAGCTGGCTCCTTCCTGTCCCACCAGGCACGGGCAGGCCAGGCCAGTCCTGGGCTTGCTGCTGCGCTAACCCAATTTGGGATAGGCTCCTTCCCTCAGATCCTTTCTGCAGAGGTGAACAACCCAAACCTCCACAGGTTTTAAAGCTGAGCCTCAGGGAGAAGAGAACTTCCAGTCTGGAGGTCCCAGATCCCGGGCCTCCCGCGCCCCCTGGCGGAAGGAACAGAGCTGTGTCCGTGCCTGTACTGCCTCTGAATCCAGCCTTCCCTTCCCCTCCTCCTCTCCATCCTCTCTCGCCTGTATTCATTTACCCTGACTGCACGTCCACTGGGTGCCAGGCACATGCCATGAGATGAGGACACAGACTGTGTCCTACGACTGTGACACTGTCCCTGTCCTGAGGTGCTTCCCATTCATTCACTCAACTCAATCAACAAACATTTATGGAGCTTTGACTGTCTGCCAGGCTCTCCCCTAGGCACCAGGAATGCCATCCCTGCCCTCAGGGAGTTTACAGTCTAACAGGGCATTCAGACTGGTTCACAGACAATTATAATATAGTGGAAAAGCACAGGTGCCAGAGGAGAGTCCAACAGAGGAGACAGATGCGGGAACAGCTGTAGCGACACTGAGCAGTGTGTGTAGGGGTGGCAGGAGATGGGTTTGAGGGAAGATTCCAGAGCAACATCTGGGCTGGTCTGATGGTTGGGTAGGATCTCCCTGGGTGCAGGAAATGGGGTGTGGAGTGGGGTGGGGCAGGGAGAAAAGAATATCCTACACAGAGAGGACAGAATGAGCGAGAACATGAAGTACCGGCATGTTTAGGGAGCTACAAATAGTCTTCTGTGGCCGGAGTGTGTGGTTAGCGGGAAGAGGGTAGCAGGAGAGTGGAAAGGGCCTCGCAAGCTGTGGAAAGGGTTCGGGTCTTTTCCTGCAGCCTGTGAGGAGCCACCGAAGGTTTTAAGAAACAGTGTGATATGACCACATCTGCATTTTAGGAAAGGACCACTAGACAGACCACTAGACCAGTAGAGTGTGGAGGAAGGGCCAAAGGGCAAGCGGCCAGAGATGGTGTGGCAATTGTATTCCAGTTGGGTGTTACTAGGGCAAACCACTCCATTTCTCTGAGCCACAGACGCCTCATCCATCAAACACACATAATAGACACATAAAAGATACTCAGTGAATTATAATTTTTTTGAGCCAGAAAGCCTACTAAGAAGGCTATTGCAATTGCCTGGGCAAAAGATGTAGAGGGCCTGAATTCAACTGCTGACTGTGGGTGGGGAGGAGAAGACACCAGGAGCTAGTTCAGACAGTTGACTTTGGGGATGGAGTTGAGTATGGACTTTGTTTTTCTAAAGCCCCCTGGAGTTCATCTCTGCCTTCAGTCCTCAGGCTCTGCCCCACAGCTCCTCATTCCTATCATTGTCCCGTGCATCTCGCCGCCTGCTCTGCACAGGGTGTTCACTCGTTCCATGCTTGTCCCCCCTCATTTGTCTGGCTGGGTCTCAGCAGAAGCTGCTTGGGCAGAGGCTCTGCTGGCTGAGGCCCCAGGCACGAGGCCCAGGTCAGCAGCAGACACAGAAGTTTAATGGCGGTTCCTGACAACAATCAGATGTGGATGTGCTCAGCCACCAGGTTTGTCCCAGAAGCTGACAGAGGGGGTGAGAAAGGCAGGGCTGGGACCACCAGGAAGGCTGGCTGACTCTTCCTGGTTTCATCAAATGCTCACTGCAGAGCAAAAATCCAGCAGGCCCCCCTGGCCGACCCCTCAGGCATGGCTTCCCACATTCTCCAGCCCAGCAGCCTTCCTCCCTCACCTGCCTCGAGGGCACCAGCTCCTCACACAGATCCCACTCAGAGCGTCATCCAGAACTTCTGGGCGGGGGTGCTCAAGGTTGGCAATCCTGGGAGGGGAGGAGGCCACGCAGTTTGCATTACATGTGTATAGCAGCCTGTGGGTGCCACTTAGAGCATGTGTTCATCTGAGGTTGCCAGCTGTGGAGGGACTTTGGGCAACTATTAAGGACCAAGGCCCCCACAGCCATCACATGGATCATGGGGACTGTTGTCACTAGTCAGGGGCCAGGCAGTAGTCTCCTCGGCTGCAAGTCCCTCCACCAGAGAGTCTGGTTCAGGGGTTTGTTTTAAGGTGTTAGTTTGTGTTTTGGTTTTCCCTGTATTTCTGTCCCCTGTTCCAAGGAGATACTAGCCCTTTGGTTTGCTTTCTTTGATTTATATAGGGTAGAAATATCTCTTAAAGATTGCTTTGAGGCCACCCCTTAAACTATCTTCCATGGATGGTTCAGCTCATTGGAGAGATGATATTGGGTATTCCTGAGGTGCCACGAGGAGAGAAAGGAAAACCAGGTGAGAGCAGGGGGAGACGGGGCTTGTACCAGGCGGGGAAGGGACCTCTGTGGTCGAGCCTGCTGGCGGGTCCGTGAGGTTTTGAAACCCTGGCCCTGGCATCTCCGTGGGAAGTGGCTGCACCAGGCACTGGGCATGTCCGACCCTGGACACCAACACTGCCAGCCTGGGCAAGGATTCCTGAGCCCTAAGGAAGCATCAACATCACCCAAATCAGAGGCCTGTGGGCCCTGGATGAGGAGGAGAGAGCGTGACACGATCGGCTGAGTGTGAGAGCTCCTTCCTTCTCCTGCTTCCTGGGCTCTAGGAGCAAGTGTCTAGGACTCTTGTGGGACCTTGGGAAAGGGAAGGCAGCTCACTAACAGAGGGGATTAAATTTCCTGCCAACCAGTCAGCATGGGGCTCTGAGTTGGAGCTAGGTTGGTCTCAATGTTTTTTCAAATAGGACATCTTTTTGTCCACCTGGGTTTATGGAGGAAGATTCATATCTTCTACTGCAGCCAGCACTCAGAACACTTTGTTGGCTGTTCCAGGATGCATCCCTGAGCCAGGTGAATGTGAGCCCCACCATCAGCCTCTACAACCCTAAGGGAAGGAGCTGAAGCAAGCCTGGCCTTGTGGACCACCTTGGTTGACTGTAGCTTCAGGGTTCCCCTTTACCAGGTCGTGGTGGATTGTCAGTTCCTTGGATACACAAGCCTCTGCACCCTCACTGTGTCTCCCCATCATAGATGACCTCTCTGAGCAAAGCTCCCTGCCACCAACGCTGTAGGCACAGCCCACAGGTGCAGCCCGTGCCTAGACCCCTTTCGTATATAAGCAGCCCCTGTGCCTCTCCTTTTCCTAGAACAGGTCTGTAAACTTTCTTCCCACTACCACTCTTCACAGCACAGTAAAGTACAAAGAGACAGGACTTGGGAGCAGAAAACCCATGATGCCGTTCTTACCTGACCACTAGAGCCGGGGCAATCAGCTTCCCTGGGTCTCAGTGTGAAATGGAAATAACAGCTGCTTCGCATGAAAGGAAGCACCAGGGAGAGGCCATGGGGAGAGGCGAATGGCTCCAGTGCTGTGAGAGGTTCTCAATGCAAGGGACCGACTGCCCCTGCCCCCTTTAGAGAACTGGCCCTGGAACTTCAGAGGGAGGGACTGTTTCCTGTTTATCTGGACAACACATGAGCCAGAGCTTTGCACACTGAGATCTCAGATTCACATTAGAATAGACATAGAATCTATTAAATAAAGAGGGTCGTGTGCCCCTCCATGCCAGCTGTGTCTCACAGAGGCTGCAGCAATGGGGCTGGGACCTGGCTCAGCCTCGGACTGTCCCCGAGCTCTCGCAAGTCTCCCCATCACTTTGGAAAGTATACCAAATAAGGAAGTGGCGGGTTTGGTTCTGATCCCGATTCTTTCACTTACCGGGTGTCATTTAACCTCAAGCAAGTTTTCCCAACTGTGGAATAAAGAAAGGAGGCAGAATGAAGAGCATGAAGAACACTTCCAATCTAAGCCCTCAGCCTCCCTGTCAGTGCAGAGGGAGGTCACCTCAGTCCTAAATCCCCCTGCACAGCCCTGTCCTGTGCGTGAGGGGGCAGGGTGCAGAGCAGAGCTCATCCCTGACCATCCCCCACCCCTCAGGGCCTTTCAGGACCACAGGCCTTCCTTCAGGGCCTCTACTCCCCTCAGTCTGAGGGTCCAGCGGTACACAATGCCTATGGAGAAAAACTGAGGATGCTGGGAGTGCAGGGGTCCCCAGTTGGCCCCACTCTTCCCCAGCCTATCTGGAGAGCCCCAGTGAGCTCATGGCTGCAGCAACCCCACGGCTCATAACCAGGATGCTGAGACAAACCTGGAAGCCAGGCATGGGCGAGAAGTGATGGGTGTCTCCTCAGGAATGTGCTGCCCAATTAAAACTGCTTCCCGGATGGAGAGCTCAGGCGGGTGGAGGGCTCTGGCGGATGCTGGGACTACACCCCCACACAGTGCTGGCCCACCTCCAGGCTGAGCCGTTCTGCCGGCATTTATCAAGGGCCTACTATGCACCAGACCAGGAGCCGGGTGCTGGGGAGACGAGGAGGAACAAGAGCCACACTGGAGAGAACAGTCTACTGTCCCAGACACACTTCGGGAAGCAGGCTGTCAGAAGGCCTCAAGGGTTCTGCTGGCTAAGCCCCAGGCCCCCTTTACAGTCCCCGCCAGGCGAAGTCCTGTCTTTTCCTCACCACAGGCCAAAGCCCTTAGCGGGTTTCCTGTCCTTTCCAAAGCACCCACAGCCCTCAGTCTCCTCGGGCCTCCTCTTCCTGTTAGGGTGGAATGAATCAGGCTGCTGCCACCTCACCTTCCCCGATTCTGGGACAGCCTGGACAACCCTCTGTAATGTCCACCTGTAGTGTAGACATTAGCTTAATGCCCTCCGTCCTTGGCAGGGTTCCAACAGAGGCAACAAAGTGAGGTGACACCCCTGTGACTGAAGGATGGGCTCAGCCCCCAGATTTCCCAGGTGACTTCCCCGTCAGATTTCCCAGTGACTTCCCCTCAGACAAGCCAGTCGAACTTGGAAGACAGGCCTCGGACAGGAAAGGGGCCCCCCTCTCTCTAAGGGTGTGTGCCCTAAGGGCAGACGTTAGAAGAGGACAGAAACCTAAGTGTGGCCTACACAGCGTGCGGTAAAAGCAGTCAGACTCCTGGTGTTAAAATCCAGGCTTTCCCCTTCTCTAGCTCTGTGTCTGTATCTTTTGGGATTGCACCCCACTGTGAAAAAGAGGCAATTAAAACCCCCACATTTTTGGGGGGTGGTTATTTTTCTCATGTAATGAGAAGTCAGAAGCGAGGTAATCCAGGTCTTGCATGTGGCTCCAAATGCCATCAGAGACCCAGGCTCCTTTTTATCCTTCCACCCAGCCTTCCTTAGCATGCACTTCTTGCCTCATGGGCACGAGATGGCTGTCCCATCTCCAACATCAAGACCAAATTCCAAACAGGAAGAGGAAGGTCAAAGCACCAATTAAGTCTCCGTCTCTTTTACAGAGCTTTCCTGGAAGTCCCATACAATCCCTGCTTACCTCTCATCGGCTTGAACTGTGTCACATGGTAAGAAAGGCTGGGAAGTGTCTTTAATTGAGCATATTGCTGTCCCCAAGAAAAGCAGATTTGTTTTAGTAAGGAATATAAACTGGTATAGAGTTTGCGTGGAGCGAGATGAAGACTAGATTTCAGGAAGGAGAAGGTGTGGGGTGGAGGTGGAAAAGAGGAGCAACGGCTCCTTGTTGCTTCTGACGAAGATTCTTTGCTTGACCAAACTTTAGTCAGGCGCCTGAATCTTCTCCTAGGCCCATCTGCATGCTTCTTTGTAAAATCCAGTTTTAGCAAGAACCCCCCACCCTCCATATCTGATCGTCACCCTCCATATCTGATTGGGTCCCTCATCCTCCACCACCCCCCAGGTGATACCTGATCAGCCTGGCCTGTCTTCAGCAAGAATCCTGTTAGGTCGGTTTAGCCAGAATTCCCCTCACCCCTGATGTTTCCTCTTAGTAATTTTCCGTCCACTGACCCTTACCCTTGGCTATAAATTCCCACTTGCTCATGCTGTATTCAGAGTTGAGCCCAATCTCTCTCTCTCACTGCAAAGACCCCATCGCCCTGGTCCCTACAACTATTAACATGGCCTCCTTGAACAGGGTCTTCCTTACAATCTTCAACAACTGTCATTCGATATTTTTCTCTTCAACATTTTCTATTGTAAAGGCTCAGTGGGTTGACCAGCAGTTGGGCAGGTGGCTAGACAGCTGCAGGGGCACCAGCCTTTCCCACAGGAGAATGAGGAGGGAGAGACCTCTGAGATTGCCAACCTCACTCTGCCCTGCCAGGCAGGCCCCTCACTCACCCAGTTAAGAATCTCTCTCTCCTCCCCCCTCCACCCCCCAGCATCATCTTTTTTGGTTTGTCTTTGTCGGAGCCAACATCTGTTGCCAAGCCTCTTTTTTTTTTCCTGCTTGAGGGAGATTAGCCTGAGCTAACCTCTGTGCCAATCTTCCTCTATTTTGTATGTGCGAGGCCACCACAGCATGGCTTGATGAGTGGTGTGGGTATACGCGCCGCCCCCGCCGCCGCCCGCCGCCCGCCGCCCGCCTGGAACCACGGCCACCGAAGCGGAGCGCGCCAGACTTAACCACTATGCCACCGGCCGGCCTCCAACATCATCTTTAGTAACTTCACCTGCTTAATGTCTGCCGCACTTCCTTCTGCTGCAGGCGAAGCTCAACCTGGCAGTCTGTACAAAGAAACCCACGCTTTTAAAAGAGTTCTCTAATCTCTAATTGTGTGTGTGTGTGTGTGTGTAGTGTTGGGGAAGGGGAGGCCTTGAAGCAGGATGAGGGCAGGTTCTGTCTTCTGCATCTTTGTCCCCTGAGCGTCTACACAGCCCCTGCGCTCAAAGAATTGTTGAGAATGGCTTCGGTCGCCGGCAGCTCCTTACCCCCGCCAACCCCGCCACACCTCCCCCACCCCTCTACACCCCACCCCCCACCTCCCCACCTTGGCGGAGAGACATTCTGCTTCGGACACTTGATTGGAGCCTTTCCCAGCGTTTCTGAGGAACCACGGAGCATCACCCTCTCGCCCGAGTCCCCCTCCCACAAGCCGCGCGAGGTCCCGGTCTCCTCTGCTCTCTGCCGCCCTCTACCGGCGCAGACAGCTGGGCTGCGAAGAGCGCACGCGCGAGCGCACGCCGGCGTGTCCCCCCTCCCCCCACCCCGGCCAGCTTGCCATTCGGCGCGTGCGCACCGAGTGCCTGCAGCTCCGAGGACCGAAGAGGCAGGTAAAGCCGCCGAAGCGGACAGGTGGCGGGGGCCGAGAAGCTGCCGGGAGTTCGCGCCTTGCAGGTCCGGCGAGTCCGGTGTTCGCTCCCGCCTGGGCAACTCTGGTGGGCTCCGAGCGTCGCTTTTTGTCAGGGGGCGTGACTTGAGCCCGCCTCCCGGGGCTGTGAGTGGAGGGGGATGGGGACCTCTAAGGCCTGTTAACCCGTTTGGTGCAGGTGGTTTGCCCAGGAAGGTTTTCTCGAGGAAAGCACAGAGTTTGCAAGTAGTGGACAGGAAGCTGCCAGGCTGGGCAGGTTGGCGAAAGCGGGCCCTGTTTCTCCAGCTGTATGTAGCGGGTAGGAGGCGGGTGGAGAGCACTGGAACAAAATGAGGGTCCTGGTAGAAATTGTGCAGGTGTTTGGGATCACACGCAGGCCGGCAATTTGATCGTGATTGTGTTCTCACTTTTCTCGTAGAAGGATGCAGTTTTTTTTCTCTTGGCACAGCGTGGCTACTAACGGGCCCTCACTTCCTCTTTGCATCCTAGGACATGACACAAGTGGCACATCCCGGACATGGGGTCCCAGCATTCCGCCTCTGCTCGCCCCTCTTCCTGCAGGCGAAAGAAAGATGACAGGGAGGATTTTCTGGCTGAACGGGAGCAGGAAGAAGCCATCGCTCAGTTTCCGTATGTGGAGTTCACTGGTCGAGATAGCATCACCTGTCTCACGTGCCAAGGGACCGGCTACATTCCAACAGGTGAGAATCTTTAGTGATCAGGGGAAGGATGATTCCCCAATGAGAATCCCAAGGTACCGCAGGGCTTCTCTTGTTTTCTAGACAGAGTTTTCTTCTAGGCAGCAATACCATAATCATAGACCATGCCCTGAACAGGAGCCGGCTCAGCTGACTTGATAAACGTGGGCAGGTTCCACAACTTCTCTTGATTTCCTTATATTTGAAAGCCTTTCTTTTCTTCACTTCTACTCTTTTGTTCTTTGTTTCCTCGGCTTGGAACATTTGGTTTGCTCTCTTTGTGGGGTTTGTTGACAGGTACGTTTGTTTATTGTTCTCACTCGTCAGGCCTGGCACGGCTTTGGGGGTGGTGGGAACCATCTTGGAAGCGTCTTTTCAAGGAAGCAGATTGTGAATCATTAACAACCTAAGGTCTGAAAAATATATCAAGTGGGAAGAGAAAAACCAACTGCTCAGGAGTGGAGCCTGGATTAGGCGCAGGATCGTCTGTTACTAAGTTGTCTCTCAGAAAGTCTTAACAGTTTCGATGAAGAGTCACAGAGCTTTAGCGCTGGTAAGAACCTTAGAAACCATGTAGTCTGAATCTGTGTTACAGATGAGGAGATAGTGGCCTAGGGAGGGAATGACCTCCCCAAGGCCATGCAGTAAAGCCAGACAAGATCCAGGATTTCTCAGCGTCCTTGTCACTGCTCTGGCACATCATCTCTGACACTCTTTATTGAGTTACTTGTTCCTTGTTCATTAGACCCAAAATGTGAAGCTAGTATCTTAGAAGTGCCTAATTGCAGACGTGCATATTGTGGCAGGATGGTGTGCGATGTGGAGGGAAGTGCTGCCAACACTTGGGATTTATTTTACCAAGATAATTGTTTGGTTCTTTTCTAGAGCAAGTAAATGAATTGGTGGCTTTGATCCCACACAGTGATCAGAGGTTGCGCCCTCAGAGAACGTAAGTCACCTGCCTCTCCCCTGTTAATCCCTACACCTGTCCCTAGTCTCTTTCTACTTACCAATGCCCGTTAACTTTTTGAAAACTCTAGTCTTGTAAATTCCCTATTTCCTTTAATACTATTTGCTCAAGCAAGATGTCTCTGCCCCCATCACAATCTGGGGAAGAAGACTTGAAGCTGGAAACATTCTGAGGTGAAGGAATTGAATTGGAAGGAACTGGAGAAAAGGGGTGGCCTGGGAGGTGAAGTGTTTCTGTCCACACAACTCCTGTCTTCAGCTTCTCATCCCACATTGAAAACGGCATTCACATGGGTTTAAGAGGCTTCGCCCACTCCACTCATTCCGCATGGGCTGTGATTCCTGGCTCTTTGTACTTTCCTGTCCCTCCCCCATCCTTCCTGGTTTTGCACTTAATCTTGACGGATTGGACCTTGATATCTGACTGCCTGGGTCGTTCATGTACTGTGTCCTTTGCAGTAAGCAATATGTACTCCTGTCTGTCCTGCTGTGTCTCCTGGCATCTGGGTTGGTGGTTTTCTTCCTCTTTCCACATTCAGTCCTTGTGGATGACGACGGCATCAAAGTGGTGAAAGTCACGTTTAATAAGCAGGACTCCCTGGTGATCCTCGCCATCACGGTAAGACTTTGGGCCTCCCTTCCCAGGTTGTGCACCTGCAAGTCTCAGACCCAGGACACTTAACACTTGTTTCCTCTTTTGCCCTGATCCAGGCCACCCTGAAAATCAGGAACTCCAACTTCTACTCTGTGGCCGTGACCAGCCTGTCCACCCAGGTTCAGTACATGAACACCGTGGTTGGGTCATACGTGACAGCAAATGTCTCCCTTATTCCACCTCGGAGCGAGCACCTGGTATGCCGTTCCTTTAGGATCCTTGCCCCACAGGCCTCAGAGAAGGGGTGGTGGGGATGCCAGAACCTCGTTACTTTCCTTTTCCTCTCCTCATTTCTATTTGTAGGAACTAGTTGATGAGGAAGACCTGACGGGCTCTGTAATTATGAAAAATTGGGGAAAAAAATCAGCTAGCATTTAAGTATTAAGGGAACAAGAGAATTTCTAAGAGAAACAATTTGCTGCAAATCAAGAAGAGGCAATATGATAGTCTCAGGTCCGTTGGCCTCTCAAAAGGGGAGAGCCTGGACGCATTTGTTAGCAGCTCATAGTCTACGGTGGACAGTCTTGGGGAAATATTTTATATGTGATGGAAGAATGCTCCCAGGTCTTTGGGTTGCTAATGATAGTAGTGTTCTGTGTCAAGCCCGCTTGGCCACAGACTGACTCTGGTGTCTTATTTTCAGGTGAATTTTACCGTGAAGGCTGAGATGGGAGGACCGTATTCCTATGTGTAGTAAGGACAATATTCTTTATATGTGTGCTCTCCACTGGGTGAAAGGGACTCAGAATTATACTCAATTGATTGGGGCTGGTCCTGGCTTAAGTCCCAGGCTTTGGCCTGTAGGTTCCCTGGCTTTGGCTGTCTACAGGTTTATTTGGAGGATGTGTTGTTTGATGTGGAACTGAAATGCTGGAATTTCTGAAAGAGAACATCAGGTCACTGGAAACATTTCCATTTCCACACTCCAGCATTTATATGATGTGTATGAAAAAACAAAAGTATTGGGCCAGCCCCGTTGGCCTTGTGGTTAAGTTTAGTGCATTCTGCTTTGGTGGCCTGGGTTCAGTTCCCAGGTGCAGACCTATACCACTCCTCTGTCAGTGGCCATGCTGTGGTGGCAGCTCACATACAAAAAGAGGAAGATCAGCAGCAGATGTTAGCTCAGGGTGAATCTTCCTCAGCAAAAAAAAAGAAAAAACAAAAACCCAAAGTATCATGATGTGGGAGGGTGAAAGGACATGTGTGGTGACAGGGAACTAGTGAGCCATGGCAGAACTAAGATCAGAAGGTAGATGTGGGGGAGGGGAGGCCCCCAAACAGGGCTGACTGCTCTTCAATGTGACAGTGTAGCTCAGGACTCTTCTGCTGATGCTTCGTTTTTTAAATCACACTGACCGTTTCCATATTTGCTGTTTGGTAGCTTCTTCTGCACATTGCCAGATATCCTGATTCACAACATAGTGATCTTCATGCGGTATGTCACACTTCTCCCTGTCCCCATGGCCTTTGTGTTTGAGCCTGGACCGTCAGGCTGTGTGAGCTCGCCACCTTTGCTTGAAGATCTTGTGTGACCCACAAGGCAGAGGCACCTAGCCAAAGAGGGGATGCCTTCCAGGCACAGACACAGAGGACCCTTGGTGTCCTCTAGATGCAGTGTCCGAGTCCCTTTCACAAATCATCAGTTTCACAGTGAACAGCTAGGCATATAATTTTCTCCGTGAAATGGGGTCTAATTTTGTGACCCCTTAAGAATCCTAATGAGGCTAGTAAAGAACAGAAAAGCTTTCTCAATTCGTAAGTACTGGGCATTTGGCCAGATTTGCACTCTATCCACACAAATTACCGTGTCACGGAACTTCTGGGTTATTCCTAGAACCATGACTGTTAAATTTGCAAGTGATCAGGGTCTGCTGCAGATATTTGAAATATGAGAGTTTACAGCAGGGTCTCTCAGCCTCGCCACTATGGACGTTTTAGGCCAGACACTTCTTAGTTGTTGGGGCTGTGCTGTGCATTGTAGGATATTTAACAGCCTCTCTGGCCTCTATCCACTAGATGCCAGTAACACTCACCACCTCCTTCCCCCTCAGTTGTAACAACTCAAAATGTCTCCAGGTGTTGCTAGAAGTCCCCTGTTGAGAATCAGTTATTCAGAAGGTCACCTCATGCCATAGCAGCTCTGTGGATATGGAAAGATCCTCTGGCCCCCTGGTTACATAACCATAAAGATATGCATCTGGGACCTTGGATATTGTTGCCTGAGCTTGCAAGAAATTATGTGGGTAATTTTTCTTACTTTTTTCATCTAAAAACCAGAATTAATTCTTCTTGGTTTCTTTTGCGTAGAACTTCAGTGAAGATTTCATACATTGGCCATGTGACCCAGAGCTCCTTGGAGACCCATCACTATGTGGATTGTGGAGCAAATTCTACAGCTGTTTAGAAAGTTCTCTTGGTTCTTCCATGGCAGCACCTGTGAGGAGAAACACGGCCTCTGTTCCCCCTGGACCTGAGTTCCATACCTATCCCAGGTGGTAGAAGGAGAGGAGAAATTGGTTCTTTTTATCCCCAGCAAACATCCTCCTACCACTTGGGAGGAAAACTCCTCTCTCTAGCACCATTTCTGTTTCTGAGAACCAGCAGAATCACTGCCCAGTGCCTGGCCATATGCCCAGCAAATTAATAGGCACTCCAAGAAGGTTTGAAGAATGTAATTCAGATCTTTTCAGCTGTTCTTGGGCCGTTATAAATTGAAATCATACTGTGGTTCTAGGTTATCAGACCACAGAGTGACATGGAGACAGGACAGTTAGTGCAGCTCCAGAACTGTCTTCGGGGCCTCATCTGCCCAGGAGAGGCAGTGGGGAGGGAATGTTTGAATATATAGTAGAAGCAAGCACAGACCGTTCAGCCTATGAAGTTTTTTCATGTGTTCCCAAATGCCTAGGAACTTTGAAAAAAAAAAAGCAAACTTTTTCCTGTAGAGAGTTACACTTGTTTTTACCAAGAACCTTTATGGGCTTTGATTTACCCTTCATCCATTGGCTGGAACATGGATTGGGGATTTGGTAGAAAAATAAACCCTGCTTTTGATTCATCTGCGTCTCCTCTGATTGCCTGGATGCCTGGGGGACCATAGAGTAGTTGCTGCTTGAGTGGGTCAGCACAGGATGGAAGGGAAGGAGCCCTGATTGTGCTGTCACGTGAGCTCCTGTCACAGAAAGCAGCTTCCTGCCAAAGCAGCGTCCCTTCCTTCTCTACCTCTAGTGGTGATAGGCTGCACTATGGCTGTTCCAGAAAAGAGCAATCAATGCCCCCTGGAGGTTGCGAGAGGTAGGGCAGAGATGCCTGAGGAATGAGAAGCTGCTTCCCTGGCTGTAGTGCTGATGAAGAGGACCTGGTTTGAAGCTGAAAGTTTCTTGAACTGTCTCCACTGTCTCGGCCTCCACCAAGTGGACTACAGCCCCACGATGGCAGGGAATCTAGTTGGAAAGCTTGAGTGATCAGGTTTCAGAACTCGACTGAGTGGGCTCCAGCTCCTTCCCCAGCACTGGTGGCCTCGGGAACAGCAACACAGGGGGTCTGTATTAGTTTTTGTCCCCATTCCCATAGCTTGATTTTCAATATTTGCTTGTTGCTTTTTGCACCCCGAATCTTCAAACTAAGGCTAAATTTCATGACTACTTGGCTGATATTGACCACGATTAAGTAACCCAAAAGCTGGGGATTGAAAGCTGAGTTTCAGCGTTACACTCGACCCTTTAAGGGTCTGTAGGTACGTGATAGCAACGACTGTTCTGTGTATTCAGGATGGAACACGACTTGTATGCAAGCCGCTATGTACCAGTTCTGAGAACATTGCCCTGCACACATGAAGATGTTCACATTGCTACATTTTTTCTGTAGTTGTCCCATTTTCTAAATACTGGAGCCTCTAGCGTGTTTTTCATAATTTTGAAGAAGCTACTCATATTGGTACTTCAGTTTTGAATAATTTTTTGTGGCCATGTGCCTCAATAGCATTTCTTCTCAATATGACCTTTAAATCCAGCTGTGATATTCAGATGACAGCGCTTACATTTTTTAAACATACAGCAGTGTCATCTCATATTGCTGTGAATTCTCATACTTCTTTATATTTTTAGCATCCCAAACAGCACCTGGGGATGCTTTGCATAGTTGTATCATACTATCTGTCAATTCTTCAGCACATGCATGGAATTTGCCCTCTGCAACACCAAAATAGAAAAGGGAAGTGGTTGACTTACGGGTCACTGATGTCACCATTGTCTTTCTGGTGAACTGAGATTTGGGAAGAATGTGTTTCTTGGAGATGAGGCTTCGCCAGAGAGCTCTCTTCTCTGTGGCTTCTGGCTTGGCCCTACTGTGACCTCTTTCTTGTTCTCAAACTACTTACACCATGTCACCTGGTTGAAATCTCCATTTGTTCATTTACTCATTCCAAAAACGTTATTTATTGAGCACCTGCTGTATGCTAAGGATTGCATTTGCTGATGCGTTTTGTCCAGAGATATAGCTAGAAGTTTAAAACTCCATCTCAAGCTGCCTTTGCTCACCAGGCCCCATAGAGGCCACAATTTACCTCCACCATCTATTCTCCTACTCCAGTAACCCCGAAGCAGGATCCCCGAGATGTCTGGGTCAACTCTCCTTCTGGGGATTCTAGCCCAAGTGTGACAAACGATGAAAAGAATCAATCTGTTTATCAAAGCTCTACATGAATCTAAGGGGTCCCAAGTATTTTCTCTGGACAAAATAATCCTTATTCTTTGCCTTTATAAGTAAGATTCTTCATCACCTAAAGAGCACTCTTAAGATTCTGTGTTCCTTTGCTTGTTCAGAAGGGGAAACTATTTCAGAAGTTGTTCTATGGTTTACCCAGGATCCAAGGGGCTTGACTAAGTCTTAGCTGGAGCTCGGACTCCTGCATCCTGGTTAAAGCCTTTTGAGGCTGGACACTTTGATAGAGGTGAGGAAGCTCCAGAGAGGAGAAGTAGCCTGACTGAGGCCTCACAGTTGGTAAGCCAGGTCTGTCCACTCGGTCTTGCTGGAGTCAGGATTTTATCTGAGAGGTTATTCTGCCTTTCCTAGGGCATCACGGGAATTAGCAACGAACCTGGTTCCTCTCACCTTCTCCTTGGGGCCAGGTTGGGACAAGGGGGCAGTACAGCCCTGCCACCCAGGGTCGTGCATTGCCCAGGGTCATGCATTTCCATCTGACCGCAGATGCAGGGTTTTCTGTCCACTGCTTCAGTTGCCTTGAGCTCTGCCTTCTGGTTCACTCCCCAATTACCTATGCAGCAGGTGCTATTATTTCTAGGTTTTACTAGGTACCCAGAAAGTGATGGGTGGTGGGGGATCACCTTGATATCCTAGGGCAAATGGGACTTCTCTTACAAAGGTGTGAGGAGATGGTCACAATCTACAGACCTCCTTTAGTGAGGGTAGGTGGCTCTGATGCTGCTGTGGGCAGTGAGGTGGGCTAGGAAGCTGGATGGGCGCTCTGCGTGGGGTTGATGGGCTGGAACTCAACTGTGCAACTGCTCAGCTCCACCTGTTGTCTAAGGAAAGGATTTCATAATGGTCTGCACACCTCACGGCTCTCCCCTTTGCCCTCATTAGCTGTCTGGGTAGAAGTAGGGTTGTTTATTTTAGATTGTGAGATAGTATCTTAATTATGTGTCCTTAATTATGTTTTCATTTTACTCTTTTAGTTTGTCACAAACTAGCCCTCTCTAGTGGAGAGGTGACAGAGTCCTCAGTTTTTGCCACACAGACACAAGTCTTTGGAAAGTAAGGGACACCCGATGGTCAGGAAAAATGGGAGTCTGTCCATTCATAAGCCTGGTGTTGAGAAGGAGTCCATGGAAGCTTTACGTGGAGGCCCAGGAAGTGAAGAATGAGGGCCAGAGGGACAGGGAGGGCAAAGGGATAAGGATGGGGAGCCTTTAATACTTCCACCTTTCCCTGAAAGTCTTAGAAGAAGACACACTGAAGTAGGTCACCAGGATCGTCTGATAGTGTGCCCTTATCACAGGCGCCTGTGGGTTCATTCCCCTCCTCTCCTACCCCACACCCCTCTCCTCAGCAGCGTCTCTCAACTCTCCCAACCAGCATCCCATCCCCTGAGCTCAGAGCGCCTCGCTTCTCTTCCACCAATCTGCCCTAGAGTCATGCTCCATGTCTACTCTCAAGAACAAGGCCATCCCTCTTTTGTGCCTCCCTTCCCACATCTTGGTCTCTGGTCCCAGTTCACCCCTGGCTTCCACACAGCACCAAAGTTTACAAAAAGAGGCAAGTTTGTGTTTGGGTGAGGTCCCTAAACCAGGCAGTGTGGCTTCAGTGTCCTCCCTTCTGGTTGAAAAGTCAACAGAAGGCAGCCTGGGAGAGCTGTTCGGTCATGCAGATGGAATCAAGGACTAATGGCAAATAAAGAACAAAGCACAGGTCAATATGTACTTTCCAATAATTTTTTTGTTTTTAATATCAATTGATGTTTTAAAAAATACAGAGGTGTTTGACACAGAATAGCACCATTGAGTAGGACACACACAGTTCCTGCGCCCAGCACCTGAAGGGGGGGTCTTCTTGCCTGGGCTGGGGGGCAGTCACTCAGGGGGCGTTTGACTCACACCAGTTAGTTTCCTGCCTCTGCCTTGACCCAAAGGTCTTACAGGAAGACAATAAATAAATAGAACACCGAGATTTTATTTTGCAGTCTGCCCAGTTCAGGTCTCTTAGAAAGAGAGGGGAGAAGAGTCCAAACTGTGAGAGGGTGGGCTGAATGGCCATCAGGTCAGGTCAGCCATTCAGTGCAGAGTCCTAGCGTGACTGGGATTGGAAAGTACTTGGGTCCTTTGGGTTTGCAATGGATTGTGTTGTTTCTGGATTCAGGTTATTACAAGAAGCAGACGGGCCCTATGTCCACACCAAATTCCTGCTCAGGCCCTCCTATGTCCATGGGTGCAATGTCAATGATGGGCAGGCGCGAGGTCTTCTGTGACCGGTACTCAATCGTAGTCTTGCCCCACTTACCGGTGTGTTTCTAGGGGAGAAAGAGAGCAGTCAGTATTCATTGGATGCCTTGCTATCCAGTGCCAGCTGAACTGAGTGAGCATCATAGAACACAAAGTACAAAACTCACTCGGGGGCTCCCTAGACCTTTATCAGCTTGCCAATGCCCCCTCCGCTGTAACTCCTGTCCTTAGCAGCAGGGCCTCCTCCACCCTGCCCTTCTTCTTCTTCCCCTAGAGTCCCCACAGTGAGCTCCCTGCCTGGGACTCCCTCTTCGCTCTATCTCGTAGGCAGGCCAAGACACATTACATGAATACTCCTAGAAGAGTCACTGGACATGCCCGGTAGGGTCTTATTTCCCCTGAACCAAGGGAGTGAAGGAGGTAGAACGACATGCGCCTTTCCCTCTCCTGTTAATCTGCATGTCTTGTCTACGTAATCCCTCACACTCACGCCTCTCATGATCCCAGAACTTTAGGACTATGGCACCTGCCGTGGACCACCTCTCAGCCCACTCCAGTCTGAGCCCCAGGTCCCAGGCAGCTCATCTCTCTGGTGGCTGAAGCTGGCCTGACTCACCGTGCAGCCATCCTTCAGGACAGTATACGTGAACCTGCTGTTGCCCTCAGCCCGGATCTCCACGTCATTGGAGCCCTGGATGAGCAGGGCCTTCTTGAGGTTGCCAGCTGCTTCGTCCAGGTAGGCAATGCTGTTCTTGCAGTGGTAGGTGATGTTCTGGGAGCCCTCGGTGGACAGCAGACGCAGGAAGGTCATCTGGACGTTGGCAGTGTTGGGAGCCAGGTTGTCATCTCCATAGCTGAACTGTTAGGGCAGAAGGCAGTGGGATGAGGCCTGGGACCAGCGTTCAATGGAATGGGGGGCTGCAGGGGCTGCTGACTGTCCAGGGGTCAGGGAAGCTGAAGGGGGCTGGGGAAGTGGGTCGCTGGGAGGACATTTTTGCTTCCAGGGTGTGAACCAAGCTTCCTAGGGCTTCTTCCTCCACCTCTAATGGGAAAGAGTACCATTCCTCCTCTTAAGCCCCAAAGAAAACTGGTGAGACTGTGGGCAAGGTGCTAAAAACTTCCAGAGAGAAAGAAGAGAAAGATTTTGAGGCTCCATCTCTGGCCTAGAGCAACCAGGTACTTACGTGGAAGCCACCGTTGATGGTTTCTCCAAACCAGATATGTTTCTTGTCCTTGCTCTTGCTGCTCCACCAGTTCTTCTTGGGAACGTTCGCTGGGTTGGGGTAGACGCAGGTCTCGCCAGTCTCCATGTTGCAGAAAACCTTCATGGCGTCTAAGGTGCAGCCCTGGTTGGGGTCAATCCAGTAGTCTCCTGCAGGGGAGGAGGCAACCCCATCAAGGCTCAGACAAGCACAGACACATACTCCCGGGAAGGCCAGGCCTGCCTGGGAGAGACAGAAAGGCCTCCGGGGACACCAGGGGGAGAGGAGCAAGGTGTGAGGGCCACGTGTGGCCAGGGTGAGGGGAGACAAGGGATCCAGGGGCAAGGAGACCTGAATGGGAATATCCAGTGCTAACCAGGGACACAAGCAAAAGGACAGGAGCACTTTGGCTGGTGGATAGGACTCTGCACTAAAGTCACTTCTCCTATGGAGCCATGGCAGCGGTTTCTCTGCTGTGAAACGGAGGAGTAACCATCTGCCAGGACCTTCCAGGCCTAGCTCTGCCCTGCGCTAAAGGGCATCTCTCCCCTTGGTTGGAAGGGGTCCCTGCCCCACAGGCTGACTTCTACTCTCTGGGGTAGGCGTCCGGCCCTCTAGACTCACCGCTCTTCCATTCAGGGTGGCAGAGTTTCAGGTCCCGGCAGGTGCGAGCAGGGTTCTTGCGGGAGCCCTCGGGGCTGCGGATGCTCTCGATCTGGTTGTTGAGGGACTTGAGTGTAGCCTCCACCTCCTCGTCATGCGGTCTCAGGCCGCCAGCCGCCTCGTCAGCCCGCATGTACTGCAGGGGGTCAGGGCCCTTCTCTCTCGGGCCCAGGCCGGCAAAGGCGGACATGTCGATGCCAGGGCCAGGGGGACCTGGAGGGCCAGGGGGTCCAGGATTTCCGGGAGGACCCTGCAGCAGGAAACAGAGAAATCAGCCAGGAATTGGGAGGAGACTTCCCTCTTACATCCATCCCCATGTGCCAGAGTGTACTGGAGTGTCTTCTTTCCAGTCTCATGGGTGGAGAGGGCTGCAGCAGGTCAGGACCAAGAAAACCATAGCGCCTTTCCTATTTCTTCATTTGAGACCCCAGGATAAAGGATGCCTTGGCCATTAGCTTCAGGCTGATGCCCCAAAGAGGTCCTTGGCACCAGGACGCTCAAGCCTCCGATGCTGGGATGCCTCAGACAGCAGGGAAGGAGTCAGGACACTTACAGCGGGGCCAGTTTCGCCTGAACGTCCACGGGGGCCAGGAGGTCCGATGGGGCCAGGGATTCCATTAGCGCCATCTTTGCCAGAGGGACCGACGGGGCCAGGAGGACCCTGCAGGCCAGGAGAGAGAGAGGCAGTGAGAATGGGCAGGTCAGAGTGGCTGGGGCTGGGTAGGTGTTCATCCTGATAGCACCAGCCACTTTGCTCCCAATTCTTCACATTTTTCAGTCATAGAACCCCAAACTGGTCTCTATTTGGCCAAGAACCAGCAGGATGGCTTCATGGCTCTCCTAGGCTCCTAAGCTCCTCCTTATAAAATCCTGTTCACAGGGAGTCTGTCTGACAGCTGAGAGCTGCGCTCATGTTTGTCTGCCTGTGATGGTGGGTGCTCTTCTGACCACAGTCACCCTAAGCCAGTCCCATCTCCACTGCGGAGTGAGGCCCCCTGAGCCCAAGGCTTCCCGAGAAGCGGCAATGGTTCCCTCCCCATCAGAACATGTGGCCAGTGCCCCGGCCCCACCCCTCCAAGGAGGGGCTCACTCCATCTCACTTACTCTAGGGCCAGAAGGACCAGCAGGACCAGAAGCACCTTGGTCTCCAGAAGGACCCTGTGCAGAAGGAAGAGGCAAAGGTCAGACGTCAGCACAGACAGGCTCCATCTTCCAGGATGGAAGGCCTCCTTGAATATATATATATATATCTCTCTTGGGAGTTGGGGGAGCAGATCCATGTCCCACCCCCATTCCTTTTCCACTTGCTCTTCCCTCCAACCCTGAGGGAGTCCTGGAAATTTCTTTGGATCATCCCAAGTTGTCTTAGCAGCATGGGAAACTCAAGTGGGCTCTGAGCAGTGGGACGCCACGGGGAGCCAAGCACAGACAGCAACACTCACAGGAGGGCCGGGCAGACCCTGCAGACCAGTGAAGCCACGGTGTCCCTTCAGTCCCCTCTCGCCAGCCTCTCCAGCTTCTCCTTTGTCACCTCGGGGACCTTGAGGGCCCTGGGAAGAAGACAGACAGACACTGGTTGGGTCAGGTCAGGGCAAGAGCCTCCTGCTGGCCTCAGCCAAGCCAAGGAGATCCAGGATCCATGGTCCCTGTTGCCTTCCAAGCTGCCCTTGTCAGGGACCCAGCACAGGACACGCAGATACTCACTGGCAATCCTCGGGCTCCAGCTGGTCCTGCAGGTCCCATGGGGCCTTGTGCACCCTGTGAGGAGAGAGTGGGAGCAGTGTCAGAGCAAAGCCAGGACACGGATGCCCTCCCTCTGCGTCTGCCCTGGGCTGGGCACTGAGGCTGCTGCCCCCATGGCCCAGAGACACCTGGACCAGTTATGCCTCCAGGGCCTGGGGTGGGGAGGCGGGATTGTGACAGAGCTCCCTGCTCACTCAGCCGCCCTCCTCTTTCCAGCTGTTACTGAATTAAGGATACTCACAGCTTCTCCTCTGTCTCCTTGCTTGCCAGTTGGGCCGGCAGGGCCAGGAGAGCCAGGGGGTCCAGGGGCTCCGGGAGCACCCAGGGCACCAGCCTCACCACGATCACCCTGTCAGGAGAGAGGTCTCAGGCTCAGAGAAGAATGTTCCAGAAGAGGCAAGGAGAGAAGGTCCTTCCAGATTGACACAAGACTGACCCCAACCTGCCACCCTGGGCTGACCTGTTAGGCCCAAGGGAATGTGCTCCCTGTCCCACCACACAGAGACACCCAGATAGTCACCTTGACTCCAGCTGCACCATCTCTGCCAGGGGGGCCATCAGCACCAGGCGTTCCCTGGGCAAAGGGAAACAGGACGCCATTAGAGCTGCCCACCCAGCTCCCGCTCTGCTCCTTCGTCCTCCCCTCTGAAGCCCCAGGCTTGTTCCCTTCCATCCAACCACTGGAGCCAAAGCTTTCTCCCCAAGCCTCCTTCTGCCTTCCTCCCCCTTCACCCAGTTCTTAGCCTCCATGTCCTTTTCTCTCCCATCATGACCTTCCGTCGCCCCCAGGTGCTTCACCTATCGGCCCATCCTGTTATCCCCCTCTCCAGGGCACTAGGGCTTGGCCACTGGCACTTGTCTCCCTAGTAAGGGCCACCCCATGCTGGGTCCCACTGCTCACCTCTCGTCCAGGTTCACCAGCAGGACCAGTCAGGCCAGGAGGACCCACGGGTCCAGGGGGACCTCGGTCTCCAGATGCTCCAGGAGCTCCCTGCTTGCCAGGCTCGCCCTGAGGGACAGTGGCAGGGATGAGTGCGCACTAAGTATCCTTGCCCAGGGCCCCGCTAGGCCTTTCCTGGGAAAAGGCTGCACTCGGGCCTGAGCCAGGCTGGGCCCAGCTCGTCTAGAGGGAGGGGCATCCCTCACTCACCGATGGGCCGGGCAGGCCGGGGAATCCTCTCTCACCACGCTGCCCAGGCAGACCAACGATGCCCCTCTGTCCAGCCAGACCCTGGGGACCTGGAGGACCGTCAGGACCCTAAGAGAGGAGAGGCGAGAGATGAGAATTTGAGAAGTGACACAGCAGCCCAGCCGCCCACACCTGCCTGGCCACTGATTCCACAGGGATCGGCTCTTCCTGCCCTCACAGGACACTTCCGCCTGCAGGGCTCCCTCCCCGGCACCCCCAAAACCCCTGCACCCTCCCACTCTCTGCTCGAGTCACTCAGAAGCCTCTCACAGCCCTGGCCTCAGGGATGTTGGCCCTGGGCTGGCCCGGCCTGGTGAGGAACTTACAGAGGGACCATCATCTCCAGGCTCTCCCTTCTCGCCAGGGGGTCCAGCAGGACCTTGAAGGCCAGGGTCACCAGCTCGGCCGGGGGGACCGCTGTCTCCTCGAGCACCTTTGGGACCATCTTTTCCAGAAGGACCAGGGGGACCGGGGGGTCCAGGGTTGCCCTAGAAGGAGCAAACATGGGAAATGAGAACTCATCTCACCTTTCTCTATCCATCCAGGTTGCCAAAGCCGTGGCCCCAGGGACAGCGGTTGCCCTCTGGGGGCTTGACCCACCCCAGGCTGCCTCTTGGATCTTCTCTCTCATATGAGAGCTCCGGGCAGCCAGCCTAGCTGTTCCAGCCCCTGTGCACTTTACTTTTTCTGATCTACTTGGAACCCCTCCTGCCTCCTCCCCTTCAGCCTCAATCCCCCCTTTCTCAAGGACAGCTCAAACCTCTCTCTTCTGACCCCTAAGCCTCTGCACCTGCTCCCTCTGCACTTGGTGTTGGTGATTTGGGCGACTTTTTGTCATCTCTTCTCCCTCCACTGCAGGATCCCCAGGGCAAGGTGCACGACTTGTACAGGGTCAGCTGCACATGCATGCTCAAGAAATGCGTGTCCATGAAGGCAATTGTTCCAGCCCCGTCCTGCCCACTGAGTCAGAAGTCTGAGGGTTTGAGCCCAAGCCAGCAGGGAAGGTTGCTCTTGGCCAAGAAGGGGCTCACACCCTTGCTCCCAGCTATCTACAGGGGGCTAGATCCCATGGTCAACCAATTATCCTCCCGGGAGTGGGAAGGGTCACAAGGGGTGGAGGCCAGCCTAGGCTCTTTGGGCCCTGTTCGGGGGACCGGGCCAGACTCTTTGGCTTCTGCCTGTGCCTTGCACACCAGAAGTAAGGTAGGAACCTGCCAGGAGCAGCACTTACATTGGAGCCTGGGGGTCCGACACGGCCAGCAGCTCCGGGGAATCCGGTGGCTCCCTATGTGAAGAGAGGAGAGCCCCTGAATACCTCGGGTCCACAGGAGGTCCAAGAATCAAACGTGGGGGTCTCAGAGGCTGGTGTGGAAAAGGGTGAGGGGAGGTAGAGAGGGAGAAAGCGCTCCAGGGGGTCCAGCCATAGGACTGGGCAGCTGCAGCCTCTCTGCCTCCAGCTCCTGCAGGGGGCCATCACGCCGGGGCATTCAGGGCTTCTTCGGGGAGGCGGGCAAGGGGCCAAGCCAGGCCTGGGGCCCCCCAGGATCACTGTGCACCAGCAGAGGGGGCACCCTCTCCCCCACCTGGCTGTGGGATGGGCTTGGGCTGGGGGCAAAAGCAGGGCTGAGAAAGAAGGAAGTGGGTGACTCCCAGACCACCACCACAGGAACCTCTAGGGCCACGCCTGAGGTGAGGGGCAGGAGAGAAGACACTGCCCCCACAGTACCCTCCAGGAGGGAACCTGGGCCTCACTTACCGGGGGCCCTTGAGCACCTCGGGCTCCTTTAGGACCAGTCACACCAGTAGGACCCTGGGGAGGAAGGAGAGAAACAGTGAGACCTGATCTCCCTGGGGGATAGCCTGTCTGGGCCCCAATAAGGGACTCCCAGGGCTAGGCTTTCACAGATATTACTTTCCTGGTACTAAAATCCCAGCCTGGAGAAGCTGTCACAGGCAGCCCGACCACCCTGGCCAACAGGAGACTTGTGTTCTAAGAGAGTGTTCTAGAAGAACTCAAGGAGGAGAAGCCCAACAGGCACCCACGGAGCCAGTCCAAGGTCTCCCCTGCCCCTCCCAGGAGACTGGCTGCTCCGTCCAGGGCTGCCTGTCCTCAGGGAGACACAGCCTGCAGTGTCTGTCAGTCCCCCAGCACCCCCACCACACATCCCGCACCCACAGCCAAGACAATGAAAGCCAGTTCAGCTACAGGAACCTTCATCCCTGAGTACAAAGTCCTCCTCCCCACAGCCTCTCCCTCCTGTGGCAACAGCAGCAGCAGGCTCCAGAGTCTGATGGGTAGAGGGCCCTCCACTCAGGCAGGGCGTCCCCCAGGCCTCCCAGCCCTTCTCTGCCTATCCAGGCCCCTCACCCTGCACCCAGCCATCCCTAACCCATGGGAACAGCTCCTGGGGGAGCTCAGTACTACACACCTGAGGCCCAGGAGCTCCAGAGGGGCCCTGAGGACCTGGGGCACCAGCATCACCTTTCTGGCCGGCCTCTCCTTGCTCACCCTTAGCACCAGGCTGGCCATCAGCACCCTGTCCCAGGAAGGAGGAAGCAGGTGAGGGAGGGGCAAGCCAAATACTCGAGGTTCCCCAAAGGGGCCAGAGGCTCTGAGTGAGTGTGTGTGAGTGTGCGTGTGTGTGTGTGTCACCCAGGGCCTGAAAGCTGGCTCTAAGACAGGATTGTTGTATCAGTGTGGGGATGTGAAAGGAGAGGACGAGAAAGGCCATTTCCCTCTTCTTTAGATTCTGTCCCTCCCTCTCCCACAGGCTGGAGGGTGCCATTGGGTGGGAGGGATGCAGCCTGGCCTGAGAGGGAGGGTGGTAGAGAGGGTTGACAGGAATACTCACGGGAGGACCTGCGAATCCAGCGGGTCCGGGGGGTCCAGTCTCTCCACGTTCGCCCTGTGAGAGAAAGGGGCCCAGGAGAGTAAGGCCCTGCTGCCTTCCCGCTTCTGTTCCCTCCTGTGAGCCCAGCCTCTTGCACGGTAACCTCCCCACCCCTGAGACAAGGCATCGAAGAGTAGCCTTCAGGAAGTTCTGTCCAAAATAAAGGGACCCAGGTCAGAAAGCCTCTCTTGGTCACAGGATCTGGTGAGCAGAAGGCCCTCTAGCCTGACCACATCATGGGGGTGACATGCCTTCTCCCGTCCTTTCTCATCTCTCTTCCCACCCCCAGACCCAAAGGGCAGCGAGAGAGCCAGTGCCCGGCGGCTGCAGGGCCAGGCTGAGAGGAAGAGCCTCTCCTGGCTCCTAGGGGCCTGGGGACAGAGCCAGGCCCAGGGGCAGATACTCACCGGGGCACCACGAGCACCAGCAGTTCCTGCAGGACCAGGAGGTCCAACTTCTCCCTGAGGTGGGGCGGGGGGACAAGAGCCATGGGTGAGGAGGTGTGGTTGAGAGTGTGGCCCTTCAAGAGCACAGTGCACCCAGGAAGCCCCGACAATGGATGGGGGCTCTGGATCCCCCCACAGCCTGTCTTCTCCTTGTCGCTTCAGCCTGCACCCTCCTCAGGGCCCCTGCTGGATGCACACCCACTCCCCCCTGCCCCACCCCCACCCAACTACTACTTGACAGGGCTCAGCCAATGACTTGGATTCTAAGAAGACCCCCACCCTTCACTTCTTGTGGGCAGCCCCTCGTGGGCGTGAGGGCAAGTAAGGAGAAGAAATAGCAGCCTTTGGCAGGAGATGTGAGGGAAGCTTGATGGGGTAGACGAAGCAAAGAGATGGAAGGGAGCCACCACTTACCTTCTCACCGTTGGCGCCAGCCGGGCCAGGGGGGCCAATGGGACCAGTCAGACCCTGGGGAAGAAGACGGCGGAGGTGAGGTGAGGCAGAGTCGGCCAGGGACTTGGAGCCCAGCGGGGACTTTGGGGTCCCACCCTCAATGGACGTGGTGCCCCCTTCCAGGGCCCCCAGATCTCCCTGTCACCCTGTGGCCCCCGATTTAGACAGGGAAGTCCCTGCGGTTGCCCAATCTGCAAAACTGAGATAGGACCAGGGGCTGCACTAACACACTGCCCCTCTCTCCCCTGGGTGCAGAGCTGGAGACCATGGGGCCCCCTGCACTTGTCCCCATCCCAGTTCCCAAGGAGCCTGCAACCCGCAGTCACTTACTCGTCCACCGTCTTTGCCGGGGGCTCCCTCAGGGCCTTTCTCACCAACATCACCCTGTGGAATGGAGAAAACGGGCCACCTCAGGGGCGCACTCCAAGCCACCCTTTGTCAGCTCAGTCTCTCCCTGGCTGGGGCTCCAGGCAGAGCTCAGACCCTGGCCAAGAGGGGTTCACTGTGGTCTCAGGAGTAACAGGAGTGAGATGGAGGGGAAGGTCGGGGAGCATGTCACTAAAAGGCAAACAGAGAGCTTTGGAGGGGGGTCTCCAAGTTCCTCAAGAGGGGTACCTGGGAACCTCAGCCCCAGGTACTGCGGGGAGAGGGTTGAGTGTGGGGGCAGGGAAGCATGGCTTTGGAGGAGGCACGGTCAACCTGGTACTTACCCTGTCTCCCTTGGGCCCGGCGATACCAGCTGCTCCCCTCTCACCAGGCATCCCCTGCAGACCTGGAGGACCCTGAGCCCCAGGGGGGCCAGCTGGGCCAGATGCACCCTGTGAGGGAAGAGGGAGTCTGTGGTGGGCAGCTCCTCCGCCAGGACCCACGTGCCCCAAGGCCCCTTCCTTCCCTTCCTCTTCTGTCAAGACCTTTCTGTCATGTCTTCCACCCTCCATCCTTCTATCTTCATTCCTCTGAGCCCTCTCCCCTTCCTCTTCCTCCCTCCACAGGGTCTCCCGGGCCCACCCAGAAGACCCCTGCCAGCCTCACTTACTTTGGGACCATCAGTGCCAGGAGTGCCGGGGAGGCCACGGGCACCCTGGAGGCCCTGGGCGCCGGGAGAGCCACGTTCACCTGGGAAACCTCGTTCACCCTGCAGCAGAGACACCAAAATCAGGCAAGAGATGGGGCGGAGGCCCAGGGAGAGAGGAGACCAGGGGAGAAGCAGGGAGGTGTGGAGTAGAGTGAGGCCCCAGGCCCCGGGGCTGCCGGGCTGCTGGGATGTGCTGGCAGAACTGCACTGGGCGAGAGGAGGCCCAAGGAGACCCCCAGAAATGGCCGACAGGACACTCACCCTGGGACCCACGAGGCCGGGGGCTCCAGCTTCTCCGGGAACACCCTGAAGAACAAGGAAGGATTTGTGAGAGAGTGAAGGCTTGTCTGTGCCAGAGCCTTGGCTGACCATCCTTCCCACCAGGGGACTGAGTTCAGATTGTCATCTGAGGAGAGTTGGGATGCAGGTCCCAGACATTCCCAGGCCTCCTGGGGCTCCTCGTGCCCTCCTGCCCTTGTCTCCTGGGCATCAGAATAGATCTTCCCATCTAAACAGGTTGCAGGTTCAAATAGCCCACACTCACCTGGTCACCTGGTTTTCCACCTTCGCCTGGGGGACCGGGAGGGCCAGGAAGTCCCTAGAACCCAAAGAGACATGCGTTAGAAAAGGAGTAAGTTGGCTGCCCCAGGACTCCAGGGAGGCCTGGCACAGGGCCAGAGCCAGGGGTGCAGGGAAGCCTCGATCCCCCGGTCCCTCGCGCATGGTGCCCGCTGCCCACTGCTGCCCTGCAGAGCCCTGGCTGTGGAAAGGGACTGAAGAGAAAGCCTGGTCCAGCCGCCTACCTGGAACCCAGACGGTCCAGGAGCACCCTGCTCGCCTCGTTCACCAGCAGGTCCCTGCAGAGGAAAACAAAGGTGAGCTGAGCCAGCGCTCCAGAGAACCTGAGAGCCTCAGCTGGGGGGGCCCAGGGCGGCCAGCAGGAGGGCAGGACAGACATCCTCCCACACTGCCCAAGCAAGATGTGCATGCCTCCCTGTTCTCCCACCAATGACCCAACCCTGACAACGAGGGTGGGGTCCACACTGCCTCTTGGGCCACCTTGCCTCGGCTCAGGGTGGTCAGGTGTCCTGGATCAGCCCAGATCCACATCTGTCTGTCAGCTCATTACTGGGTGGGCCTGAGGTCCCTCCCACCTCCATCTCACCAAGCCCCTGCCCACAGGGCCACCTGGAGAGGCTGGCCAGGTACTTACAGCAGGTCCGGGGGGTCCTGCAGCACCTGTCTCACCATCTTTGCCAGGAAGACCCTAGAGAGGAGAGAAAAGGGTGGTGTAAGGACACACTTTTCCTCAGTCTGCAGACCCCCAGGGCTGGGCAGGTGCACTTTGTGGTCCAGAGTTTCCAGATTCCGGTCTCCACCATCCCCCACCCGAACTCCATTTCCACCCCTTCCCTTCCTTCCTTCCCTGGTTGGACCCTCATTTTCCCTAAGTCTTTCTCAGCATGGGCAGCTTCCTCATCTCCCTATGTGGACTCCCAAAGAGCCAGAGCAGCATGGGCTCAGCCACAGGCATCCACACTGCTAACTAGGGAGCCTGGGAGCATGCCAGAGGGACCCCTCTCCCCTCGCAGGTGTCAGCCAGCACCAAGCCACAGGCAGTGGGGAGGGTACTTACTCTCAGACCAGGAGCACCAGGCAGTCCCTTCTCACCAGCTTTGCCAGGCTCGCCCTGGAGGAAAGAGTGCAGGACCATGAGGTGGAGGGCTTTGGTGGGAGTCGGGGGTAGAGCAGACTGGGAAGACTGGGGCTTGGGGCCACAGCAAAGGCTAAAGCCAAGTATCACCACCTTCTCTTATGCTCAGAGGTGAGACAGCACTGCCCCATGGAACAATGTCATGGCTGAGATGCCCTGAGGCTCTAAGCAGCCCTGGGTCTCCCCAGGCCACATGCACCTCTGCAGGACATGGAAGCCCGAGCTGCTGATGGCTCCCTCACTGCCCTTAGGTTAACTCTGTTCAGGAGCCAGCCCTTTCCCTGGGGCAGGGAAGGAGGAAGCGCCACATGGAGGAAATGGAAGGGCAAGTTGTTACTTACATTGGCACCTTTGGGGCCAGGGAAACCCATGACACCAGGCTGCCCACGAGCCCCCTGAGGACCTGGAGGTCCAGGGCGACCATCTTCACCAGGGGCACCCTGAAAGAGAGAACATCATTCTCAGAACAGAGACATTCGTCTCTGACCACATTTGTCCATCCAATATCTACTAAGTGCCTGCTATGAGGCCAGCACAGGGCTAGGCACCGGCCAGGCACACAGCATGAGGGTTGACCAAAGTTGCAGCCAGCAGCCCACACCACACACATAGACTCTATCAGCGACAAGGCACTGCTTAGCTTAGAAGTTTTGCCCGTGCAAGTACACACCAGGCTTTATCTTCGCCCAAGGAAAGGCCCAAATACACAAGGGGGTGGCATTTTTCACACCTCACAGCCACTGCCCAGCCACTGGCCCCAGTACCTACCATCTGTCCCCCTCCCCAGTTCTCAAAATGCACAGGCTGCCCCCACTCAAACTCCTGTCTCTTTTCCCACCTGCCTCCCTAAGGATTTCCCCCAACCCCTCCAACGACTCCAGATGATGGACTTACAGAGGGACCAACTTTGCCTTGAGGACCAGCATCACCAGGGCGACCAGTGAGACCCTGTGTTAAGGAAAGAGAAGACGATGGGGTTAGACAAGCTCGGGCGAGTTCAGGGTGGTATGGCTGTAAACAGGATGGGTCAGGGCAGGCCCCAAGACTTTGCAATCCTGGAAGCACAGCGTTGCAGGGAGCAGGTGGGAAGGGACAGGAGGGGTCTGCTCTAAAAGTAGGAAGTCGTGGGCAATAGCAGCTCTGGTACTCACCCGGGCTCCAGGAAGGCCAGGCTCACCGGGACGGCCAGGGTCACCATTGGCTCCCTTGGGGCCAGCAAGGCCACTGGGCCCTCGCTCTCCAGGGGCTCCCTATACAAGAGGTGGCAAGGGGGTCAGCAGGAGGCCATTTAACAGGGATGCAGGAAGGGATCCCCACCCCTCTTCCCCTACTCACCTTGGGACCGGCCAGACCATCTTGACCTGGGAAACCACGGTTGCCAGGAGCACCCTAGGAAGAAGAGAGATGGAGAGGCAGTGAGTTAGAATGGCCCCTGACCCAACCATGGCTGCAGAGAGTGTAGCCAGGGTCCAGGGGATCCATCCCACCAACGCACCAACCACGATTTCTGTGGAGCAGTAGCTACAGCTCGTGAGATTCTGAGAGATTAACTCCTTGAGCCTGTCCCCACCTTCCTGGGAAGGAGCTCAAACTGTTTCATGTCATCCTGGGGGTGGGGGACACAAATAAGGAGAAGGGATCCCTATGCCCCTATTGGCAGGTGGGAAAAGAGAAGTATGGTATCTAGAAGCCCACAGGACTTGGTAGAACACAAAGCCACAGGACTCGGCTTCCATCTCTAGGTCACACCCAGCAAAAGTGGGGACCCCTAGACCACTTACTCTTTCTCCAGGGGGACCGACAGGCCCAGCACCGCCAGGCTCTCCACGAGCACCTCTTTTGCCTTCTTCACCAGCAGGCCCAGGGGCTCCTTGGGGACCAGCAGGGCCCTGAGAACAGACACGAAAGAGAAAAAGGATGAGTCTTCACCTGGCCCTGGGGCAAGCACTGGCCCAGCGTGGCCTCGGCAATTGTTTCAGGGCTGGGGGGGGACTTGGGGAAGGGAGGCCATAAAGGGAAAGCTGGGGAAGAACAGAAGTGGCCCAGTGGGAAGAGAGAGCGTGTAAAGTTCACAGTGTTGAAATTGCTTAAGCCAAAGATGGGAGCTGGAGGTGTATCAGCTTCTCAACCTAGTACGTCCCCTTCTCCGGGCACAACCCGAGAGGTCCCAGATTAGCAGATGGGGCTACAGAGGAGGTGGGCAGTTGGCGAGGGGACAGCCCTGGGCCCACAGAGCAGAAGTGTGGAAAGACAAGGGCTGGTCTCAAGGGGGCAGGTACTCACAGGTTCTCCCTTGGGGCCTTGTTCGCCTTTGAAGCCAGCAATACCAGGTTCACCCTTGACAAAGAGAGAGGCAGGGTCTCACACTGGGTTCTCACCATGGCCCTGTCCCACCTCAGGAAACCCTTAAAGATGCCCACGAGGACACTGGTGTGAGCGCAGGAAGGAGGGATGGTGGGGTTTGACTCCAGGGGTGTCCATAGGACTTGGGGTTGACTCTGGGCTCTTACCGTCTGACCTTTCGGGCCCAGAGGACCAGTTGCACCTTGAGGGCCGGGAGGACCACGGGGACCAGGGAAGCCGGGAGCACCAGCAATGCCAGGAGCACCCTGTCAGCGTGGGCAGAAGAGAGGGCATCAGGAGAGGGAGCAAGGGAGGACCGGCCCCACCTGGAGTAGCCAAGGCCAGGTAACACTCACAGCAGATCCTTTGGCTCCAGGAATTCCATCAGTTCCAGGGTTACCCTGAAAAAGAAGATGGTGTCATTATAAAATAAACAACAAAGAACAAATCCCAGCCACCTCCAGCCCTCCCCGCAGCTGTCCATTCCAGGCATGGTCCCGCTGGATGTTTCCAGGGGAGGACTGGGAATGGAGAGAAACACGTCTCTAGAGATCAGGGGGCAGGCACTGGGCCAGAAGGAAGGTCCGGTGATTAGGGCTCCACTGGCGTCACAGCTAAGCACAGAGGCAAGAGTGCCAAGGTGACAGACCCCAGACCCTTCAGGGCAAAGAGAAGCTGCACTTACAGCAGCACCAGCAGGCCCTGGGGACCCAGGAGTACCAGGTTCGCCACGAGGACCTTGAGCACCTTCAGGACCACGAGCACCAGTGGGGCCAGCTTCACCCTGGGAAGAGACAGGAGGGATGGAATGAAGAGACAACAGGGGGACATGGACCTCTTGCGGGCCAGCAGTATACATGCACGTATACAAGCTGCGTCATGCGCTTGCCCCCACCCTGCACGTGAGTACACCTGCTCCCACACGTGTTTCCACACGGGCCACAGGACTGAGCTCGCCGACCTGCTGACTTCCTCTCCCTGCCTCCCCTACTCTCCGTCTCCCCTCTATGCTGTAAACCACCTCAAGCAAATGCACAATTACACGCTACAGCAGTGGGCATGGTGCTGGTCCCATCAGCACCAACAGAAAAGCCTGTGCTGGGGGATCCTGCTGGCCTAGCATCGTGGTGAGAGGGATGGACGGCTGAGATGGGCAAACACCTCTACCTCCCCGTCTGCAGCTATTTTCTCTTTTTCTGAGGAAATGGAGGCTCTCGAGCATCTCAGCTCAGGCCACTACTCTGCTTGTATCTGGTGATGTGTGAACACCACGGCCCCAGGCTCTGGCCCAAGCCTGTTCTGAAGTGAGCCAGAGAGCCAGAGCAAAAACAAGCTAGGACAAGAGCCCCAACTCTATTTTTCCCGGCTGTGTCTGCATCCAATGCTCCTCGGCTTCTGTCACCTCCCCAACCCCCAAAATGGCCTCTGCTTTTACTTCCGTTTTTTCCTGAAAGTTACAACTGGCTGAGACCTGGGCTCTCTGACCAGCAGCGTCCCTGGGGAGGACTGCCGACCTGGAGGGAGGGCGGAGCCTCCTCAGGTTTCCTCTCAGAACATTCTTGCCTCACTTCTGTAATTATTATTTTCTTAAAGGTCAGGCCCCGTCACCTTCCGCTGCCCCTCTTCACAATGGGTCTCCTTCACCCGGCTGGCTCCCTGGGCCTCAGACACTGTCTGGTTGCCATGGAAACCCCCAGGAGGGGAAAGGCAACCTGATGCCAGTGACCACATGGAGGCTCCTTATTCATCTCCTGGCCACAACGGGAGAGAATTCCCAGGGATGTGTGCACTGGAACCCCTCCTGGGCCACAGGAGCCTTTCCCTGAACTGGCTGGCCTCCCACTGGCCTCTATTAATCCTCGGAAGAACTCTAGTAACACAGTTTGGAAAAGCCAAGCCCCTCAAATGAAGCAGGGGAGAAGGGGAAGCATGGAACAGCTCCTTGCCCACTTCTCTCAACTCTCTTCCGGGTCTAGCCAGGTCTGGGGTCTGCCGACTCTGCATGCTTTTGGTTCCTCATCTCTGCTCCCTCCCAGCGCTCTGGTGTCTCCCCATCTTTTTCTGCCTTTCCCCTCTCTGAAGCTGTAACTGTACCTCCAGCTTTTTATCATTCCATCTTATTTTCCCTTCCAGCTGGTGACTCTGCGAAATGCCTGACTCTTTCCCTTGCCTCCATGAGAAGAGCAGCGGGGGTGGGGGTGGGAGGGTGGGATGGAGGGGGTGGGAGGGTGGAGTGGGGCGGGGAATCCTCAGAAGGGAAGGGGGGATCATTTAGGGGGCAATCAGCAAGGGTTATGGGGAAAGGGGAGTTCCCGACTTAACCAGGAGGGCACGTACCTTGGCACCCGGAGCACCAGGGAATCCAGGACCACCAGCAGGACCTACTGGACCCTGGAGGAAGGGAGAGGGTGGAGAGGTGAATGTCGTTTCCCAGCAGAATCTCTCCAGCCTCCAAAGCGAGCCACCCTGACACCTCACACTCCTTGCACCTTTGGGCTGATTTTGCTCTACATCCATTGTGGCTGAAAGTCCCTGGATGAAAACCATCCCCACTGCCAGTGTCCCCAAGCCTGGGTTCACAAGGCAAAGCAAGTTTCTGACTACATATGGTAAGTATATGATTCCCTATCTATCCTTCCTCAGAAAAACTGAGAAAAGAGAACCATTGCTTCAAAGCTTGTTATCAACGTGCTCACGTAAGAATGAAACATTATTCTTCCTCCTTTCCAGTATAAGTCAGAGCACTGCTGTGGTTACACTGAATAAACACTGCAGACTTCACTGGGCTGCTGAATGAGACTCTAGAAAACTTGCCGAGGATGAGGATGAGGATGAGAATGCACTTACCGGAGGCCCTGCGGGGCCTGGTTGACCATCGTTACCCCGGGCACCCTATGAGGGAGAAGAAGGAAGTACCCATGTGAGAGGTGCCCACACATCCAGTCCCCCCCTGCCCACAGCCGAACCACACAGAAAATGTAGGAGATGCATGCCCAGGGTGCCCCAGCGCTGAGCATGAAGCTGGCGAGGTGTGAGCTGCAGGACAGCTCCTCTGGAGGGAGCGGCCCCAGACCCCCTCCACGGTGGCTGTGAGAATGGGTGCTCAGGGACAGTGGCGGGCTTGTTCTCAGCTTAAATGAAGCCTGGGTAATTTCTAAACTTCCGTTTAGACCCCAAGTATCCCCAGTTCCAAGGCTGAGTTATCATTTAAAGACAACAAATTGAGACAAAAGAAAACGAAACAGCCAAGCAGCCACCCTAACTCACTTCCTCCCGCCTGCTCACAGTGGGAAGTACTTTCAGGGCCTGGTTAACCTCCTTGGTTAAGGCTTGTCTGACCTCCTTGGTTAACGCCTCTCCTTGGTTAACTCCAGGATGCCTCTGCACTCTGCCTCCACCCCTCTGCCACCTCCACAACCTGCTCCTAAGGAACGCAAAGATGCCCGCAGGATGTCTGCCGCCAGCCCAGGAAGAGGCCTCATGATGGGGTCAGGGCACTGGGCATGGTCCGAGAACCATATCTGAGCTCGTGTCTCTGAGACTCCTCACACAGAAAGGCAAGGCTGCCAGTTCTTTCTCTATATGACTTGAGCTTTGAGGGTCTTTTCCCCAGGTTTGTGGTGAGCACCCCCAAGTTTCTCTCTCAAGGCCCCTCAGGGCCTAAGGAACTTCTACTCAAACTCGGAACCATCAGGCCAGGCAGAGCTGGGCCTGGCACCTGGTCCTTGGCAGGGGACCGGAGAGGCCAGAAGGAGACCTTTCCCCTGCTGAGCCCCTCCTGCCTGCCTCTGCCCCTCCTCAGAAGCTGAAGATCAAGGATGCTTTAGGGGGAGCTCATGTCTTAAATAAGACTCAGGTCTTCTTTCTGGCTATGGTCCATTTCTCCTGACTGAGACTCTCCAGATTGGCATTAAACAGGAAAGCAAGAGAAGACTTAGAAAAAATGTCAGAGGGAATATAAAGCCTTGGCATTGGCCACAGCCCCTCTGGACCGGCCTAACTGCTTCTGGAAGCTCTGGAGCACCCTCCCTCCAGGAGCTGGCCAGAGGAGAGGCCCGGGGCTGGGCATGAGCGAAGGGGAGCTGCAGTACTGCTGTGAGAGGCCAGGGCTGGGCTGGCTTCCGCAGCTCTTCCTGCAGCAAGGCTGGGGAGAGAGCAGTCTGGCCCAACAGGGGCACATGACTGCAGCAGGCGGAGGTCAATCCAGCCCAGTCCCTGGCCCAGCCTTCACACCAGGCCCGCCTTCGGAACTACGTGACATTGTCAACCTTCTATGCCAAATCCAATGCACAGCTTGCCAACCTGACTACCATGGGGGCAGCAACCAGCAAGGAGGACAAAGAAGCAGGACCCGCTGTGCCCAAGAAGGAGGAAGAACAGAGCAGGGGATGCAGCTCGCTTTTGCCCCTCATGGGGCGTGGGCACCGTGGCTCCAAGTCTGGCCAAAAAGCCACGAGCCAGGTCTTGCTAATCTGCAGAAATAGCAGTGTTTCTTGGCAGGCCCAGCACTCTCTAATCCCCTCACACAAAGTGACCTGGGGATAAGGCACTTCAGCAGCTCTGGCTGACAAATGGAGGTTGAGGCTGCCTGTTATTTAACAGATCTGCTTTTGAGGGAAATTTCTGCCAAACAGATACGTTATCTGGAAAGTAGCACAACTGAGTAAAGCTGATTTAGTTTGGCCAGCCCTGCAAGGACCTGTGGGGAGGGGCCTTAGAGCCTGGGTGGTTGGGGTATGTAATCCACAGAAAGCATAATCTTTCTTGAACATGCTTTCATCATATCACTCGCCTGACCAAGCGCCTATAAGGGCTCTCTGTTGCTAAGAACCAGAGCTGAACACCTGCACCCTCCATCGGATGCAAATCCCCACACTCTTAACTTCCCACGTGAATGAGAGGCTGCTGGAGTCTGAGGCTGCAAAGCATTTTTTTCTCTTAAGCTATTTAAGCTTTCTGTGCCTCAGTTTCTTCTTCACTAAAGTGGGGAGAATAACAGAATCTATCTCAGAGGATTTGAGGGAAGATTAGATGAGACAAAGCATATAAGGTATTAAATATAGGAAGTGCCTGTGAGATGGTGGCCCCTGGCGTGATATCATAGTGTCACCAGGAGCAGCAGCAGCATCAAGCATAAAGGCCTGTGAGCGGATGCTAGGCTGCTATAGTGTTCTAGAGCATCATCTGAGCAAGGAGAAACAACAAAAGGTGGTACAGTATTGTAGCCAATTTAAGTCTGTCCATAAATTCAAACTGGATTGACTGGGGAGTGGGTGGGGGCTGTTAAGGGGGTTACCTGAATAATCCAGACTGGTTAAGAGAGAGTCTGCTGTCACTAACCAACTCTCCTACAGGCCACCCCTCTCCTTCGACTGTGCAGACCCGGCCTGGAATTTGTGACGGCCACACTCAGAGGGAATCCTCAGGGATGACAGTACTCTACACCTCACGGGGTTGTTTTGAGGGTCAAGGGAAATAACACTACATGAAAATGCCTTGTAAACTGTAAAGTGCTGGGCAAATGGTGGCTTGTGTCAATTACTCACTGCAGCGCCAGCAGGGCCAGTCCGTCCTCTCTCACCAGGCAGGCCGCGGGGACCCTGGAAAACACACCAGGACAGCGTAAGCATGAGTTGGCTCAATGACACTCTGCACCATCACTTCAACCTGTGGGCCCTTCCCAGACACAGGAGGGGAGGGAGCATGCACGTGCCCAGGAGGCCAAGGTGCGGATGCCCCTGATTCCACCTTCCTGACTCATCCAGGACTCCTCCTTTCACACCAAAGGCTTTTCTGCCCAAGGAGAACACTCAGATGCTCCTGGCATTACCTACTGGGAGCCTTGTTACAGGCACATCTTGCTTCTTGCAATAGATGAGCTCCCCGAAATACTGAGAATAAACAGACTTTTTAAAAACTGAAGCCCACCTTAAAAGTGTTTTAACAGGGCTATTTCAAGGATGTGTTGGTGAAACCTTGAACAAATCATCTACTTGATACATTTCACTTTTTGCTCATACTTGGTTCAAATCTACAAAATCAACTATCTACTTTGCACAAAGGGAGCAGTGTGCTCACAGTGGAACCAGCTGCTAGGCTTTCGGAGGTATCTGAAAAGCATCTGGAGGTCCTCCAGGGGTGATGCTTATACTCACCATTGGGCCCGGAGAACCATTCTCACCCGGGGAACCACTCTCGCCCTGGAAAAAAGATGCACAGTGTCAGTGACTGGGACCCTGTTGCCAGAAAACTCCCAAGGAAGAGGCTGAAAGCTCTGGTCATCTCAGCTAGCACTGACACCCATAAACTTCTGTTCTATGAGGGACAATTCCTCCAGCTCTCCAGGCCTGCTCTTCATCCATCAGGATATAGGACTGGGTGTTCCCAACCAAAGCTGCTCTGATGACCTAACTCCACTAAGTGCAATAGCATCTCCTTGACTGGAAAGAGAGCTCCTCATTGTCTCCCTCCATCCCCCATGCCCTGTGCTTCTCGGGCCTTACCTTCACACCTGGCGCACCGGCTTCTCCCTTAGCACCATCCAGACCTGGGTAACCCTAGGAGACAAGAGAAAATGTTCAATCACACTTCTGGGGAACCCAAATAGGAAGATTCATGCCCCCAAATGCTTTTCTCTCCCCTGGCATTCCCTTCCTTCTAACACCCTCACCCATGATACTTACTCTGTGACCTTTGACACCAGGAAGGCCTGGGGTTCCCGGGAAGCCGCGAGCACCCTGCAATCCAAAGAGGAGATGTTCAGGGCCCAGAGCAGAAGAGCTGGGCAGAGGCTGCTCTGGGCTGCTGGGAGCCTTCAGAGCCAGCTCCCCGCGGCAGCCAAGGAGCAGGCGAGAAGCCCAGCACCCGGACAGCTCTTTCAGTACCTCCCAGAATCCCCCTCCTGTGCCTCACCTTATCTTATGCAAAGTGGGTATAAACAACAACAGCCCAGCCTCCCACATGGGCCTGTGGTAGGCTCATAAACCTGATCATCAGCAGGAGGGCTGTCATACGCTGGGACTGTTGGAATTTTGTTTTAGAAGTGAGCTAACTGAACTTGGATGAGCTGCCGTGAGGCAACTGCCTTGGTTGCAAGGAGGGAGACTCTGGGAATAAGGTTCGAGGCTAGGAAAGATAGGGATTTACCTGAGGGCCAGGAGGGCCTCTTTCACCAGATTTTCCAGGCTTTCCAGCTTCACCCTGAAGGGGGAGAGACGCACCTCAGCTTCCTCAGAAGACACATTAGCATCACTCCAGAGGGAGTCTCTCCTCCCAGCCCTCCTTGCCTTTTGCCCACCTGCTTCCTCATCTCCCTCACCTCCTTCAGGTTCCAGACTTCCCTGAATGCCTTCCTGCATCACCATGTATTCTTCCGGACAGCTGCATGTTGCCTGGGCAACCTACTCCATCCCCACCACCTTCAGCTCCCCTAGTGGGCTTTCCGTCTCCTCTCCTCGGCTCCACTGACTTGGCTACACTCCCTAACCTCCAGAGTCTTCTACTGTCTAAGACGAGTCATAAGAACAGCTCCAGTGCCAACTCTTGTCTCTTCATTTCGTTTGCATCCTTCACAGACATCCTGAGTCAGGCTGAGCTTCTCGTCACTCATTTACAATTAAGATAACGCTGAGAGGTCGAGTGTTCCTTTCTTTGTTTTTCCTTCTCTACATCTTTCCCCTTGTGTTTTCCCTCTTCCCTTCTCTCACTTCTCAATTTCCCTTCCTGGAGCTAATGATGTTTTAATTATTTCCCTTCCTAACGGGTCCAAAGCCATCCCCAGGGCACTTGCAAGCTAAGTTGCAAGTGGGAATGTAGACAGTAGACAGAGTCTGAGTCTCTGCTGGGCCAACCCAAGGGCACTTCCACCTCCCCGCCCCAGCACACACCCTCTCCAGGCCCTTTCAGATGAGGCAGCCCCACATTTGATGGCTCAGGTATACTCACATCATCACCAGGTTTTCCAGGGGGGCCAGGAGGACCACGGGGACCCATGGGACCCTATGAAATACAAAGTAAGAGAGTTTAAGAGACAGTTGGAGGGAGAAGGCACCTAATCAGGGAACAAAACTTTGGGACTATAGCTTTGGGAAGCTGGTTTCCCTATAAGGAAGAAAGATGAAAAAACCACTTTGTGCTGAGAGAAAGCAAACACATCATAGCAGAGATCATAGCGGGAGGTAGCAGACAGCACAGACCGGTGTGACCTAGAAAGGGGACTGGTAGAACAGAGTTCCTGGTGGTCCTTGCCACCTTTGGTTCTGTCAGAGATCCCCCATAGCTAAGAAGTGACATCTGGATTTCCTCTGGGCCCTCTGCTGTGGGGAAGCACCAGATAGAGCCGGGAAGGTGACAGTGCTGGGGTCTGAGTGGTACATCATCGGAGGCTCCTGAGGAAGAGGGCAGGGCTGTGCTGGTACTCACAGAGACGCCGGGTTCCCCAGGTTCACCAGGGTTGCCTTGAAATCCTTGAGGTCCCTAAAACGGAAAGTGAGGATACCAGGTTAACCACCACAAGCTGACATCAGAGAGCTTGAAAGCAACTGCAATGCCAAGAAGAAAGACCCAGTACTTACAGGAGCGCCAGCAGGGCCTGGTGGTCCACGTGGTCCCATAGGGCCCTGTGTTGGAACAGAAAATGAGGAGGTTTACTGGCAATGCTTCAACAGCAGCCTCCAGTGGGCCACCTCCTCCCGGCCAACAGCCCAGACAAAGGACAAGGAGCTATTCTGTGGGCAGGGGGCCTACCATGGCTGCTCCCTCTCATTTCCCCCTCCCCACACAACAATCTATTTTTATTTATAGGCACCATTTGGACAGAGAAGCTGGCCTTGCTTTCTCCTGGACAGCAGCCATGTTTACTAAAGTCTGAGTTTCATTTAGCATGTGCCAAGTCAGAGCTCCAGGGCTGAGATTTCCTGCTGGAAGTCTTGTGGATGCTGGAGAACAGTGGCTGCTGTCTGCATTCTTCAGTTCTCATTCCAAGAGCAATAGCAACTGGCCTTCTAACAGATTAGCCTATATGCAGCTCTCCATCCTCATTCTTCTTAGTCACTCCAGCGCATCATTAAAACTGGCATCCATCGCCATTAAAAACCAAATGCTTTGGGCTAACTAAATGGGAGGTTACATAACGGATGGAGAAGGGCTGCTCTAAGCAATTATATGGAAAGTGAGGTTGTCAGAGTCTCTGGCTCAGCTAAGGGCCACCTCCTGCCATTTTGGCTGCAAAGAACTGATGTCTTTTCTTACCATTGGTCCTTGCATTACTCCCATCTGGGCGCCACCAGCCTTCTCATCAAATCCTCCAGCCATCTGGGCAGCAAAGTTCTGCAAATAAACCCAACAACATTAGGACCTTGAGAGGCCCTAGGTTTTTCCTACTTGTTTAGGTAAGATATATCTGGATAGAAAAAAAAAACTCTATTTAGATAAACTCTAATTGTTGGAGATTAACCTGGCATTGATTAGAATTACCAAAGATTCTTGAAAAATAGTTTTAGAAATGTGTTATTAGATGACAGAGGCATAATCATTTCCTTGGAAGACGAAGTGTTATTTGGAGGAGTATCAGTTACTTGCATTTCGTTTTATAAAATTATCTTTTTAATTCTAAAATTTTAAATACATTGTTTAACATATATTGAGAAATAGAACTAAAACATCACTTTTAAAGGAGATTTTTTTTTAAATTTTCTAAGACTTTAATGCCCAGCCTTAAAAGACCAAAATCAATAGTCTTGAAATGTTTTAACAAGGGATGTAGTAGGTGTCTGTGAGCCATTTAAGTTTAAAAATTTAAAACACAGCAAACATCAAAATGGCAAACCTGCATAAACTGGGCAATAATATAATTTGTTGATTGGTTTGATTCCAAAAATGACTTTCGCCACACACCTTCACTGAGTGGGGCTCTTTCATGAGAATGAATAGTTGCTTGGAATGTACTTGGCAGGGACCAAGATTAAATGTCTTCCAAGGACAGTGGTCACTCTTCTTCCAGGGAACTACAAGTACCCAGTCATCCTCTCCCCCAGCCCCCACACCCACTCCCAAGAATCAACCACATAGTGCAGACTCCAGGGAACCAGGTAACAGAAGACTTTCTTTGCAGAAACCCAATGAGTGAAAAAAGTCAGCCCTTCGCACCACAGTCTCATGCCTAATATGTGATTCAACTAAATTATAGGCCGGGGGGAGAAGCCCATGGACAGGCTATGTACACACTGCCGGCAGCCCTTGGAGCCAGCCAGGTAAGTGTGAGTGGCAATTTAGAAGCCACATTTCTGGAGGGACAACTTGAAGGAAGGGGACAGAAGCATACTTACTCCACCAAGGCCAGGGGGACCAGGGGGGCCAGGAGGACCAGGGGGGCCAGGATTTCCAGGGGTCCCAGGCTCTCCATCTCTGCCACGAGGTCCAGGGGCACCCTTGGCAGAAAGAGAAAAAGGCACCAATTTGAAGCAGTGTTTATGCAAGAACCATCTGTCCAAGGGCTGCCCTTGAGGTGATCAGGCACATGGGGGGGTCTACAAGAGTTGGGCAGCACTGTTTCTCTACTCACTTTTTCTCCTTTGTCACCACGATCACCTCTGGGTCCTTGTTCACCTGCAGGTCCCTGAAGGTGAAGAAAACATTGAGATGACAGCCAGACCAGGGGCCTGCAGAGCAGTAACTTGAGGAAGGGACGGAGGAAGGGATTTCTCCCTTTCTCACCTGAGGTCCAGGAGGTCCTTTGGGTCCTACAATCTGTGAGAGAGAGACCCACAGGGTGGCAGGTTAGAGGGAGCCCAGGGAAAGGACTCAATCAGAGAAGTAGATGCAATGTGGTGTGAGAATAATTTGTACTTACATCCTTGATGTCTCCAGGTTCTCCTTTCTGTCCCTGAAACATGACACATTTGCAGGATTGAGCTGAGCAAGCCCACCAAGCCCCAAGCACAAAACCCTGCCCAGGAGCCCCAGAGTCCAGGTGCCCTCTGAGACAGACCTCGACTGACGCCTAAGACCTCACAGGCTGGGTGAGCACAGTGTTGCTTCCAAGGAAGGATATATAAGGGCAAAAGCAAAAAAAAAAAAAAAAAAAAACCCAAAAGACAAAAAGCAAACCCTTACCTTCGGTCCTGGCTGCCCTGCGAGTGGAAAAAACAGAGAAGAATGTAAGATTCCTGAGATGGGTAAGTACAAGCTCTTGTTACTCAAACACTCTTTAAGTGATCAAAGAAAAGGACACAACCAGGGAAGGAGGCAGCTTCCTGTTACTCGGCTGAACCCCTCTGCTGAACCCCTCTGCTGGGGTGTTAGAGTCACTGGGGTCCTGGGGGTTGTTGAGGTCCCAGGAGGAATAGAGATGACCCAGACTTTGTTATTCAAAAAGCAGTCAGCATGCAAAAGAGTGGAGCAGAGTGAAGAGCTCAAGATCTAATCAGCCTTGGAGAAAGAAGGCACCAGAAACTGCCAGAAGGTTCCGTCTCTTCTTTCCCCCACAGAGTAGGAAGCCCTTCCCACAGCCCAAGCCCTCCCAGAAGAAGAGTTAGGTGGTTAGAAAGGTCTTACATTCAAGCTGGGTCTCCTTGAAGCAAGCACAAAAAGAAACAGCAGGACATAGGAGTTATAAAGGGCACTGCAGCCAGTGCCATCCCAAATCAGTAACCCCTTCCCCCTTTGTAACAATGAAACCGTAAAGGCAATCAACACTTCGCTCACAGAGGCCCCCCAGAAACGCTCTGGGAATCTGGACCTTAAGGGCAGCTCTCCGGCATTGGTGAAGTGTTCAGGAAAGGCAACTTCTCGCTTCTCTTTCAACTACCTTCTCTACTTGAGCACGAAGGGAATAGTGAGAGCCACCCAAGAGTCCTAGACATGTGTCCCCACCCACCTTGCAGGGGGACAGGGCACGTGTTTGAATGCTGGGGAGGTCACCTGCACACACGTCATCCACCAGTGCTGGTTCCAGCTGGGAGTTAGTAACTACCCGCTGGAGCGCAGGCACCTGTAGCTCCATCCCAGCGCCATCTCCACCCTTCACCACCAGCACTCCCAGAGCCCAGCTCCTCCTGCTCCGATTAACTTGATTCTTAATTGGCAGCCAACACCATGAGTGGTAAAAACAGAAGGAAAGTGCCACCAATGTTCCACATCTCGGGGAGGGAGCCTGCCCTCTGGGTCTCCCTGCTGGCTGCAGAGGCTTCTCCACACTGAAAACTGTATATTTAAAGATCTTCTATGGAGAAGACAAGGTGTGGTAACAGAGGAGGTATTAATCTGTGGCTGGGCCAGATGGAGAATTCGATCTCCATTGCGGCTCCAGTAGTTTCTAGGGATGATTCCAGAGAAGATACTTTTGTGGAATGACTTCTGTCCTTCCTTCTGTGTGTCTCGGAAGTGTATTTTTTGGAGGTAAATGAGGAAGGACCCCTCTAACGCCTCAAGCTCACTCAGTTTCAACCTGTAAACGAGAAGTGGCCTTTCCTTTCAGCCTCAGCTGCTGGGGTCCCATGGATAACCAGTCCCTCTGCTCAGCAGAGACGACCAGCATCCATGGGAGGGCATTTGCTGCACCTGCAAGTAATTTATTTATGTGGAACAGGAAATAAATAAATTACGACCACTGGTAGTGGCGAGGTCAGTTGAGCAGATGGGGCAGCACTCTCCGAAGGGGGTCTCGGGGCTGAGGCAGTCTTTCATGTCTTCACAGATTATGTCGTCGCAGAGGACAGTCCCAGTGTCACAGACACAGATCCGGCAGGGCTCGGGCTTCCACACATCCTTATCATTATACCTCTGCCCGTCCTGCACACAGCTGCCAGCCTTCTCTGCACCAAGGGTGGGGCAAGGGAAGCAGAGAGTGACGGGAAGGAGAGGGTGGGAAGCCAGAAGAGAAAAAGAGAAAGAGGTTGCAGTCAACTTGACATAATTCAAATGCTGAAGAATGTGGGCTTGGGCCAATGGAACATAGAGATCTTGAAAATTATTTTTCTAAGACATCATTCATTCTTCCACATATTCAACAAAGACCTATTGTGTGCCTTGCACTCTGCTGTCTATTCACCAGTGAAAACCCTGACCCAGCAATGAAGGTGGGGGAGGGGGGGCTACTGTACGGTATTCTCCTCATGCATGCATCCAGTATGGGGGAGACCTGATGATGTGGGGGGCAGGTTAGGGTGGGAGCAGGAGGAGATGGGATGCTGAGCGGAAACTCGGGGACTGTAAGATAGAGGAGAGGGGAAAATGGAGAGACCCCCCTGGCACAGGAACACAGGCCTTCTTTTCTCTGCCTTCCTTTAGAAATTATGGGATTTGCTGAATACAACTGACAGCTAAAATTCAGAAGGTAGGCAGAAAATTCTGCCCACAAAAATTAGAATCTATAAACAGCCAGGCTCCAAAAGTGGATATATGAAGGAGGGGGTTGGTGAAAGGAGGAGCTATTAGAATTAGGATCTTGTCCCATTCTTTAAACCATATTAGGATTAGGACCAATTGGGGGAGGGGCATAGGCCCTTTCAAACAAGACACTTGGGACCTAAGCAGACTAATAAAACGCCTTGGGACACAAGCAAGACCAAAGTGCTGATCTCCAGCTGTAGCCCTTCCTGGAGAGACCCTGCCTCCACCTGAAGACAACACCCCAACTTGAGGGGGTGCAGGGGGCTTTGATGCCCGGCCTAGGCTAAGACTAGCCAGTCCAGGCCGGGCCTCCAAGAATGCAGACCAAGAACGCACGGACTAGCTCCTCTCCACAAGCGCCCTGCCGTCTGGAATTCACCCTGCAAACGAAACCTGTGCTGACAAGAGCGCTCCGGAGAGGCCAAGGGCTGAAGAGGCCGCACCACGTGCTAGGGAGCGCCCAGCGCTGTTTTTCTCATCAGAATCCCCAAAGCAGTGGCAGCTGCAGGGCATGAATATAGGAAAGAGCCATAAACTAGGTGGGCGGAGAAGACACGAACGTAGAGAACTTGAAAACGATTTTTTTTAAAGATATCATTCATTCTTTAAGGAGACACTAAAAAATGTAAAGATAAATCTCTCTCTCTCTCTCTCGTTTTTTTTTTTTTTTTCCACTAGAAGAAAGCCACTGAGCCCCTCGGCGAAATAATCGCGGGGAGGGTAGGGGATCCAAGAGTATGTACGGAAGCTGCTGGACACACCCACCGCTAAAACAGAAGGAGCTGTAGAAAGCAGGCGATGGGAAAAGGGAAGGAGGAGAGGTTAATGGTCTCCCGTCCGGACTAAGGAAGAGCCCACCCTCACCCAAGAGGGCACTGGGCGGAAAGAGAGGAAAATGCTGGGGGGGCGGTGCACCCCGAATGCGGATCGGGTTTCCCTTGGAAGGGCGGCCCCGCGGTGAGCGAGCGCAGGGGCGGGGCCGGGCAGCGCTGGGTGTGAGAGCCGCTGGGTGACTCTTTATGGCTGCGGCTCTGGACACGGCTCGCCCACAGACACTGGGAGGGTGAAAAGTGGGATTAAATGACTGCCCCAGAAAGGAGCCAGCACCGTAACCGGATCCCCTAGGTGTGGACGGAGGAGCCCAGCACCACCATAATTGCAGTTCCAAACGGCTGCCGATAGCATCCCGGCGCGCCTGATCGGGTTCCGCTCATTACCGCAGCGCCGTATAAGTGATTCTTTGTAGCAGGCCAATTAAAAAGTTACCTCTTTCGGGGAATTGTTTTGCTTCGCCGCCGCTTTGCGCAGGGCTGGAGCCCGGGAGGTGGCGGCGGGCGGGCACAGGAGGGCATTGTGGGAGAGGGGGTCGGGGAGTCCGGGGGAACCCACTGGACCTCGCCTCTCATGAATGGGGCTTTTCTCGAGCGCACACAGAGCCCGATTCACAGGTCTCCGCAAGGAACCAGTTTAAATAAATACGGGCAGCATTTCAGCCCCATCTGGAAGCCATCGCTGCCAATCTCCCAACGCAAACAAGCCTCACAAAGGAGGATTGAGGTCTCTCCCCTGAACCGAGGAGCACTTTCGGAGGCGAAGGCTGCGAAGGGCAGATGTGGGTCAAAGACGCCGCCGCCAATAAGTTTCTCAACCTTGTGGAAAGATGGGGAGGAGGGGCGTGCCCCAGCGCTAGGTTTCGGACATTCCTGACGTCCACGCAGACTGCGCCTTTCCCCACGTCACATCTTTGGGTCCCCTGACCTGGGGAGGGGGTTACGCAGCTGAGATTCGCCGAGGCGCACAGTCGGCCGCTCGGATGCTCCCCTCCCTGGGGAGGAGGAGCGACTGGAAGATTCGGGCCCAAGGAACGGTGGAATTCATTCCCTCCCGAGAAAGCTGCGGCGGTGAGAGCGCTCTGCCACTTAAATGAGCGCCTCTAATACCAGATGGAGAATTTGGGAATTATTTTAACGTCACCTAGCTAATTCCATTGCGCACTAAGGCAGAGGTCAGTCAAGAAGACAGCTTTGTGGATGTGTTCATGCAAATTTAGGACAAGAAATATAGTCAGTTCTAGCCGGGCCACTAATAGACACACCATATTCCAACAAGTGTCCGGGAGCGCGCCACCAGCTTAGCGCAGCGCCCGACGACCGGCCAGAATCTCCTGCCCCGGGCTCCTTGAGGCTGCGCCGCGGTCTCCAGTCCTGCCCCCGCCGGGTCAGCCGCTCTAATGAACGGAAAGTCCTCCCGGGCGCGTAGCCTTCCAAACCGTCTCCGGAGACAGCTGGTGGCAGGCGAGACCGCATAGAGCTTCGTCGGCAAAGGGAGTTTGATTCCCCACTACCTCCCCAAAAAAAGTTTCCCCTGCGATTGATTTACAATCTGTAACATACAAAGACAGGGCTGGAATCCCAGCCCCGTAGGAAACGTGCCCAAACACGTGGGGAAAAAAAAAAAATCCTCTCTACCTAATACACTTTCCAGGCTTCGTTTGTCCTGAATATAATCCCAGACAGAGGGACTCTACCAAAGGAGGCGACGGAAAGGTGCGGCCCGAGCCGCCTTTGGACCACACTGTAAAACTGCCATCTCTAACTATATTCAGTTGACATAGTTATAGCAATCGACCAACCGTGCCTCCCTCCCCTGCTACACACGCACACGCACACACACACACACACACACACAGCCCGCAGCCTGGCTCGTAGAGTTTCAAAAACTTAGAAAAATAACTCATTGTAGTACCTCCGCCGGCTTGGAGGGAAAGACCGCGGGGAGGGGGCGCTATTTTCCGGGACGTTTGAAAAGCAGTCTGGTTGGAATGTTATCGCCTTTCAGATGGCCTCTCCTACGGGAAGTTTCTGTCCCCTTTAGAGGCCGGGAGAAAGCCGAGATGCGAATGGGGGCTGCACCTTGCTCCTGGGCCAGCCAGGAGGCGGAGGGAACCCGCGAGAGGTGCTGAGGTCTCAGAGCGCCTCTCCGAAGCCTTTCTTTGTGGCTTCGGATTTCAGCCCACCAGTTTCAGAGCATCTCCTTTGTCTAAATCCCCTTTGAACCCCTAGCCACCAACCCCTGGACACGACTGCGAAGTCAGTCCCTTGGAGCTTACTCGCTCCTTCGCTCCTGCTCTTGCTCTCCTACTCCTCCAAAGATCCATGGGCCACGGACCTGTTTTGCTGAACTCCGAGTGCTTCAGCGAGGCGAGTTGTGTGCGTGTGCGCCTAATTAGCCAAACTGGTGGAAAAGAGCGCGCTTAAATCTGTGCGCAAACCTCTCCGATCCTGCGCTTTACATGTTTAATTTTCCTGCGCAACGCCGGGACCTGCAAATGCCTCCAACAGCGACCTGCACCGAGGACGCTCGGACAGAGCCCCCCACCCGCAGAACTCCGCTCGGCGAGCTGCTGCGCATCCTGCGCCCAAGTCTCGGCGCACTATGACCCCCGGGAGCCGCTCTAATTGGGACCCGCGGGCTTCAGAGCGGGAGAGGGCCGGGAAGGAGGATGCAGAGGGACGGCACGATAGGGTGGCAGGCAGGGGCGGAGGGCGACTTACGGACATCCTGGCCGTGACACCGAAGGACAGCGGCGACGAGCAGCGTCAGCAGCACCAGCGTCTGGGGAGCCCCGAGGCGTATCATGGCTCACTGCGGGGCCTGCAGCGAGGCGGCAGGAGCACGGCGTGGGTCCGGGTCTCTACCGCGCCCTCATGCAGGAGGCTCTTGGAGCAGGAGGAGGAGGCAGGAGACCCGGCAGCCCAGCAGCGCTCTGCGTCTTCTCCCCGCCGCGGCGCCCGTTATATGCGCCGGGCCCCTCTCGACACTGGCGAACTCGCCCAAACCGCGGGCCGCCCCCGGCCCCCCGCGGGGCTGTAACCTGAGACCCCGCCCCCGGAGCCCGCCCAGGCCCAGCCAGAGCCCGCACCTGCCTGGGCCGGACCCCCCTCTCCGCCAGCCCTGCTTCCCGCCCCCCACCCCTAGTGTGCCGAGTGGCCTGATCAGGCGGGGCGCAGAGACGGCCCCTGTCCTGCCCCCACCCGGGGCTGCAGCGCTGCCCCCTCGACCACAGGCGGGAAGGGGGACCTCCGGCCCCTCCTCTCGGAGTTCTGCCCGGATTGGAGGGGCGGGGGCTGTTTGCAGAGGCGCAGGCCGCGAGCCCCAGACCGTGGACGGAAAAGACTCTGGAAGGAGGAGGGAAAGTGGTAGAAAGGAGCAGCAGGGAAAGGAGAGGGGGCACTGCGTTGGGACCTTGGGCGGGGTTGGGGGGTAGGGCGCATGGGGAGACCTCGAAGGTATCTGGAGTCCTACCTAGATCTTGGAGGCTGGCAAGCAAGGCCAAGTTTGGGAGGTTGCCCCGACCTGTCTTCTAACCCCTTCCCCGAGTACATGGCCCCGGGGGTCCCACCTGGAGGTTCGTAACGACAGCCCCCCAACCCCTCCCCCGTCCAGCTATGCGGTGAAAGAGCCTCGGCAGACGCTGGCCCAAGCCGATCGCCAGGAAAGGGGCCAGTGTGTTACAGCACAGAGGGAGACCTGTGTGAAGGTGTGGGGGCGGGGCAGGCCCCGGGAAGGGGGCTCGAGGAGCCGCAGAGGACGGAGGCTGCCGAGACTAAACCGTGCACGCTGCCGAGGTGGGGGACTGTCTAGTTCCAGGCTCAGACGTGGTGTCTGCTCTTCCTGGCCCCAGTCCGGAGTCCCGGGGGGAGTGGGCCCTGCCGGCCCGGCTTGAGCAGCTCTGGCCAGGGAGCGAGGCCGCCGCTCCAGCTGGACCGAGTTCTGTGAGCCAGGGGAGAAGCCAGAATTTCCTAATTGGCCCCTTGGCCCTCGGCTCCCCACCTCACCTCACCTTCCCCGGTGAGCGCCCTCTGGCACCTTGACCCAAACTCTGCCGTCTGGACTCCGGTGTGCTCCTCTCTTGACTCATGGTGTCTCCTTTGATACCAGGAGGAAAAGCCCCCACACAGACCTTCTTCCTCTTGAGAAGATGATTTTCTGTCCCTGAGAATTTTAAGATCCCCCAAAGAACTTTAGGCAAAATGCAAAGTTTTATGAAACTCAGAATTTGGGGTCTGACTTAACCAGAACTCCCCTCACCAGCAGTGGGGTTTCTGCAGCCCTTTCTCCAGGAAGCTGAGGGCACTTAGAAGAAGCTGCTTCCACAGGGAGCTCTAGGCTTCCTCTCTCCTCCCCACCTCCTCATGCTGTGAATCTTCTCAGAGACTCCAGTTCCAGGTGTGCAGAACTTAGCTTCTGTGCAAGAGTGCTGGCTGGAAAGGGAAAGAACTTTCATTGTTTAAAGAGAAGCCTCCACCTTTTGTCCAGGCTGGATGGCGGTGGGTGAAGGATTAAACCACTGGTTCCACCTTCTCCTCAACTTGCCGTGGGCCTCCCTTGGCTCTTTTCCCATCTGCCTGTTCAAGGCCTTGCACTGAGCTCTGAGCCTTTCCCCAGCCCTCGCCTCTGCCAGGAGAAAGCTGGCATGGGGCATGGGTCCTGTCTTCTCCACCTAGAAGGTGGAATGACCAAATCCCACACATTTCTCAAGACCCTCCAAAACCCCTCTGAGAAGACTTCCCTGACATCTCTAGGACACAATGTTGCTGGCTTTCTGAAACCCCCTAGCATTTACAGCCTGTATCCACAATTATACTCTAAGCTATATACTTTTTTGTGTGGTTTTCACTTTCCCCCCTTATATTCACTGATCTTATCTTACCAGCAAGCCTGGAAGCTGGGTGGGGACAAGAACAGTGCCTAGCACGATGTTAGCGCATGGGAAGATTTAGCTAAACCTCTATGGACAAATGAATTTAGATGCAAAATCTGACTTATTTTATGATAAAAGCAATACATAGGCAGCTATAAAGCTTGACATTCATACAATTGACCTCAAATACAAGTGGCCATAAAAATTCAACTGAAAAAAAAAAAAAGACTTTTGTTGGAAACACTAAGATAAGTAAAAAAATTGAAGCCTATTTTAAAGTGGTCTAGTTCAGTGGGCAGGAATGCGATGCACACTTCTGTTACTAAGTTGCTCTTGACTTTATTCTCTATGTCTGTGATTCATCTTTGCTAGAGAACTGTATCAACGTATAAGCGGTCTAGATTCCTTCCAGTAATTATGGCCCATCTGTGAATACATAGTTTAGTTCTCCACTCCCTGTGGAAAAAGAGGGTTTTCATCGGAGATGAAAATTGACAAAAGCAAAATAAAATTTAAGTTGGCAAAACCAAAATGAACTATGGAAATTATTTAAATTCTAAAGTCAACTAAACACAAGTATTAGTATTTTACCCATCTATAAATCCAAACAACTACAATTTTTAAACCTCTAATTTGTGACTCAGACTGGAACTGAACATACATATGGCTAAAAAAAATATCACTGATTTGGAGATTACTTATCCAGCAATCTCACCATCTAGAACATAGCCGAGAAACTGAAAAGGGGAAATAAACCTGAGCTGGAAGAGTGACACCACTCAGAATTCTGAGCTACCAGAATTTATGTTACTATGTACTAAAGCATATGCATTTTGTGCATAGTAGAGTCCCTTACTCTGTGTCTATTAATTCATAGCTTAGATATTGTTTTAACAAGTAGTGTCAGCTGACCTCACCAATTAGATGCAGGAAAATGGAGGTAGAAAGGAAAGCGGCTGTTGGATGAAAACACAATAAGAACAGCAAGAAGGGACAATAAGAGAAGAGATAGAAAAGCATTATGAAGTTGACTCAATGAATGAAAAGCATCGTAGCCTACAGCCAAGAAGGTAGGAGTCAATAGTTCTCTAGTCCTCAGTGGTTCCAGGGAGTATCCTGGTTCATGGCATCTGCTGCCGTCCCTGTGGTTCATAATGATGAGCTTAAATGTCCAATAAAATGTTAATTTAAGTTTAATACGGTCTCTTCAAGGAGACAGGGAAATATGTATTCCGTTTGAGAAAGGCTCCGTTAAACATAATGAAAATAAATGTTCATTCGCTTAATGTGAAAAATGTTATATCTTCTGTATATGTTATCTACCCATCTATCTATCTATGTATATAACATATATAAATCGTATATACATTTTAGATAGATGAAGAGGCACTGCAATTCCTAGAACTGTAGAACCGGAATCAAAGAGCTGCTGTTTTCCCCACTTGGTGGAAGAAGGGCATTGTTGGCTGAGGATGAAGGTCCCACGTGGCCTTCGTCATTCATTTACACCTTTCAGTACAGCATACCTAGCAGTAGGTAGAACAGGTAGAAATTATACAGACACAATCAGTGTATCGATCTCAAACCACACCAACTCAATGAGACAAAGGGATTAAACCAGTCATTTTGTGTTGTGTAGAGAAAATAGCTGCTTCACTATTTTTCTCTCTTTTCTGAGGGTATTAAATTTAGACTTACGTAGACACAGCCTTATTGGGAAAGATATTTGTAGGTAGACTGCAAAGAAAAGATCTCTTTCTCCCTCTACACAAATCTCATTTAAAAATAGTGATAAAGTGAGGAAGGATGTACATTCCAAAGAGGTAAGCCCAGCCCAAATATGGCAGGTGGTGAATGCTCACACTTCACCCAGCCTCCAGCCACACTTCACACAGCCAGCCGTGGTGGAGGGAGCGTGCGTCCAGCTCACTCAGTGACATTCAGCTTCTGTTGGCTGCGCTCAGTTCAGACAGCCTTTCAAGATGTGTTTATGTTTTCCTTTGGCATTTTTGGGCAGAGTAACAGGATCAGGACTGTCCAGGACAGGGCTTCCAGATTTACGGTGTACATTCCATTCCATAGGAGCATGATTGTGTTACTATGTATTCTCAAATGCAAACAGCGCTGAGAATCCCACCCAGTCTCCTCTGTCCCGTCCCAGAGCCACAGGAGTTCAGTTTAGCACTCCGACTGAACATCCGCTTCTGTATGAAATGAAGCTACAGAGAGGATTAAGAAACTATCTTTGAATCTGTAGGGGAAATAAGAAAAAAACGACTGTAAAAAATGCTGCAAGAAAGGTACCCTCCTCCCTCCTAAAAAAAAAGAAGAAGAAGAAGAAGAAAGAAAGAAAGAATAGCATTCTGGAAGTCATAGAGCAAGCTGAGGAAGGTTTCCCGGGAGAAGCGAGTCTCCAAGGATGCGTGGGGTTTTGAAATGCAGAGGTAGAGTGAGAGGGCAGGATGGCTCCTATAAGAGAGCAAAGAAAGGCAGATGAAGCCAGAAGACATGGCAGGGGTCCCAGAACAGTGTGGAGTCAGCCATGGGGGCCACTGGGAATCAATGTGGCACTAGGGATGAAATTGAGGCCAGACACAGAGGACTCCATGAATGCCACTAGTTGTCACTGAGTCTGGCTCAGACCCACCTTTCTTAACTTCTCATTTTTCCCTCTCCTACTTATCTCCTACTAGATAGGCCTTTGGGGAAAAACAGATTGATGCCTGGGTTTTTTAAATGGCTGTACTTTTACACAAAAATGATCTTCCCATTTCACTTTTTTTCCCCCCACAAAATCCTTCCATGCAAAATCTTGCATTTTCTTGAAGTGCATGGCTTTCTGGCTTTCAGGAACATGTGTCTCTCTCATCAGCTCTTGATGGTTCTGGGGTAAAGGGAGAAATATAGATGCAGAGATGCAAAGATGTCTGAGCACTCCCAGCAGAGGTTCCATGTGAAGTAGTCAGTTCCACATCAGATGGTTGTCCAGCCACAGCTGTCTCCAAGAGCCGGAGAGCAATTGCTCTGGGCACTCACCAAGCAATGGCACAGTGCAGTGGCTCCAGGAGACACCCTTTGAGGGGCCAGCAACCCACCAGACATGTGAAGGTGGGTGGCTTCTATCATCTATTTCTCTCCCCACCTTGGAACTTTTTGCACTTATATACAGGGAGTACTGTGGCGTTGTGCCCTTAGTTATTCATTCATTCATTCGTTCATTCATTTATCTATCCCTCAAACATGTAGAGAAATCCTATTCGAGTCTATTCACATACCTCTTTGAGAGCTGGGGCCATAACTTATACATTTAGAGTTTCCCCCACAAAGTCTATCTAGCATGGCGCCATCACACAGTAAATGTTCTAAATTCTTGCTACTGGAAGTGTGGTCTGTGGATCAGCAGTGTCAACCTACCCTGGGAGCTTGTTAGAAAAACAGAATTGACTAAATCAGAATTGGCATTTTACCAAGATCTCCAGATAACTCATGTGCCCTGTTAAGGCTGAAGTGCTGGTCTAAATATTGATTGACAGATAGTTATTCGTGATTAACAGAGCAGGTGTGGTCTGCAGTTACAGATGGCTGGGGTCGGACGTGCACTGCACCTGCAGGCATGGGAGGGAGGGGGCCTGAGTTAAGGGGCCTGAGAAAGGGAAAGTGAGTTGAGAGAGAGGGATGGACAGAGGGTTGTAGAGGAGGTGACAGGACTTTCAAAAACCTGCTGTTGGGGGTGTAAGTGTGTTAACTCTGAAAGATTGCGTCTTTCTGAAGTAGATGGGAGGTCTCTTTTCTTATGTCTCATTTCTCAGATAGGAAATGGGATCAGTGCTAGGAAGAAACTGACCTCTAGAGCTCAAGTCCCGAATTCCAATGGAGAGAGTGTCAGGGCAGAGCTGAGATCTGAGCCAAGGCTGACGTCTTAGCTCTTTCCCCATAGCCCCTCAGCCCTACCTCTGGGGCACCCCTGACTCATGACCTCTTCCTTGGTGGGAAATATTACAGAAAGCGGGGAGCTAGACTGGGATGCCGCTGAGCCTAGTAGGGTACATAACCCCTCAGAGAAGGCCAGGTGCCTGGAAACCCAGTTTATTCTGCCCCAGTGGATGGGGTGAGTCTACCCTCCCGGAAGTCCCTGAAAAGCTCAAGGGAACGTGTGGTAAGCTTCTAGTGGGCTCCTCTGCCAAAAACAACCTTGGGAAGGAGCAGACAGACAGTGTGTGCTGCCCTTCCCCATGCCACAAACCCAGTGAGGGCGCCTGTCTTCCCGGCCGAGGCACCTGTCCAGGGGCAGCCGGGCACTACTCTACTCTGCAGGTCACCTCATCGGCTGACACCCACCCACTGCCCTTGACACCTCCAAGACTCCTGGGCTCAAAACCCTGAAGTCCTCTTTGACCATCTCCCCTCACTCTGTCTTCCTTCCTGTCCCCTTCCTCTCCCAGTCCTTGGCCAGCATTCCTTTAGCTCCGCTGTGTAGAGCGCCAACTATGAACAAGGCACTTTGCTTGGTGGTGTGGGGGACACAAAGAAAGATCTGTTTGATGTGGATTCTGTCCTCAAGGAGATGACCTCCTCAGGGGAGATATTCACCTAAAAGCCAAACCATGAGGTAAACAAGTTGTAATATAACACATTGTGATGTGGTGTGATGCACACAATGCAGCACTGTGTATCAAACCATCTGTTCTGGCCTTTAAATGAGACTAGCTCTTCTTGACACAGCCTTGGGCTGTGAGGGCAGCTTGGTCTCCTCTGTCGCATGGTGTAGTAATTGTTAGGATCTCCAGAGATCTGCCTTCTTCCACCCCCCACCTCCATCCCCAATTATAAGTTTCTTCCTCTGGCAGCTTAACTAAGATACCAGCGAGTCCCCCACAATGCCTTTGTTCCTTGTCACGTGGGGACCCTGCCCTGGAATCTTCAACCAGTTGTATAAGGGCTCCATTCTCTTGGGAACAAAAGTAAAGCATCCTGCTCACACCCAGCTCTCTCCTATGCCAGCCCATCGACAGGCCTGTCTGGTTTCATCCTTAAAGCACCTAGAAACGCACCGTAGGCTTAATGTTTTCCTTGGTAAATACAAAAACAAACAAGAGTTGCCCTTCAACCTGCCCAGGTTAGACGTGGCAGCAGCACTTCCCAGCTCTGTCCTCTTGGCAAGTTACTCAGCTTCTCTGAAGCTCATCCATCAAACAGGGATGATAGCAATTTGCTCATGGGCTCCTTGTGAGGATAAGTGAAGGAACAGATGGGGAGCCTCAGCAGAGCGCTTTGCAGAGGCTCAGAGTCACATTTATTACTGTCAGCACTGCCTTCTTTGGTCTCTCCACCTATTTATTTACCCTTGTCCCACTTGCCCGCCATCCCATAAATAATCAGATTTCTCTGGTTTTAATTTGGTTGAGTCCCGTTAACATTTTCTTCTTACCAGTTATGTTTCCATGAGTTTGGATTACAACTGATAGGATCTAGGTTGATTGATGAATATCCCTGGAATTTGAGGTGTAGAAGTGAGGACCTTTTAATTGCTTTAAAATCAGTTAGTAACACAAACTCTGGATTTACAAACTTTCAATATTACCTGGAAAGGAAACTGGGCACTGGGGATAAATAGATCCAAGACTTGGGCACAACTTTTCCCTAGGAAACAGAAGAGGAACTTCTAAGGTTATCTTGAAAGCTGGGAAGACTCTGATGGCTATTGACCTTCTCAGCCGCCATCAGCTTAAACAAAAAGACAAGTGTGATATCCCTGTGGAAAGATCAAGATTTGGGGAAACTACTTGCGACACTTTCTGATCTGGTTTTCTGAGACTCTCCAGAGGATCTAAGTCAAAGACATGAGAGGGAGACGCTGGTCCTTCTCATGTCAGGAAAACACCAACGCAGTATTTCCCAGGTGTGGAGTACAGTTCACAATGAGTGGAAAGGATGCTTGATTGTATCCATGTGTTTCCATCTCTTTAAATCTTGCTTAGAATTGTGTAGCTTGTAAATTACTTATCCTGATTCTCTGTGATCTTTATACCTAACTGTGTTAACAAAGGATTGTAGTTTGTCAGGAAAGATGTATTTAAATAAACAACTGCATGTGCCAGGTTGTTCAGACTGTCCACAGGTAAGACAGGGCATCCACCTGGTGGCAGAGGGTTGCAATTGCAGGCAAAGCCTCCAGGAGCAAATAGCCTGAGTGCTGACCTGGCAAATACAACTTGACAGCAAACATCAATCACACTACTCTCCTCTTCTACAAGGGTTGTAAATACCTAACATTTTACTTGCGAATTTAGTTCATATGTTTACTCTTTGGTGAGACCACACCTACTGATGTTGATCAAATGAGAGCACTGAGGAAATGTTAGATTCCCCTAAGATGAATACTTTGTAAGTGTCTGTCCACTTTGGTGTGTTAGTCCTTGACATTAAACTAAAGGGCAGCGATTACTTTTGTCTAGCACTGATTCTCAGTAGAGACAACACTGAATGATGATAGCCCTGGGATAGTTTTCTAGCTTGAGAACTGGCAAGCAACGTGACCAGTGCTGGGGTAGGGAAGAGGTAAGGAGATTACCAGAAATGATGGCTGATGCAAGTTCATGCATTTACTAAGAGCAGGCTGATTGCCACTTTGGTGGCTTGGGCTGCATGGCTTGCAAATGTGCAGGGAGGTGTTTCTATAGGCTCACAAAAGAAGCTACCTTCTCTTCTTTACCAGCTTGGAAACAGTCCCTGTGATGGTGCTCATAGCTTCACCTTTCTTTACTCTTGGTGAGTTACTCATTAAAGATGTTGCTTTATTGCTGAGGTATATGTGTGAGGGAGAGGAGGTTTAGTCATCCCAGAGGGAGCATGTGCAAGTTGAATCCAGCAGTAGGATGTTGTAGGTAGGAATGAGGAGACAGGGAAAAAGCAATTTATTAACATACTTTCCAACAAATATTTAAAGAACACCCATATTGTGTATTGTATTAGAGATACAAATGTATGTAATACTCTATTTCTTGTCTTGAATGCCTTATACATTCTTACAAATCTCTTTGGCATGAAGCAGTGGAAAGAATACTGGCCTTTGAGTCAGGAAACTTAAATTTTGTACCCACCTAAGTATCCAACTTGCCATCTGATCTTGATCAAATTGCTTTACTCTGTGGGCCTCAGATGCTTTATCTGTAAAGTGAGGTGGCTGATGAGTTTTTGTGATGAGAGGCACCAGCTCCAGTTTCTTTTCCTCCACCACTCTACCCTAATCCTAGCAGAATTTGGTTTTGCCAATGACCCATCCATTGAATCTGAGAATCAACCACTGTGAAGCTAAAACAAGAGACCCACTGGCTAAAGGGTTAACTTTTCCACCCGGTAGGTCAGATGGTACCCCCTCTACCTCTGGAACTCAACACCCCTCTCCCAGCTCCATCTGTCTCCTAGGTCCATGCCAGTTGCCCAAGAAGAGGCAGAGCAGTTACCCAGGAATAGGAAGCAGGCCATCTCCAAGCACTTCCCTTTCCCCAAGGCCCAGGAAAAATGCCTTGAGAGGGAGAACGTGTCCAGATTTGTCTCCTCTGACTTGGGCTTGGAAGATGAAGAGTCCCATCAGCTGTACCTGGGCATCTCAGCACATCTTCTTTGCAATAATGACTCATGACAACAGATGCTCTGACAGAGGTAACCCAGAACTCTGCATTTTATTGCCTGAATTATGGGCCAGCCAGGGGTAGGGGAGGCATTCCAAGTGCAACCTGATGTGAACCTCTGCCAAGCTGACATGCCCATTGAGCTGTCCCAGATACAGCTCTATGAGAATTGGTGCCCAAGTAGACTTCAGTTGATCAGCCATTGTTGGTATGGCAATAGTCTGTAGACAGAGGCATGAGTGCCCTGACTTGAGCTAGCATTAACTGAGCACCTACCACAGGTCTAGTGCACAGGCACTCTGAAGATTGCAAAAGAAATGTTTGTCCCTGCTACCAAGAAAGCTTCTATCACACTTCAAGAGATGGCCACTTGAAGAGGGTTTCAGAGACAAAGAGATGCTTTAAGACAGAGCTGCCTAATAGAAGATTCTGTGCTGTCCAATATGGTAGCCGCCAGCCATATGTGGTGACTGAGTGCTTGAAATGTGGCTAATGCAATTGAGGAACTGAATTTTTACATTTATTGGATTTTAATTGGTTTGAATTTTAATTAAATAGCCAAACGTGGCTAGTAGCTGCCATACTGGACCACACAGCATGGGCTTGCTACTCAAAGTGTGTTCTGCACACCAGCAGCATCACATCATCTGGGAGCTTATTGGAAATACAGAATGCCAGGCTCCACCCCAGACCTACTGAATCAGAACCTTCATTTCTAACAAGGTCCTGAGGTCATCTGTTTGCACATCGAGTTTGAGAAGCACTAGTCTAGGGCAGTGTTTCCAAGCTTGACCGCATATTAGAATCACTTACATATTGGGGAGCTTTTAAAACTCCCAATGCTGTGATTGCACCCCAGACAAATTAAATCGGAACTTCTGGGGGTGGGACCCAGGCATCAGTGTTGTTTAAGCCTCCAGGTGGTTCCAATGTGCACCCAAGGTTGAGAACAGCTTCACTTGGGCCGCGTAGCCAGCCTGGGTCACACCATGATGCATGAGTCCATGTGAGGGCCAGAGACTCACTTCTCAGTCTCTAAATTCACTCGCCTTGGCTGGCTGGGAAGCCAAAGGGAATTATTCATCCTCAGCAAGTGTAAGAACTGGCCGGGGCATATGTTTGTTTCCAACGCCTAAGTGAGATGTTCATTAGTTTTTGACAAAACACATCCAAATGCCACACCACCCAAGGGTATTGAACCAGCAGGATGGCTGAAGCCTGGGAAGGGCTGATTCACTTCCTCACCGGGGACCTGGATAACCCTGGCGTCCCAGAGCAGCCCCATGAAGGGAGCTATTCTTCCCACCCAGGGTAGAGGTGGCTGGTTTTTCCAACACCACTTGTCTTCAGATGCCCCTCCCTACAGCTCAGCAAGTGTTGGAGGGTCACTGGGGCCAACGAGAAAAGGTGGGTTTTCCTGAAGAGCCAGATTCTGTCATCCTGTTGATCCAAAGAGGACCTCAGAGGCCCCAACCACTTTCTAGTGATGACTATTTGCAGAGATGAGTCTTCATACCCCAGCTGGCGAAGGTTCAGCAAAAGCACATCTGAAATCAGGCTCTGAGGAAACTGGGTTCCACAAGCAGCAAGGCTGTCCCAAGGCATGGAGCTGCAGCTCCCACGTCGATTTCCAGAGTGTCACCGAGGAGTATCATCCTTGACTTGGATGGCGTGGAGATGCAAGTGATCCACTTTGGAAATGGGATCTCCAACTATACGATTGTTAGCTCATTTGTCTTGACATGTCCATAGAGCTTCTTCAGTTTTGTATCCACAGCTCTTCTCTTGCACTCCATGCCTACCTTAGAAGCCTTAGTCAAGACAATGATGCCCTCAGGAAGGTTACAAGAGAGCAAGCCACGATGCTTTGCCCATCTTGGGGTAAGAGAGGAGTAAGGGCCAGTACTGAGAGTGTCCTAGGACAGCGAGAGAAGGTGCCTCGGCTGGCTCCTCTCCCCCTCCGCCTCTACCTGCAGGTTACCAAGCCTCTTGCAGATATCCAGATATCCTTGGAAAGCTTTGTTAGCCAGCAGGGCCCAGGGCCACAAGCCACATCTGAATGAGGCCCTCTCTGTGCTCTGGCTGTGAATACGAGCCCATTTGCAGGGGAGAATCAGAAAAGAGTCAGGGGCGGGATTTTCTGCCTCCTGGCTACATAGGTGAGGTTGTGCCCAGTGGAAACAGAAAGAGAAAGCTGGCCAGATGTTATCTCCTCCAGCTGTCTCAACTCTCTTGCTGTCTGATAGTCTACAGGAAGACTTCCTGTCACACACCTGCAATGTTGTCTGGGCTGTACAGTTAGCACTTTGCTAAATGCTCCCTAGTTCTTCAGTGGCACTTCATTAGCACAACATAAAGCATCGGGGCCCAGCAGGCGACTTGAAGGTCAAATGATCCAGCCGTCCTGACTTAGTGATGGGGAAATGAGCCTGAGGGAGTAGTGCTGTGAGCCATATTGGAGCCTAAAACGAAAGCATAAATCAGTAATACTGCTCACATCTTTACTTAAAATTTTGATATTTTATTCATCATGGACTTTTTGTATTAATATTTATTTTAAAAATATTCCTTTAAAATACTCTTTGTCTTGACTACTGAGTTTTTTGCTGCCCCTTAAGTGTGCACCTGAGGCAAACGCCTGGCTCGTCTTACCCTAGGCCTGGACTTGGAAGGAAGGGTAGAGATTTGCCCAAGGCAACACAAGTTTTGCTCAGCGGCAAAAGAAGAACTTGGATCTTCCAACTATGTCCACTTCCTTCTTCTCTCTCCGCCTTGAATGCAAGGTCATGTTTCTCCAAATAAGTGCAGAGCTCCAGCAGACAGGGAGCTGAACTTGTAGAAAAACAATACCCTTGCGTGGTTATTGCCCAGCCGGTGAAGCAGTATTTGAAAATTCAAGGAACTGCAAAATCTTTCCCTAAATAAGAGATTGCTGTTGATGACAGTATCAAAATGTTGAGGCTGCAGTGAAATAACAAGAGATATAGGAATGTGTGCCAAATTGTGGACCAGTTCCTCACCCAGCCCTCTCTCACCTGCATTACTTTGGAAGTGAGGAAGCCCCTTCTATCTTTTCCAAACCCAGGCTGACATTCTTCAGAAGAGTTTTGTTCCTTTGATCATGCTTCACCACACTAATGGTTCTTTCATTCACCCCATGCTCCTGGGATAGGGCACAGCCTCAGGCACATAGGAAATTAACAGTACTCACCAACTAAGCACCTCTTCTTTCTTTGTTAGGGCCGCGTGACATTCTGGGTATGGATGCACCATGATGCACCATTGCTTGTTAATGGACATGCAGTTGTTTCTTTTTGTTCTATCCCTCACCCCTTCTTCTCCCCCTACCATCTCTCTCTCGATCTCTCTTTCTCTCTCCCCCGAACTTTTTGGCTGGGGATAAGTCCCTCTTCTTTTTCTCCAGGGTTCTCCATTGCAGAGTCATGTAATGCACAGAATTTTCTCAGAAAGAGTACATGTTCCCTGCTCAGAATCAGTGCTGCTTGCAATTTGTGTCCTATATCTATGGGGTCAATGGTACCCTACTCAAAGGAAAGGCTTAGACACCCAAATTTGTGGAAATCATGGTTTGGTGGTGAGCTTTTACAGACAATTCATGCCCTAAACATCTCTGTGAGCATGGCTGCTGGGAGAGCCCATAAACGAGGAGAAAGGAGGGAGGAGAGCAGGGTGAGGCACCATCTTACCGTGAACCAACCTGGGTCAACTTTGCATCAGCTACAAAGAAACGAAAGTACACCTGGTCTTTCTCTTCTTCCTTTATTGCGTCATTTCCCCCCACCTTTCCTCTTCTCTTTTTTTTTTTAAAGAAAAAAATCATAATTTTAATATTATTTTTAATAGGTAATTCATTCACATAATTCAAAATTCCAAAGGTACAAAAAGTGAAGTCTTCCTCCCAGCCACCTACTTCCTCTCCAAGTGGACACCAACATCACTCGTTATCAGGTATCCTCCCAGAGAGATTCCAAGCATATCCAAGCAACTGTGCATAGAGTCTCCTCCTCCCATTACAAATGGTAAAAGCCACCCCTCCCCTCTCTTAGCACAAATGGTAACATACTCCACACACTGATCTACACAGGACTTCATTTTTCATATCTTGGAAATGATTCCATATCCACACATTGAAAATGTCCTCATGATTTTAATGGATGCTTAGTATTCCATTGTATAGATATGCCACGATTTGTTTAACCAGTCTTCTTTTGATGAACATTTGGACCATTCCTAGTCCTTTGCTGAAATAATGCTGCAGTAATATTTGTATATATGTCGTTTTGCACAGGCGCATGTTTCTCTGTAGGATAATTTCCTGGAAGCAGAATGGCTGGGTCAACATTGATGTGCGTTAAAAAGCTGGATGGGTATTGCTAAATTCCCTTCAACACTGCATGTGCATTTCCCCCAGCAATGTATGAGAACATGTCTTTGACCAAACCTTTGCCAGCCACTGCTGTCCCGACTTACAAGGGCGAAATCTCACCCCAATTGCCACTCCCTACCGTGATTAATCCTTCCAGTCTTTGCCAGTCTGAAAAGTGAAAAATGATATCTCAGTGTGGTTTTGGTTTGTATTTCCCTTATTAAGACTGGGTTTAGTTTTGTTTTCTAGGAACTGTTCGTTCGTATGCTTTGTCCACTTTCTACTCTGTTTTTCTGTTTTGTATTTTGTATCATATTCGATTTGCACACACTCAGTACAGAACATTAGACCTTGTCCATGATAAGAGTTGCAGATACTTCTTTGTGATTTGACATTTTGTCTTTTAACTTTGCCTATGGTGATTTTTCGTTTGTTTGCCCGCAAAACATTTTTTAAAATTTTTATGGTCAAATTTATCGTTATTTGATTTTATGGTTTCTAGTTTCATTCATAAATTAAAAAAAAATTCTCATGGTTTCTTTAATTTCTTCTAGACCTTAACTTTCACATATAAACTCTTGATCCACATGCAGTTTATTTCATTTTAGTGTATGAGGTATGAGTGTGACTTTATTTTTCCCCCAAGTGTCTTGCCCGTTGTTCCAGGGCATTCATTGGGAAGTCTGTCTTTCCTCACTGGTTGAAATGCCGTCTTCACTATGTTGTAAATTCCAAAGTTTGTTTGCACCTTTCTCAGCAATTCCTCTGGTGCCCCCCTGGCCTACATTTTCATGCACCATCACCACGCTCTCCCTCTTTCTTTAGGTGTCACTGGACTTGACTACAGGTCTCTGCGTTTGCAGGCCCTGTGGCCGGAAAGGGCAGGAGTGGGGAAACAAAAGATTTGGATCTTAATGTCAGAACGCTTCTAAGTTCTCTCCAAAGAACCCCACACCTAGCATAGCTTTGCTCTCATATCTCCTCTCAAAAGAAAGACAAAAAGAACAAAGAAGTTCATTTCCTCATTAAAAACTCTGTTTGTCTAGCCCAGAGAGAACGCCCTTTCCTCTGTGCACTCTGCTGATCCTCTCTCGGGTGCCTTCCCTTCCGATTTCAGGAGGCCGGGAAGGCCCTGAAGCAGGAGTTTGGACCATTGCTGCTTCCCTCACAGGTTCCTACAGCAGAGCCTGGTACTTGACGGTGGGGTGTAAATTGAGCTGGTCCTTATCTTAGAGACATTACAACAGACCCTAAACAAACACATTAACAGCCACTAAGAGATTTAAATAGTGCTGGCCAATAAACAACCCCCAGGAGAGAGAATGCAGAAGATTCCTCCTTCCTCGGGGGCGACGTCTGGGGTCCTGCTCCCTCAGCCTGTGGCTCTTGGCCTCAGCTCTCCCAACTGGATTGCAAACACCTGGAGGGCAGACGCCCTGCCTTGGCTTCTCTCCCTTTTCCCCACAATGACCCGGCATGGCTACCCATGCACTCAACAAATAGCTATTGCAAATAAAACAAAAGTAAATCCCCTTAGAAGGAACAGCTAATAGTTCTAAGCTATCAAAAGGAAAGTGTTCCTCTGGAGCTAGAGATTATCCTGTATGCCGGAGGTTTTAAATGTAAGGTCTTCGGATGTGCTTCAGAAGTTCCCTGAATACCTGTAGTGATTCGCAAAATTTATACGTAACCTAGGGGGAGCATTTTTTCTAAGGGGTAGGGGAGGAGGGTCCTTGGTGTTCATCAGAGTCCAGTACTAAAAAAATAAATCTAACTATCTATGAATAAAATGATGTGATGTCTGGAATTTGCTTCAAAACATCCCGGTTGGAGGGCAGGGAGCGGGGAGGGTAGGTGTAGTTATAGATGAAAAAAGGTTGGCCATGAGTTGATGATTGTTAAAGCTGGTGACGGGTGCTTGGGATTTATTATATTATTCTCCTATGAAAGAAATAAAGGAAAGAAGGAAAACTTTTCTACAGACAACGCTAAAAGAACCAGACAGCCCGTGGTGCGCAGCTGCTGTCTCACAGTTCTAGCTTTACAGGAACGACTTCTGCCCAGTGGTTTCCCTGATTAGGGTTTAGAACCCTGGAAAACTTTGTGGGTGCAGAAGCATGTCCTCATCACTCTCACCTCCATCTTCTTTCCTCAGTGTCACCCAGAGAGAGGGACTAGAGTCCCTAAGGCCATCTTTGTTCAACTGCATCCTGTCTGCTAAGCCTCCTACACACCCACTGCAGGCTTTGTGGAGGCAGGGAGCCAGTCATCTGAGGGCCTTGGCTCTCCATCCCTTCCCCAGGCAGATGGAGCCCCGATTGCCTGAGCAAGGCAACCCCTTATACAGAAGGGGGCTGCAGCTGCACCTTTTGGATGTGCTTATAGTCGAAAATTCACAAATTCCAAGCTCTGCTCCCAAAGCAAACCTCCCCAGCTCCGGCGGCTGCACCCCTCCCCTCCCCTGCAATGAGCTCCGCAGGGCCGCCAAGCGGGAGGCTTTGAAAACCAGCTTGTGTTTGAGTTGTGAAAGCACCAATGTTTGCAATGTTTGCCCAGCAGAGAAGGAGCATATTTTCTCCCTTCCAAATGCAAACTCAAAGGATGCTCCACGGGTTTTTCTTCAGACTTTCCACAGGAAACATAAATAAGGAAGAAAAATGACTTGAGGTGCTGAGACCTCAAGTGGAATTTCACCCCTGAAGGAACTGCCGTAACAGGCACTCTCTGTCCTTCAGCGAAGCCGTTGAGAGCCTGGGTCCACATTTCTTTCCTCTGAGCAGCCTTCCCAGATGAGGCAAAGAATAAGAACTGGACCAGTTCTCAGGCCTGACTCCCAGCCAGGTCTTCGCCCCATTCAATGGATTGGCCAGACCTTGGGCTCATGGGCTGTTGAGACTCTTTAGCTAATGTTTTGTCTTTCTCTCTCTTCTCTTTCTTGATTGTCTTGGAGTAGAACAAAGTTGGGTTCTCCACTGTGAGCCAGATGCTAAATCAGAGCGTGAAGTGTGGACATGGCATCCCATGGAGCCTGAGGCCCCCCATCAACTGGCCCTCTCTGCACTCATCTCCATCTTGGAAGAAGAAGGACATCCCTGGTCTATGGTCTCTGCCCTCAGGGAGCTTATAATCTGCCTGCAGACATAAAATGAGAGACGTCATAAGGCAGTGTTTGAGGGCACACTGTTAAAATCAAAAACAATGGACACCAATCTTGAAAATTCCCTGAACAGACGAAACCAATTGAGTCATACAAACAAAAATTAATTTAGCTTCTTTTGCAGGGCTAACTTGACGTGGGTCATTTCTTGTTTATGCCTCTGGAAATCATAGGCAAAACTTGAACTGTTTCCCAAGGTTGATATAAGGTAACCACTGACCAATTCTCTATCACTTAAGAAAATTCTAATATTATGACCAATCACTGTGAAGAATAAACAGTCACTCTCTCTCACTATATAAGCTGCTTTATCATAATATACCCGGAGCCTCCTTCCATGTTTTGGTTTGGGTACTCTTGGTTTAAGAACTGTCTTTTTGGTGTGTGCACAATAAACTTTTACTAATTACTACTTCTGGGATTCATGGGCTTTACTTTTGCTATTTCTTTACTTTTGACAACATGTGTACGCATTGGTCAATCCAAGGTTTTGAATAATCCTAATGGACTTTCCTTTGCACAGAGGACCAGAATACCTCTTGTTCATGAGCTAGAATTACCAGCAGACTGCTTCCATGTTGAGAGCTTTTGAAAATTATATGTTTCCAGATCAACTTGGCCTTACAAAAGGCTCCAGACCCAAGAAATATAGGATTGAAGTCAGTTTGGTTTGTTCTAGTGGGGCTGATGCAACACACTGATGAATTCGTTATGAGCGATGCGTTGAGTGCTTGCTGGGGCCATAGGTGGAATGCTTCAAGGCCACTGTTTCTGTCTCTTAACATCTGAGAAACTTCTTCTTGAGATGTTTTCTTCTCCTATAACATTCTATCTTTGGATAGACCCAACAAGGCCACTGAGCATCTACAATTTTTAAAAAGTATTATCATTTCATATAGACTGTGATATGTCAACTAAACAAAGCAAGGACATCACTGCAAGGTGCTTGTGAGAAGTTCAGGATTCCAACTGGAACTTGGCTTTGATGTACCAAATTCAGAGAAAGACCACAGAAATCATTTCCTTTTTGGCTGACGTTTATTTTTCCTGTTTGTCTGAAGCCAGAGCCAATAATCCAAACGGCTTTCAATGACTAAGAAGGTTTCTCAGCCTAGATTAATCAGGCCCATCTCAGAAATTTCAGTGGACCTGCAGACAGGCCTGCTGGACTCAGGAGGGTGCCAGCTCTGATGGAGGTGACCTGGAGAGGAGGTTATTTCCCTAGTGATGTTTCTGCGAGGGGAGGCACAAGGTGAGGTTGGCTCTGAGAAGAGGTGGAGGAGGAGGGGGAAGGTGGTGTGTTGATGAGGCCGAGGAAGGGTAACGAGGTAGAAGTCATCAGGGGGAAGGTGGCTCTGGGGTTACACGGATCTGGGTCCAAAAGACTAGCGAGGCTCTGCCACTTTACAGCTGAGCAACCTGATGTGCTCACATGTTTGCTGGCGTGTAAAAGTGGCACAATTCTAGCACCTGCCTTATAAAGTGATGGTGAGGATTAAGTAAGACACAAGGTAGAAAGAGCTTAGTACAGTGCTGGACTCACAGTCAGTGCTCAGCAAATGGAAGCTTTTCTTATTACGGTAAATGGAAAGAACAAGGGAACAAGTCGGGATGGGGAGAAGGGACAACATGGGAGGGAGTGCAGGGGCCTGAAACTCATCCAGCAGCCCCTGACCAGCCCCATCCCTGGGCGCCTGGGACAATACATCTCCCAGTCCAAACAGACAGCTCAGATGTTTATTGAGAAACCATCCATAAAAGTTACTGGAAACTGTGCTTCTGCTGCACGGCCTCTGCACACCGTCTCGCTGCCCTGGCTCTCCACAAGGCCTCATTCTCTTCCCCAGGCGGCTCGGCTCCCTCGGCTGCCTCCAGCCCCTCAGTCTCACACCCACAGCGGCCGCTGGGCCTGGTGGGCAGAGGCCCCCCGCAGGGCCCGGCCTTCTCCCCTGCCCTGGCTCTCAGGGATTTCTGACTTGCTTTTTCCAAACGTGAAATCTTTGAATGAGGTCGCTTCACCCGGGGAGGGAGGGTCACCAAGGCGGTATTTCCTAAGTGCAGAGATCCCTGGGGGGAGTTTCAGGTGGAATGTGTATAAACATTTTTCATTTTAATAATGATATATTTATTTTTAAAATGTGTTTACTTTAATGTGCATTGGAGGAACAGGTCGAATATCAACCCTATGATACAGAGTTTTCAGTTCAGGGAAACTTGAGTAAAGCAAAGGTGAACGAGAGTTGATTTAAGGAAACTGTTAGATCAATAATAATCTAGGTGATCCTCAGATCTGACACACAGATCTGGGGACACTGTACCCTTGATCTCAACCCTCACCTAGAGCTTCCTAGACATGGCCATCTGACAGACACAGTTTTGATCTAAATAAGATGGTCCTGCCCTCGGCTGGCCAGAGAGAGGGGCTGCTCCATGTCCAAAGAGCTCCAGTGACAAGTCACAGCTCCCTCCATCGCGGTTCTGTCCGTCCCCTGCGGGTCTGCACCCGGCCCAACTTGAACACTACTCTCACATCTCAAACTGCTCAGAGCCCTCTGTAACTCCCCATCGCCTACAGGATAGAGGCCAGCTCCTCAGCCTGGCACTCAAGGTCCTTCTCAATCGTCTTTCTAGTCTCTGGCCCAGGCCCGGCATGCTCACTGCCTGCACACCTGGCCTCTTCCCTTTGGTCTCCCCTTCGCTGCCACTGCTCTGCTGGTGTGAATTGCCCACCCACCTCCCACCTGTCTTGCTCCTCCTCAACCTTCTCGCAGACCCCCAAACCTCCTCCTCCCTGCTAACAGGACAGCTGGTACAGCATTATTGCTCAAGGCTAGGTTTTGAGTTCTGATTCTAGCATAACTGCTTACCAGCTGTGTGTCCTTGAGCCGATTCCCTACCCTCTCTGTTACCCAATTGCCTCATCTGTAACAAGGGAGTAAGGACAGCAACATCTACCCCTTCCCAGGTTTGTTGAGAGAACTGAATGAGATGATGCTCCTAGCAGAGCACCAGATACACAGTAAGAGCCAGTAAACTGTGGTGGGGTGCCTTAATTGAACTTGGGTTTAATTCTTGCCAAGAGCAACCTTTTGGCACTCATTTTCCAGGGAGTAGGTGTTTGATAGATATTTGTCGATTGATTGTGGATGTACTATGATGTGTTTTCTACACATTTCTCTTGGATCTGAGGCTCCACAGAGCCTGAGAACAGCATTCCCCTTCCTGGGTCTAAGGGCCTTTTGCAGCCCTGAAGGTCTTCTATTCCTGGGCCGTCTCACGGCCTCCTTTCTCTGAGCTGAGTCATCTTTGGTCTCCAGGGCTCTTTGTGGAGCTGTCTCTTCTTCCTTCAAGTTTGGCCTAACAGCTGGTCTTCCCAGGAGTGGGCAAGGCTGGTGGAGGCGGCCCACGAAGATTCTCCATGAAGCTCCATGAAGGTGGGTGGAGACAGAGGGGACAGTGCCTGGGTGCACATCAGGCCATCTTCCCCTAAGCCCATTTGCATTGATGGCCTGGAGAGAGGCCACCAGCACACCTCACCCAGGGTCTCCGTGGGTCAGGCACTGTGCTAGGCACTCCCTACAAGATCCAGGCCCTGCTCCTTGGCCCGGTGGCCCCTTCCGCCCTTGCTCAGACTGGTTACAGAGACAGCTCCAGAGGCTGGGGTTAGGATGAATTCTCCAGTGACCAGCCTGGGGCCACCAAACCGCCTGGAGCTAGCAGCCTGCGTCCCTCCCCCGCCCAGCCCTCAGCATTCTCTGAAAGAAATGCTGTGTTCCCTCCGCCCTCCCCTCTTGCCCCATGCCCTTCCTCCCACAGAGCCCAGTCCCCAGGCTGCCATCCAGCAGGCCGTCTGGGAGCAGACTCCAGCGATGCACGGCTTTGTTAGAAATCTCATTAGCAGAGACAGAAAGGCGCGAGGCAGCCCAGAGCGGCATTCCAGGTGTCGGTTAAGAGGGGCCGCGGGAGGAAAAGGCCATTAAACCATACTGAGGGCAGCCCCTGGTGGAATGAAAACAATAAACTGCGACCAGGGAGAGGGGTGGAAAGTGAACTGGGGAGTTAAAGGGGATACCCCGGCAGAGATGGGAGGGGCCACCGGCTTCTCTTGCCTGATCCTGGGAGTCCCAGAGGTGAGGTCTGACCAGCCTCCATTACGTGAACTCCTGGAGGATGGAGGCTTGGCCTCAGGAGACTCTGAACCCCCAGGACCCGGCACCTGCTCAGCACATGCAGGTGCTGAACAAACGTTTGATGAATGAATAAATATTTAGCCTATTCCCAGGCAGAGGGCCAGCAATAGCTCAGACTTTCCTGAGCGCTCACTACGCTGTGCTAAACACGGCCTATCTATAAGCTCTTAGTAATGCCACCACTTAGTATTATTAGCTCCATTTTAAAGATAAGGAAGTATAGATACCAGAATGTGTTATTTAGGGCTCCGCTGGTTCTTCAAGAACTCTCTAGAACTCCACCTACTGATACCTGGAACTTCTGAACCAGGGACACGTTCCTCTGTTCCACGATTAGTCACAACAATGTAGAATGAGTAGTGGGGCTGAGGCAGCACGTTGAAATTACCGCTCCTGAAGGGGGCAGCCGGTATCTGGAGTTCCCCGTCCTGAGCAGGAGAAGGCGCTGCCCTGAGTTGGGGGACAGGCTGTGCCCAGGGAGGCTGGGGACAGTGGCCGGCCCGCGTGGACTCCTGTGCTGCTTCAGTGAGTTCTGCTGTCCTTCGCCGGGCAGGGCTGCGCAGGGGCTGTGTATTTTTGTCACGCTCAATGGGGAATTCGCAGGATTTATGAAGTCTTTTTAACCTGAGGCTTCTCATAAAGGAGCTTTGAGGAGACCATGGGGAACCCAGTTATGAAAGGCCCTCTATCTGTTAGACAGGCCATGGCTGCCTGCCTGCTCTCAAGCTGTGTGTGCCCCACCCCAGGTCTGGAATGGTAGGGATCAGGGACCCCAGGAAAACTGGATATGGATTTGTGCCTCGTCCCCTGATCCCTGCTCAGGCTTCTTGCTCTCTACACCCTTTAAGCAGAAACCTGTCCCGAGAGATCTCTGAGTGCCTGATCCCTGATGCCCTGGACTTCTAAGGCCCAAGCCTCCCTTGGACAAATCACTTCCCCTCACCAAGCCTCCGTTTTCTCACCTGCAAAATGAGCATTCCAACACCTTGTCAAGTTCCTGTAGGGACATGTGAACCCCACCCACTGGAAAGCTGTCTGAGCAGAGGCTTCTAGTGTCTTGTTGACTCCTGTCTCTCCAGCACCTAACACAGGGCACGCAACAGTGGCTACAAAATGGCGATTTGTTGAACTGAATCCTACTGGATTCAGTGACAAGGAATAAGTGAAACGTGTCTGAAAGCTCCAAGCACAGTGCCTGGCCCTTCGCAGACATTTAGAAAATTTGGGATAAAGCTCAACTTGATGTGACTTTCCCCTACAGAGGCAGAACCCCAGACCCTGGCCCAGACTGTGAGATGGGCCTTGGGGTTCCAACCTTCTTCTGACCCCGCTTAGGGCCAGCCGCAGAGGACCTTTGTCTGTCTCCCTCGTGAGCGCCCCTCCCCCAGCCCGGACCTCCCAGCCTCTTCCCATCTCCGCGGCCCCTCTGGGGCGGTGGGCGTCCCTGTGTCGGCATAGCTGGGCCGGGCCCCTCTCCAGAGAAGGGGTGAGGGGTGTGAAGGACTGGTGTGTATGACTTTGTTTATTTTCTCTGAAGGATCCTGCCTGAGCCCTGCTATAAAAATAACCTGCCTGGAAACCTCATCTCCAAGGGGGAGAAAGAGGCTTTTGTATCCAGAGAAGTGGCTCTAACGGCCTCCCTGTGCCTTCCTCTCGGCCCCGGGTATCAAGGAGGAGCTGACTGAGGTGATGAGGGGCCAGGGCCCAAGCAGGAGGGGTGCAGGGCGGCTCCCTCCAAAGGAGGGCAGTAGCAGGGGTGGGGGGGGAGGAGGAAGAGAGAAGGAGAGAGGGAAAGGAGATGGGGGAGGGGGAGGAGGTTGAGGGGGAGGAGGGAGGGAGAGGAGATGGGGAGGGGGAGGGGAGGAGGTTGAGGCAGGGGTAGGTGGGGAGGAGGGGGACAGAAGAGGCAGCTCAGCAAACCCTCTCCCTGAGCCTGCTCAAGCCTGCTTGACCCAGAAAGTTCAGAAGGAGGAACCAAGTGAGAGAAAGAGAGAAAGGACAAAGCAGCAAGAAAGAAACCAATCGAGATACACTGGATATCAAGAGAGACCAAGAGGCCAGGAGACACAGGAAAACCAAATCCAGTGGAGAGGAGAGACACGGGGAGGAGAGTGAAGTCAAAGGAGAGAGAAAACAGAGAGAGATGTTCACCCAGACAGATGTGGAGCTCAAGGGATCAGAAAGAGACTGCAGACATGTTTGCAGAGCTAGCTAAGGATTTGTTCCAGTTTCCGGGAGCCCCACTGTGTTCCCCACCACCGAGAGAGAGAAGGTGGCAGGGTCAGAGCTGGGCTCACAGCCCATTCCCGCTTAGCTGCACGGCCCAGCTCCTGCTCTGGCTCAGGCTGGGCTAGGCAGGAAGACACAGGCCTGATTCGGGTTTCTCAAGGTGTTCCTCCCCAAGAGCCAGGTCCCAAGGCAAGGTGTCAATCTGCAGGAGTGAAGGAACACTGGCACTGGCTTCAGGAGGCCTGGATTCAAGTCCTAGTCTTCCCACTTTTTAGCTGGGTGGTCTTGTACAAATCATTTAAAGTCTCCCAGCCTGGTTCTCTTACCCACGAACTATAAATAATAAGCCCCCATCACCACCTCCCAGGGTCATCGGGAGACTGGTGGAAGGCTATCCAAATGGGCTCTGTAAGTTGTATGGTGCCAGCAGGATGACAAGAGGGGATGACTCACGTGAATACGTTTCTCCAGGTGCTGATAATGAGCTGGTGTTGTCCTAGAAGTCTTAGCAACCAGCACCCTGAAAGCTGAAGGAGAGGCGCTCTCTTCTGTAGTAAGAAGGTCAAAGAGAAGCCCCCAGCACTGGCCACCCGGAGAAGAGAGGGTTCAGATATGAACCCTGTTGAGCGAAGTCTTTGCTGTATGAAATCTCCCACAGCTTTTCCTCATCGAGACTTGGGATTGATCCACATAGAATCAGAGGTTGGTAGGATGCGTGCCATTGAAGACACTCTGGAGACTTTTATCTAGGAGGGAAGGTTTCTCTCTCCTGGGAGAATTTATGGGCCAGCAGAGGCTAACATATTGTCTTCCCTGGGGCTTGGAGTTGGTGGTGTTTGAGTGACAACGATCAAAGGGAAGAGTGGAGCTGAGGATCAGGATGCCTTACAGCAACTTTTGGAGGCAGAAATTAAAATGTGGAGAGACTATAAAGGAAGCTCTACTTTGGGGACAAAGAACCAGGCAGTATAACTGTCCACCAAAGCTAGGAGAGGGCTAGGGAGCTGCAGAAGCCATTATCAAAAGCAGGCTGTTGGCACGGCAGGGCCTAAAGGGTTCCAGTGGCCTGAGGCTGAACAGAGGCCCGAGAGAGAAAGAAATGGAGGGGGCTGCAGCAACACGGCGGCTGTGAAATAGGAAGGAGCAGGTGATGTGACCGGAACTATACCCCACACTGGGCCTCAGCACTGCATTTGAGAAGTTATTCATGGCATGTGCTCAGGATACTATGAGTTGCAATAGTTAATAAAAAATGGTTAACACTTCCTGTGTGTCAGGCACTGCTCTAAACACTCTGCATACATTATTGCATTTAGCTCTTACAAATGCCCTCTGCAGAGGACATGGTGGTTGCCTCCCCCTGTGTCCATCACACCCCACCCCCACTGTGTAGCAGACTTACAATTTGGGTAGGGTTGACCCCTGTCCCAGTTCCAAGGTAGGCCCTGGTTGATCTGGGCCAATCAGGATAATCCTATCACCCACGCCAGAGGAGCTTCTTCAGTTGGGTCCAAATGAAATGTAGGGCAGAACTTGATTTAATGATGAGCCAAGGAAAGCCCTCTCTTTCCTTTTTTATGTTAGATGGTGATATGTGCAGGTCTGAGGTCTAAAAGTGCTGGTAGCCATCTTAGGATTGTAGGCGAACCACAGTAAGGATGAACCAACATGTCAGGAAGGCAAAGCTGAGAGAATCACAGAGAATAAGCTGAGGCCCTGATCAAACTATTCCTGAAATCCTCATGACCTTGAGAGTTTCAGTTATGTGAATTAGTAAAGTCCATTACTATTTAAGTTTAATTGAGTTGGATTTTTTTTTTGGTAACTTGCAACCGAAAGTATCCAAACTGATGCAGAATATGAGGCCCTAGGAGGTTAAGGAACTTGTCCAAAGTCAAGTAGGATACATAATAAGTGAGGGAGCTGGGATTCAAATGAAGGCAATATGAATCCAGAGCCTATGCTCTTACGACAGCATCAATAAAACCAACACTGGCTGCATACTGACCAGACACCAGCTCTGTGCTAAATCCCTTTCATGTTATTTCATTGCATCCTCACAACAGCCTTTGCAGGTGGAAACTACTCTGATCCTTATTTTTACATAAGAGGGACCTGAGGCTTAAACAGTTTAAGTGACGTGCTCACCATCACACAGCACTTAAGCAATAGAGTGTGATTTGAACCCAGGTCTCTGTGATCAGGATCCTGGGCCTTCTTTCCAATCTGGTGGGCAGAGGCTACCTGAAAATGACCCAGGATGGCCTGCTCCACTCCCTTTGAGGATGAATCAACTTCCAATTTTTCTATCCAGGTCAGTCCTCTCTCTCCATGGAGATTGCACAAATAGGTGAGCATCAAAAGGAGGCGGGAGGCCCATGTTAGCCCAATATTAGGAAGCACATTCCTATTGTTCCTGCAATGGAGTGGGCTGCCTGGGAGAGTCGGAGCTCTCCATGGCTGAGAGGCCAGCAGGCTAGGGCTTGCAGAGACAACTGGCACCTGCATGAGGCAGATGTTGTCTTTAAAGAAAAGACTCTATACATTCTATACTCCTTAAAGCCCTTCCCTCTCGGGGCCTCAGTTTCCCCATCTGTACAGCGGTTGGGGCAGGATTAGGTGAGGGCTGAGGTCTCTTCCAGCTCTAACATTCTCGAGTTCTGGAATTCCCGGAGGCAGGACTCCAGGCCCCAGGGAAGGTCTGGCTGAGAGAACAGAGACATGGCTGTTTGGCCGCTTGGTAGAACAGTGGGGCTCATTGAGCTCGTGGTTCCCTGAAACAGAAACAGCCCAATGGCACACGCAGAGAAGATAAATTCATCTGTGGGGCTGGTGAGAGTAGCTGAAAAAAATGTAGTGCTTGAGGGCCATCCAAAGAGGGCCCATTTTCAACTAGTAGGCTGTGATGGTGTGCCCAGAGGACAGAAGCAGCCCACAGGGCCGTATTCAGCCCTGGCCAGAAGGAAGACCGTGAGCTTGGAGATGACAGTCCCCATTGACACCACAGGGACTAAGAAGCCCTGCCTGGTTGGGGTTCCCTAAAGTGGGTTCCCCTCCCCTGGAGGCTTGTGTTTATAATTAGCAAAGGGAGTCCTTTTGGAAATTTGCCTTTCATTAAACTTAAACCACCGTCGTCCACGGAACTCAAAGGTGCTTATTCAGTGATATAGAGACCACCTCACAAAGCTGTGAGGCCAGAATTGAATTGAGGAGGTCTGGGGTCTCCTTCCCTGGATTGAAGGGATGGATCTAGGCCATCCCTTTGGGTTGGCCTAGAGGCCAAGAGGTGGACAAGATGCCATCAGAAAGCTTATGGTGGTCTCTTCAAGACATTCCCTCAACCCTTTGCTCTAATGATGACTAAGGTTGATGTAGTGACATTTTAGAAGGTGCTTTGACATTTGCAGTCCCATTTAACCTTCGTTATAATCCACTGAAGTAGACAGTCAGATAATATTATGCCCATATAGAGTGGAGAAAATGGTGGCTCAAGAGGGCAAGCCTACGGTCCCTCAGGTAGCAAATGATGGCTCTTGGGCCTGAACCGAAGGCCCTTGGCTCCCAATCCTATGCTCCTTTTCTATGACACTCCACCCCCATTTTGGGGGTCACAGAGGACTGATTTTTCCAGGCTACTGTTCCTCTTTCTTAGGGACAAAGCAGAGTCCTTGGAACCGGATTAAAACCCTTACAAGTGTCAGCTTTGAAAAGATTGGTATTCAGAACAGAAGCAATTCTAATGGTAAAGTGAGTGTAAAGAAGTCCAACAAAGTTTAGACTTTTACCAGGATGATTACTTTTATGCTTTAAAAAAATCAAATATTGGAAATTGAATGATTAATTTTTAATATAGTGTCCCTGCCCTACTGGTGTCCTAAGTAGTTTCCAGCCCACCTTTGGACCACCCAGCCCTGAAAACGTCCCACCATCACAGGCCCCTGGGCCCCTAGGCCACACTGCTCTGCACTGAAAGGAAATCTCTAGAATTGTCTATGAAATTGGGCCAGGCTGTTAGGGTAGGAAGAAGTCTGTGTTAGAGCAGGAGGTGACTGCTAAGCAGAGACACCTGAGGGAGGTGCTCCATGAGTGGGGCCCAGGTTAGCAGGAGGACCCAAGCCTACCCAGGGACAGCTTCATGCTCTCCCTTGCAAAGGGGGACAAGGAAATGAGGCCACAGAAATGAAGGCTCCTGCAGGGCTGGAAGTCATATTCTTCCTGGGCTTGGGGAATGCAACAAGGACCACCATCCCTGCCCTCAGGAAGGAGCTGGAGCCCAAATCCCGAAGGGTCAAGGCAAAAATGTGAGAGGAAGGGAGTCCTGGGAGTGTCCTTCAAGGGGACTGGGAAAGGAGTTGAGGAGTCCCTGATTCCCCACTCCCTAGTGGAATGGACCCCATCATCCGGAACTCCTTAGGGCGAAGGCTCCTTCCTGCATTCTCTGGTTCCTTCTAGACTCCAGCCCGAGGATGAAGTGTCTGGAATTAAGTTCAGGGGTATCCATCAATCAAGAAGCCACCTGGCATATTTTCCCATCTTCCCTACTCCTTTTGATACTGCAGAGGCCGAAGGGGCCCATGAGAAGGATTATGGGAAGAAGAGGACAGAGGAGCAGTATCGAGAAGTGGTTGGGGGAAGTTTTGAGCCCTTAGCAGCAAATTGATAAGAACTTGCAAAACTCTTTTAAGTAATGTAAAAATAAACAGCTAAGTCGTCTTTGATTCTCCCTCAAAAAAAAATAAAATATATTTGAAGAGCGGCTGCATGCAGCCCCTCCACTCTGGTTCTCCCTGACACAGTCCCTTCTGCCCACCCCATGCCCTTGGTCCCTGAGCCACCCACCCTTTTAGGGACCCCATGGCATGATGGGGGCTAGCTGTTCTCTGACTGAGGGTGGGAGGGACTGGAGACCCCTGTATGCTGGTGGAACGGCCTAAGGTCCCTGAGGACCCTGGGGATGGAGAGATCCTTGTAGACGTTGGTATAGTGAACAAAGAGGCCTTTGAGCCAGGCCTTGGCGAGAGCTCTGAAGAGCCAGAGCCTTCGGCTCAGCCTCCTCTCTGCCCTCAGACCCCCAAGGACTGGCTCGGGTGGAGTGGTGGCTCTGGCCCCTTCGCCCCAGAGAGGATTCCTTATACAGCTTTGTGCCCCAAATGCTGCAGTGCAGTGCCCAATTCATCTGAAACGTCACCAGGAATAGGGACATCCCCTCAATGTCCTCTCCTTCCTTCTAAAAGTAAATACTTTGGAGTCAGACAAACCTGCTTTCAGTGTTTCTACCACTTACTGTTCAAGGGATCCTGAGGAACTGACAATCTCCCTGAGCCTCAGTTTCTTCAACTGTAAAATGGGAACGATGATATTATTGACTTCATTGGCTATTTACACAATGCCTGGCACATAGTAAGCACTCAATAGACATGAGTAGTATGGTTATTATTCCTAACATCTACCCCATCCTCCATTCTTCCTTGCCCCTGACTCCTGCTGGGCTTGACCCTCCAGCCTGACCCCAGAAGACTCCATCCCAGCAAATGAGTCCATCAGATGAGAGTGCCTCAGTCTGAGCCTGAGTTTGGCTCTTCCTGGAGGTGATGGGTTATTGTGGTTCCCCAGCCTGGGGTTATGGGAGTGGGGGTTCTTGTGGGAGAACCTCAGGCACTAGGTGCAGGGTGAGGTTGACACTCATCTTAGATGATTGAATGGACTTACAATGGCCACATTGGCATCACTTACAAAGCACTTGACTCATATACAGTCCTGGAATGTTCAAGAAGTTCACTGGTCCTTAAGTTTTGAGGGCGTTCAAGGGACCTATGAAACCTCTTTCCAGCAAAATGTAGAATTCTACATGTTTTGCATATAATTTCAGTAGGTTTATCTACGGACCTCAGGTTTACCTCTTCTCATCTTAGAGTTCAGAGACTGAAGCCCAGAGGGATTAAGTAAACTGTCTGAGGACTTACAGCTTGCAGGTGGCATTGCTGTCACTTGAACCCAGACTTTAGTAGTCTTCTCTCTTCCTCTGCTGGAAGGAAACACCTCCATCCTGTTCTTTGGCTGAGATTGCATTCACTTCCCCTCCCAGGCACTGGGAGGCTAGGCAAGCCCATTGTGGGCTCCCTGGGGTTCCAAGAAGGTTGTTCAAGGGTTAACTCAGGTGGGTGCACAGTTGGGTAAAAGGCCTTGAGAAAGGCAAAGCCAGAGCCAAGAACTTCCTGCATGTGGTGGTGAAGGGTTAACAGAGCCTGAGTGTGGCTTTGTGTGTGTGTGCTGGAGAGCAATGTTGCATGTGCAAAGGCGCACGTCTCTCACTTGCGCATGTTGGTGCTACAGGACTAGGACCGCAGGCCAGCCTGAGAGAGAGGTGCCACAGTGTCCTGGTATGAATGGGCCTCTGTCTTCAAGGCTGTGTGAGCCTCTGTGTGTGCAGGTCCCATTAACTCACCCTCAGCCACATGTGGAAAGGGGAGGAGAGGCCCGGAGAAGCCCAAACCACTCAGAGTCCTTCTGGTTTTAGAATGAAGTAGGAGACACAGAAGAAAGAAAATTACACAGACCCAAACTCATATATGACTAGGTGCATACACACACACCCTCTGGCGCTCTGTCATAATCTTCTTTTCTCAACCCCATCGTCAACCTCCTATTCGCCACTGGGGTACTCTGGGGGAAGAATACTCGCCTAAGTTCCTAAAACAGATTCTAGAGAGCTGCCCCTATTTGCTGTGTAGCTGTCTTAGTTTTATACTATGTGCGTCTGTCTTCTCCTTGTCTGTGAGCCTGAGCATGGCTTCTCTTTCCTCTGCCTCACCTGCAGCTCCCGCGATACACGCTCATACCTCCGACCCAGCCAGCAGGGCTCACTTACACCATTGTGCCTGTGTTGGACATGTCCTGAGCCCCATGTTCCTACTCCCCCTTCTAGTCCTCTCTGGGCCCCTGTTGCCCTTGGCTGTGGTTTGTCTAAGGGAGCGACTCCTGTCTGGGAGCAACTCAGAGCTCAGGACACAGGGAGACACTTGTCCAAACTTGCTATTTTTTTCACCAAAGGAGCCAAGCCACAGTGATGGGCTCAGTGGCCTGGCTGAGTGCCTTCCTCATCCCTCCAACCACTAGGCTGGCCTCCATCCTGGCTGTCCCTGATTATCAGTGGCCTCTGGTTCAGGATTTCTAGTTACCCACTGGGAGACCTCCTCAGTTGGAGTCTGGTCCCTATGTGAGGGGCAAGAAGGAAGATCTGGGTTCTGAGAAAGTAGCTGAGGCTGACAGAGACACCCTGGGGACCAAAGAATAGGCTCACAGAGACCAATGATCATGCCATATCCATCCCTCTCTCCCCAGTGCCTGGCACAGAGTAGGTCCTAAAAAAATAAGTGAGTGAATGGTTGAATGGATGGATGGATGGATAAGCACATGGTAAAGGGGTAAATGAATAAATAAACAAATGAAGACTCTTAAATCCAAGTAGACATTCTGATAAAAATCTGATCCGATTCCTTGGTCCAAACATGGGAAAGAAGGAAGGAACGAACTAGGTTCAGAAGGTGTAGCCATCTTATTCCTGAATCTAAAGGAAATCTCTTAGCCCAGACCCTTTAGAGCATGTCTTTGAGACTCCCTGGAGGTCTGCAGTTGGGTGAAACTGGCCTTTTCTCCATCCTCATGTCTATCCCTCAGGCTCTTTCTTGCAGGGTCTTCTTTGCTCACTAGGAAAGGTACTCTGCAGCTGGGGAAGGTAGCCCTGAGTCAGGAGGAGGTAGGTGGGAAAGGGTGAGGCTCAGGCTGATGCAGGTGCCATGGAACAAGGCCCTGGGGACAAAATGTTTTAGGCTGAGGCTGGAGCAAAGTGTTATGTGCTTGGACCAGGAGATAGAGGATGTTTCTAGCACCTAACACAGGGACCTGGCGTATAGTAGGCACTTAGTAAATATTTACTGACTGAATGAATAAAACATTTCTATGACCTCTTCTTTCTGGCTAACACTCCAAAATCCTTTTCCAAGGGGCATATAGGATTCTCAAGAGCTCTAGACCGCTAAGGACCTTCCTCAAGGGGTAGAATGAGTCAGGGTCAGCAGCCCTGCTGAGAGAAAAAGGAACAATGCTTGCATCTCCACCCCCATCCAAGCTCTTCTCACTCCCCTCACTAGCCACGGTGGCCCCATCCTCTTTCTCCAGCTCCAACACTAGTTACTGTGTTGTTGATCCAGGAGCTGAGGACACCAGGAGGGAGCAACACAAAGCCACCATGTACATGCGTGTTTGTATGTGTGTGTGGCTGTAATGGTCTCACGCTCTGGCAAAAGGCCACCTCAGCCCACTGGCTAGGGCAGAGGATGGAGTATAGGCCTGGTGGTTTGGGGGTGGGAGGGGGTGGTCCTCTGGTGGGGAGGGGGCTTGGTTGATGAGATAGGCAGCTCCACATGACCAAGGCCAGAGTTGTGGGGCTCCAAGACCTCATTCAGGAGTCCTTTTCCCCAGGCCAGACCTAATAGCTCTTCTCTGGTGCTGAGATCTTCATGGAAGGAAATGCTCAGAGCTCCTCAGGGGCCTTGCTGCTGGGAGGCTCCTGAAGTTTGATCACTATTCCCCACTACAATTTGCCATGAGAGAGTCCAAGTGGGAGCCTTCCCTCAAAGCTTAACCTGGGTCAAAGCTGCCCTCTGAACTAAATCTAAAAAGCCTGGGTTTTGAGGCTCGAAGGGGCTTGCCTCTGGTTTGAGCTGAGCCATTTTCTGAGCAGACACAGGAAGACTGCTGGCTCAGGGCAGGCAAGGAAAGGCCTGGTGAGCCAAGGGAAAACAATTAGGAGTAATTACCATCAAGAGAGGCCCCCAGTGAGGGGTGAGGGTGGGAAAGGCTGTCTGTTTAAGAGGAAGCTGAAAGTGGCAGGCTGATTTTGGGGAAGAAATTGGAGAGAGAGGGTGGGAGGAAGGGTTGAGAGTCTGTGTTGTCTTTCTTCTCCAGGAAGAGAGCGGCCCCTCCCCCCTTGGCCTCTAGCTTGAACTGAGTTGCACCTCTACAGGGGCTCTGTGTGCGAGGTGGGAGGGGAGAGCAGGAGGGCACAGGGCTGTGCATTCCTGAGATTCCCCAACCAGTAGGAATGGCAGTGGAAACACCATACTGAGGGGACAGGGCAAGAGACACAGAAGTGAAAAGATAAAATGGAACACTGTGGAGCACCAGAAATGTCTCCAAATGTCCCCGCCTCAGCAACACCTCTCCTTGATTCCTGAGACCCTGTGGGGATGAGCTGGATCTGTTTGATGTCTCCCTACTTACCACCCCCAATCCTTAGCCTCCCCTTCCTGGGTTAGAACCAAAGGCCTCAAAGGAAGTTTTGCTAATATGGGCAGCCTAGAATTGGGGATGAGAGTGGGAGGCAAAAAGAAAAGGGACAGTTGGGGAAAGGTTGTCATGGCAGGGGTGAAAGGAATTTCCTGGTACCCCTTTCTGGAGAAGCCAAGAGGAAATGAACCCAAAGGCAGAGGGATCTTGTCATTCCCCTTGACACTACAAACTAAGGTGAGGAGACAAATAAGAACCTTGATCCTACTCTTGAGAGAAAAGAGGGAGGACTGGACTTTGCGGCCCTCATTGGAATCTCTTTTCTTTGGTTTCCCACTGGTAGAGCCCCATGTCATCTAGGTCAGGTGCTTGCCCTGTTGAGACAAAGCAGTGCTGGCCATGTGAAGTAGCAAACCACAGGGCTATTTAGGGCTTTGGAGATGTATGCTCTTGGCTTGGAATGCCTGCTTCTATCACTGACAATCTGTGAGGCTTTGGGCAAGTTATCCAATATCTATCAATATCCAAAACGCTCCTCGTTTTCTCATCTGAGAAATGGGGATGACAATAGTATCTACATCATACACTTGTGAGGATTAAATGAGGTAACGTGCATATAGTGTTTGGTACATAAGGCTGGGGCCAGGGCCTCAATAAATATTTACTCTTATTATTAATATTATTGGAAGAAGATAGCTCTAACTGCTAAGTGGATGATGCATTTGAAACCAGAGACCAGACAAGAGGTGAGGCCTTGAATAGGGTGAGACTATCAAAACGGAAGGGAAGCACAGTCCGAGATGCTGAATAGTAATTCATTCACTCCAACAATTCTCTCCTTCAACTGCTCTGGGCACTTGGGATGCAGAATGAACAGAACAGACATTTTGATGAGAGGCAGACAAAACAAACCGAGTAAATGAGATAGACGTTAAGTGCTATGGAGAAAAAAAATGAAGGTAAGGAAGCTAGGAAGTATGATAATTGGGGTGTGATGATGATACTGCACCAAAGCGGGAGGAAGTGAGGGAGGATATCTGGGGAAAAGCCCTCCAGACATAGGAAGCAACAAGTACAGTCATGCACTGCATAACAACATCTTGGTCAACAACAGACCGCATATACGACGGTCGCATAAGATTAGTACCAGATAGCCTAAGTGTGTAGTAGGCTACACCACCTAGGTTTGTGAAGTATACCTATGATGTTCAATGACAAAATTGCCTAGTGATGCATTCTCAGAATGCATCCCCATTTTTAAGCAACGCATGACTGTAGAGCTGTGAGGTGGAAGCAAGCTTGGTTTGTTAGACAAACACCAAGGAGGCCTGCGCAGCTGAGGCTAGTGAGCCAGGGCAGAGGGGTAGACAATGCTGATGGAGAGGTAGTGGGCTGATTGTGTAGGGCCTCATAGGCCATCATAAGCTGGTGATGGGCTGATGGGAAATTGGGCACAGGCACACAAGGAAGCAAAACATTTTGTCTGGGGTTCAAGAAGTGTCTGAAACACGAATTCCTTGAGGAACACAAACCCTACCCCCCTTCCCTTTGTAACTTTCTGCTGCACCCAAGACCAAACCAGGCACCCAGGAAGTAGTTATCCCCAGGTGGAGACAGAGGTTGGCTCTGACTCATGGTCAACTCTAGGTCTCCACTTGGAGGAAGTCTTCTCCCCTTTCGGTGACAGACCCAGACAATCATCAGCTATCTTTAACCACATTCAGGAACTAGAAAACAAGAGGGGCTGGAAGGTTTCCCTCCTCACTCCAACCATTTTCAAATGGGTGAAAAATCTTAACCATGCCTAGAAAAACGTTAGAACTCAAGAATGTCCTGGAGGCTACAAGGGGCTCTTCTAACTCAACACAGATATAACTGTTTCACCAACATAGAGGGAGATTTTTGAGAAGTTGGTGTTTTCTTGCTTTCTATCCTTTGGAGTGTGAGCTTCAAAGGGGCAAGCAGTGGGAGCCCTTCTTTGTTAGACTGTGAGGAGGAAGGGGTATGAGAGAGGGGCAAGGAGACAAGGGATGCTGTTAGCAGGGTGGGTTGGAAGTCCTGACTGGTGTGTTTGGCTCAGGAGGGCTCTCTGGGCAGCTCCACAGACAGGTCTGGTTTTAAAAAGTGCCAGGGAGCCACGGATTTGCATGTTATTTGAGTTCCAGGCTTCAATTCCAGGTATGTGGAATGAAATAAATGAATGAACAGTATTCAGACTCCTGGTTAAGGGGTGAACTCAGGAATCCAGACCACACTGAGAATCCAATCACTGGTCCAGCTTGAATCAGGAGACATAGACACAGACAGAGACAGAACAAACAGTCAAAGAGACAGAGAGACAGTCTTAGAGAGACAAACACCATCGAGTCCTTTTTACCAGGGAGTTTCCAGTCAAAGCAAGAAAGCAAAATCCACAGAATTTTAAATAAATCAACTTAAAAAGTAGAGTCACAGACAGAAAAAGGCAACATCATCCCTGACTTACCGCTACCTCTTCCTCTCCATCATCCACATCAAGCTTCAAACTGGACCACGTGCCCATGAGCTGGCTTTTTTGATAAGGTCCATTGCTTGGTGTCTGCCTGGCCTCCCAAGTTAGACTCTAAGGTCCTGGTGAACAGGTGGCTTTTATTTCCTTGGTCAAACCATCTCCTCACACCGCCTTTCATGGCTCCCAAGCCCAGGGCTTAAACACACGCTTATTAAACATCTAGTGTAAGGGGTTCCCCAGAAGTATCAGATGAGACAAATGGCCTCCAGGAACTTAGCTCTGGCTAGTATACAAGATGCAGGCAGCATGTAAAACAGTCCATCTAAAGGATAAGGCAAGCAGAAAGGGACCCATGGTCTCAATCTATAAGGATGTAAAAAGGATGGAGAGAACTGTATTTAACAGAAAGATGTGTGGTTAGAAAAAAAAATACTTTGATTAGCTCCCTGGGATAGACTGAGACCCCTGAGGGGCATGCTGAACTGCTGAGGAAGGTGTTCTCGTTAAGGGCAGAGTGGGGCATGAGGTTTGGACCAGAGATGAAAGTTTGGGACCTCAAAGGAGGTGCAGCCTCACTAGTCATGAGTAGCTCTTCTTCCTCCAACTCCCACATGCTGTCTTTCTAAACTTTTATAGAGTTACCCCTTCTCTGCTGTGGCAGGCTGGAGAGAAGTAGCTTGCACTCCTGGTTTGAAAAAAAAGCACCAAATCATTCACCTGCCCTTAGTGGCAACATGTCTCAGTCCATTGCTGATGCAAAAGACAGAATACAATACAAATAGCGTGTGGAGTTGTATTATTTTCCGATTACAAGGGCTGCAGACATCCAGATAGGACATGTTCAGTGATCAGGGAAGGCTTCAGGGAGAGGGGTTTAGTGCGTGTGCTCTGTACATATTTCTGAAAGGAATAAAAGAGAAAATTGAATGAGGGGTGGCCAGCAGACTGAAGACTCTAGGCTCCTGTGCGCCTCTCTCCCACACACTTTCCCTTCCCAGCATTTGTGTTCTGCGAAGGGTAGAACGACAATCTCCAGAAGTCAAGCAGTTGATGGCTACTCCTCACCTTAAAACGAAGAAAAGTCTATAGCTACCATCTGTCCATTAGGATAAGACTTTGACCTGGGCCTTAGCTCTAAAAAGTTAACACTGGCCTTAAACTTTAATTTTGAGTCTCCACCTTGACTGATTCCTATTCCAAACAGCATTATGACCCTAAATAACATTTCAGAATCTTAGACTTTAACAAGACCCTGGACATCTGGTCCAACCACTCACAACTGGAATTATCCCTGGCCTGGCCCTGACAGGCTGGAGAGGCAGCCTGCACTAATATTTCCTCGAGGCTTACCTTCTAGTTCAGTCTCCCACTTTCCCTTTTCCCTTCCACAGGGGATGCACGTGTAAGTTCTCCCTTATCTTAGTGGGTGACCAGCCTGACCCGACATACCCTTTTGTCCTTCCCCACCTCCAGATTTGGATATGGTAGTGATGGGGTCTTAACAGACAGACGTTGGGTTCAGCACATGTGAAATAAGGCTTGCAGTATAAGGAAGGATGCCAGGCCAAGCCTTACTTGTCCCTTCCAAAACTTTAGGATGAATTTGAAGCTGTGGATAGATTGCTCCCGGACAGAGAAATATGGCAACTTTCCCAGCTCAGCAGGTAGCCTGTTTGAGTAAACAACAGGGCCTGATAGCCTTATGCCTCCTTTTCTGACTCTCTTGGGTATGTGAACTCCTAGGGTGCAAGCATCATTCCACCTCACCTTGGCCCATCCAGGCGAAGCAAGGGAGAAGACGAAGCCCAGTGTCAGTTGTCTGTCTTACTCTGGCAAGACATGTTTGAGAGCTGGAGGGGTGGCACAGAAGGACCAGAGGCTGAAACATTAAAAACATTGGGGCTTTTATAGGAACCTCTCCCTCTCCACCCACTAGAGATTTTTATGGGCCATGTAAAACCAGGTGGTGAGGGACAGACTATGGGATGGGGCTGCTGGCAGTGCTTTTCCAGTTTACCTGTTTCTACCCCAGGTCACAAAAACTTGGGGCTAACTTTGCTAGGGGCAGTAGGTAGAAGATGCGAGTACAATTATAGGGGCTAAAGAAGAGAGAAGTTGATACCACAGAGAAGTATGAAGCTCCTCATATAGAGAGAAGTCAACGTACACAAAGTCTCCAGGCCAGCAGAGGGAAAAGTACTCTTACATTCAACCCTAAACAGGACTTCTGGGGGCAACAGTGGGTCTCTCCTTCAACTCCCTGCTTCTCTGAATCTCCTGAAAAAGCCGCACTCCCCACTGCTGCAGGGTATTCTCAGAGGGAGAGGACTGTCAGGAGCAACAGTGGGTCTCAGGTGACAAATGGGATGGAACTAGCCTCCGTGCCTTGGACCATGTATTCTCAAATAGGCAGGAACGGTCTATCTGACTTTCTCTGTACAGGGTCCAGAAGTGATTGCTGGGACTGTGGTTTCTGTTGAAGGCTCTGTATTTGGCATCTAGAGCTTATCATCCCTCCAGTGTTCCTTTTTTGGGGGAGGTAGGTGATTATGAGCACTGAGCACAGGGGAGAGGGGAGGAGAGGAGAAAAGGAAAGTGATTGACTTTAGTTTATAGCAGATTAAACAAGATACTGGTAACATGCCCTTGGCCTTGGAATGTAGGAACATCTTTCTTCTTCTCCCATCATCAAAGCCCACCCTTAAATGAAGGAGAAAGGAATTCTCCAGATGCTAGGCCTCCTCTTGTTGGCTAGCCAGCCCTCTGGAACGGATGGCCCAATATATAAGTCTATATTTGCTTCCCACTGAGCCACTCTGGGCCACAACCTATGTCTCAGCTTGGCCCACCCATGCAGGGTGGTCTCAGGATCACTAACTCCACCTTGTACAAAACTGCATTGGTCAGAAAGGGCGGTCAAGTTCAGACAGGCTCCACAATTCCTTATGTATTTTTCAAAGTGCTTTTGTTGCATGTTTCATTTTCTGCTATACATGGCAATAAATATTTGTTCCTTTGGTCTGTACAAAAAGTCTGTGAGGAAGGTAAGACAGATGTTATCTAAATGGACAAACAATAAACACAGAGAACTATCTTGTTCTGAGTCCCCCAGACAATAGCAAGAGAGCCTGAGAAACTCAGGTCTTTCAATTCATAGTCCCAATCTATACCATATTGCCACCTTTCAAGTTGTCACTTAAATACATTAAGTACCAAGAATCAATATTCAGGAGTCCTACAATGGACCTGCATGCCATAGCTTTCTAAAGAGAATGTGAAAGGTCCCACCAACTCATATATAGAAAGCTATTTATTTCCTATAGAAAACACCAAAAGAAAAAAAAAAAAGAAAGAAAGAAAGAAAAGAAAACAAACAAAAGGTGGTCTTCCCCGAGAAGGCAGGCAGTTATGAAAAGGTAGGACCCTCTAGTTGCTGGAGTGGAGACAGTAACATTCAGTTAACAATGGAATATTTAAAAAAAATAGTTTTCTTTTCAAATTGTAACCTGTGGTAAAACATAGAAAAATGTACTAAACAAGCTTGGTATAAAACAGAGTAAAATTTTCAAATAAGCCCAGGGAGAAAGCACAATGCTGGAAAGGATGGGGTACGTGGGAAGAGGAGAAAAGATTTCATACAAAACTACCTATTACAATACAGAAAAAAGTATAAAACGTTCCTATTTTGGAACTTAAGTACAAAATGACACTGGCATTGGATCATTTCACTATTTAGCCTGAGGACCACTCAGAGGGTGGGGGAGATGCTAGAAAGAACAAAAGGAATAGGAGTTTTAAAATCTCAAGTTGCTCAGTCCAAATTCCACCTGTTTTCCAGTTGAAAATCTCATCTCCCTCTGTAACCTCTTCCCCCTAAGCCAAAGATCATCCAGGCCTTGAAATATTCTGTTAGGAAGTCCACAAACACCCTACACAGAGGGGTTGGGATCTGTGCGTGCTAGAGCTAAATTTGGAAAATGGAAATAAACCTGCAGGCTAAAATGGTGAACACATTCAGCCTTTTAAAAAAAAAGCATATCCCTGTGAAATATATATATATATATATATATATATATATATATTAAATTCTCTGTGGTTAGAAGCATATTTAAACTAACCAGCCACAGACCAAACTAGACCTGCATTCATACAATGCTGGAATTTTCTGCTAAAGACTGAGGTCCTTCTTCATCTTGGTCAGAAGTAGGCGGCAAAGTGGTGCTTGTTGCTCCACTAAACCGCTCCCTGGGTGGGTCTTCCCCATATTATGTCTTGTAAGCACATGCAAACTCCTGCTTTTAAGGAAAGGACTGCCTGGGACCTTGGGGTCCACCCATGGCTCGTGTGTTGTGCCTCAAGATGGGAGGAAGCTACAAGATGATAAAACAGCCTTGTACAGAACAGACAGATTTCACAAAGGGGCATATAAATAGGAAAAGTCCTGAAGGAGGGACTTATGCATGTGCCCCAAAGTCCAGTTTACAGTCACATTCCTGACAACATGTCTTGGAAATCCTGTGTGCATGTATGTGTGTGCGTGTATATGCTGGTGGTTGTCATCCCTAACTTTTTGCCCATGCCCTTTCCTACCTCTTAGTAAGGCCTAACAACAAGAGTTGATATGAAACCAAGAGTCTTTCCAAGCTTCTCTCAGTCCCCTAAGGACTGAGTGAGGCTGGAGCCCTTTGAAAACAAGATGGCAGAACTGAAGAAGTGAAAAGCAGTCTTTCTCTTCAGCTTAGGGATGTCCCCTCACCCCTTTCACAGCACCAAAGTTTCTTTGCAAAAATAGTATCTGAGATACAAAAGGAAAGGCAGATGTGCTTGTGAATGCATCTCGCCAGGGCCTGGTCCAGGATCAAGGGCTTTACAAGAACAGAGGATTGGGAGCAGCTGTTTCCAAGGTCTCTGGCTGTAGACAACAAAGAGCTGGTCCCCACAAGGTCAATGTCTGCTAATGGAGACAGTCTTCACAAGAGCTTTCGGTGGAGGATCTCCCAGACCATCCGCTTCCGGAAGTACGGCATGTGTTGCTGCAGGGACACAGAGATAACCTTAATTTTCATTTCTTTTATCCAGACCCAATACTCTCTTCCTTCTCGAAGTTTTCAACTAAAATAGTCTCAGTTGCATTTCTGGTTTTTCAAAGTGCTCATTCTTGATTACATGTGCTTTTTTTCTTTCTACTGCTTTTTCTATTGCTATCTTTACTGCTATTTTTCCATTATTGTAGCCTTAGAAGTTTTACTGGGTATTGCCAGGAGTCCCCAAATGTTTCTAAGAATTTTAGAATGGTGTCCATCAAGTCCTCTTTTTGAACTTTGAAGAGGATATGACATGTGAGGCCTGAAAATCAAAAGCTCACTTTTTAGAGGAAGAGTTATGGGAACTGCAAGCTCCACCCAATGGCTATGGAGGAAAAATTTGGTAAAGTTATTAATTTAGACAGAAGTCAAGAGTTAAGTAGAGGACATAGAATAAACCATACTCTCTAGGCTCAATCCACTTTGGTCTCTGAAGGACCACACGGAGAGAACAAACTAAGAGAAGACGGATCAGCTGCATCAAGTGAGGGGCAGGGGAGGGGGGCAGCATAACAAATTGCACCAGGAGATCAAAGTGTGGCCTGTTCCAAAACCTGACTGCTAACCAAATAAAGGGAAACTGAAGAAAACTTGCTCTGATTCCAGGTCTCTGTTTCTTATAGGATTTGAGGTAGGCGGGGAAGATGGGTAGAGAATGTTCTACTACTGATCAGGATTCCTTGACTACACTATGTGATATATGGTAACCTAGGATGTGGCCTAGAACGATCCTTTTTTTTGTGACGTGACATGGGCAGGAAGCACCAGTGTTAGGAGCCGTAGGCTGACGTGGAGGGCCCGAAGCAGAGCAAGTGGAGAGAAAAACATCTACCAGGCAGCCGGGAGGCCAGGTGGTCACAGAGCTCGCTCCTGAAGGCTCAGCTCACCTGTGTGAAGTTGATTGGTCTGTCTTTGGTAATACAGTCAGCATATTTGCAGGCAAACATGCCACAGTCACTCCCATTCATCTGCTGTGGAATTTCCTGAAAGACCAAAAACAACAAAAAGGTGACATCTTTCCAAGCTTTCTTTCTTTTTATTAGATTATAAATAAGAACCAAAGGATATAAATTTTACAGGTTTCCCTGAATCTTAAAGAGATGACCCTGGTACCCCACTCAGAACAGAGGTTCACAGAAAAAAATATAGCATCTCAGTTGGCCTGTGGACTTCGTATAAACCACACAGGAGACTATCGTAGACTTCCATGGCACCTAAGGATGTAAAAACTGGTCCCTCTCACAAGAGCTAAACAATCAGCAAACATTTCCTACAGGAGTGAAAAGCTTAGCAAAATAGCTGGGTATTTAGAAAACCTAGTTCTACATAAGAAACACATTACCAGTTTTCCCACAGAGAGCTTACTCCACCTTCCCCAAGGAAGCAAACGACCAAGCTGAAGTCAGGCTGGACACTAAAGAAGGTCCCTGGGAATCAAGCAGTAAAATTCTTTCCTTCCCAAATGTCCTCATATCAGGATTTCCATCTCATCAAGATGAAATGTACCTGGCTTTTCTTGCTGAAGAGCTGCCAGCCATTGGTGTCAAACTCTTTCCTTTTCTTGTCAAGGCTTTCTTGCTTTAGGTATTGCCTAAAGGTATTGGGAGAGAATGCGATGAACTGTGGGGAACACTGATGACAGCTGCCACCATAAGAACACGGCTGATAGTCCTTAGGAAGAGTTTTCACCTGCACTTCTGAGGGAAACAGTATACAATGCTGGGCCGGGACTCTCTGGACTGCAGCCACTACAACTCACGCCCCACTGTCAACTCACAAGAAACATGACCTCTGCCTCTGATACCCAAGACCCTTCTACTTATGGTTCCTCCTGAGGAACGAGTTTTGATTCCTTTCCTTGGTATATATGTGGTACTTTCAAACTCAGTCTAATGGAAGAAGAATGTTTCTCCAGCAATATTGAAGTGTTTACTATTTTTAGTCTTGATTCATTCTCCTGTGTGAAAATTCAATCCAAACCAACAATTTGTTGAGTGTATACCTCAAATAGAGCACTCTTCTTAAGCGCAAACTGCTCACCATTCTGGAACCTGCCTCCTCCTGCCACCAGAGTGGTACAGTGAGGAATAGGCGTTTTGGAAAGAGAAACAGATAGGGTATAAAGAGATCTGCATTCTGGTTCCCAGTTGAGCCACTAATTAGAAGGACCTGAGCAAATTAAAGTCACTTCTGTGGGTCTTGGTTTCTTCATCTGAAAAAATTAGGATGTTGGATTAGAAGATTTCTAAGCAGTTTCTATATCTGAATGTATATATCCACTCTATGTTTTAGTGCACTGGGACAGTAACTGTCCCCAATAGGGCATATTTTTGTATTATTATTAAACTTTACTTACTTAGATGTAAAATATCCATTCTTACTTAATATGAAGATTTCCTTTATTAATCACTCCATTGAAGATATCAAAGAACTGAGTTCAATAGCTGGAAAAACATAATATATACCCAGTACCAAACTCTTCTGTCATCAACTCCCTACTTACAAGAGGATCCTGCAGGCTTCATTGTTTATCCCACCCATAGAGTCGTAATAGGTAATATTCTTCTTTCTAAAGTCCACAACCTGGAAATAAAAAATCTGTGTTTATAAAGTGAAGAAAACTGGATTCTCAGCTTTTCCCTTCCCTGGAACTTGGAGGCTTTTGCTAGATTTCCTGTGAAATCATGACAAGTCTGATTGATACTCTGCGTTACACCATGCATAATCTGCAGTGGAAAGAAGAACAGGGGGATTATTGACATAGAACTATGATGGGGGCCGATTGACTGGTGGCCCCATTAATTGCCCTGAAACCTTTTTCAAGTAATCAGGTTCTCCATCTGCAACGTGGGCAGCAGGGAAGACACAACGTACTCTTCAGAGAACGTAAGCTGAGTTAGATAATTTCCACACAGTTTCAGAATGGTGGTAAAAGATTCTGGGTGTTGTTTCTTTACCTGGAGAATTTCCTTCTGGCTTCATGCTTTTCAAATATAATTAAAAATAGACTGAAATAACTTTTACACTTTTATTAATACATTCAGTTAACGTATCCATGTTTTCAGCATCAAAAAAATATTAAATTACCAAGTATGCAAGGCAAGTCATGATTAGGCAGAAAATAATAGTCACAGAATCTGAGTTGGCATCATCAAGAAGTCACCTTTTCCCTCCATGCACTGCCATGAGGCTGCTTAAACTTATAACTCTCTCTTAAATATTTCCAGGAAAGGAAATTCCACTACTTTCTTCAAAGTCTAAGTATCTCACTCTTAACAGGAAGTTCATTGATCTACCCAATTTTTAGCCAACTAAACATTACTCTTTCTCTTAATCATCCAGTGAAAAAATGTAGAACTACTCACTACTCTCTGTGTATTCTATAATTATATAGATTTCTTTTCAATTTTATCAAAAATAAAAGAGGTACTCACAGCAAGACACCAGTGCACTCCCAGGTGAATGGGCACCAAAAGAATGTCAACAGAAAATATATCAACTTTCTTTGTCCAACGTTTCACTGCCTGATAACCAGCCGTTTTTAACTTAGTGAAAAAAAAGGTATTAAATGCATGCACACTTGGCAATCCCTTCTCTTTACTTCGCTCCATCAGCATATTCATGTAGAAATTGATGATCTGTGGGAAGAAATTGTATGTATTAAAACAGCTACTAAGGCCTTCAAAAGAGTTGTGTTGTATGAAGGAAAAGCAAGTGCTATATTGCACAGTATATGTTGTTTCCTAATCAATTCAGTTAAGATTTCAACGCCCAACAGTCTCATGTTCCTATAGCAAATTCTGACTAGAAAGGAAGAAGGCTGAGGTGGATATAAACAGTGAAAACAGAAAAAGCTGACTATGTATATATATCATATATGGGTTGGGGATACATATGGGCAGATGCTGGCCAGACTTGTAGAAGACTGAGGATTAACTCAAAAAACTGGAGAATGAAGAGAAGGGGTACTAGAAGGTGAGACTTAGAGAAAAGAAAAGGAAGAAAGAAAGCAGTTTAATAAGGCATATTTGCAGTTACTTGAGCTATTGGGACTGTATGAGCAATTTAAATAAATCCTGAGCCTGTCAGTTAAGAGTCTAGTGTTAATAATGCTAAGATCAACAATTCAATCCATTTAAGTAGGTCACTTGGTTTTGCACAAAGATAGAAAACTGCTCCATGGCTGAAGACTGCCTTTTCAGCCTAATAACCATCTTGTAGAGGCAAACTGTTTTGGTCTCAAGGAGAACTGAGTGACAGGATAAACCATCAATTGCACTGGGAAATACCCTAAACTGACAGCAGCTCAGCAATGTCATCTTTATAGAGGCAGACATGGATGTAGTATAAAAACCTACATTACCACAACTAGAAGGACCCACAACTAAGAATACACAACTATGTACTGGGGGGCTTTGGGGAGAAAAAGGAAAAAAATAAAATCTTTAAAAAAAAAACAACCTACATTACACGAGACCTGGAAGTAAAGTCACAAACATGAAGAGTGAAGTTCTCCCCTAGAACCTATATGGTTAGCTTTCCCATTTTTGTTGACTCCATTTATGCCTTCAGTATCAAGTACAAGTGAAAGAAACTAAAATGCTGGATATGGGAGTGATGTGATTCTTCCTATTAATAAAACAACACATTCTCTAATAGTGACTACGTCCTCTATGGTTCCTTTAGGTCCAAGACTCCTTGGTACTAAAGCTTGAAAGTTACTGTGCCGGAAGTTACCGCATACTTACTTTACGTGGCCAGCTGAGGCCAGGCCAATGTCTGTCAACTGCAAGGAATGAATGGGCTAACAGATCCACAGCTTGGAAATATGACTAAGAAAACAGGCACATTTTTCAGAATGCTTTTTGGGGAATGGGAAAACGCCCCCGTCCTTTGACAAATATTTACACACTAGGATGCCAGAGCAGTGAGCTACTGCCCAACAGTAGGCAACTACATATTGGGTAGGCAGCAGGAAACTCTGCCAAGAACACACCGGAGCATGGTCTAGACTAGAGAAAGGGCCTATAGACGAGGATGCCTAGGCAGCTGCAGGGAAACCACACTGGCCATGAGGCAGAGCTCTGGGAGGGTACGGGTGAGGAAGGCTAGGATTGAAGAAAGACACAGTTCTGCCTGTACCTCTAAAGACTCAGCAACAGGCCCAGCAGGCCCAGAGGACTCAGGTTGTGGCCCACTCTCTGCTTAGTGTGATGCCCAATAGATAACTAGAGATTAGTTATTTTAAATAATGATAATGAATCAGACACAATTAGGATCATTGCTTTCTCAAATCTTGAATTTCAATCTAACCCTGTCCTCGAGGATAAAGGTGCTAAAAGATGCTTCTAGGTTTCTGAAGGCAGCAGCCAGAAATGCAGGAGGATCTGCCCAGCAAGCACAGATTTCTAGGCTATAAACTGTATTCTCTAATGAGAGAGAATCAGCAAGAAGTGATAGATTCCTCTGGTATTCTACCCATCCCACAATGTTAGCCCTATCACAAGGCTACACTCTTCAATCCAAGGCGTGAAGTGAATAGGCAGATGACCTGCCAGTCACTGTAAGCCAAACCTTCCATGGGGCAAATTATATATTATAAGAGGCAGTAAGGACTCAAGGGGGAGGTGAAAGGAATCAGGAGGAGAAATAAGGAGAGCTAAGCACATGAAAGCCATGGAGATCGATCTCTCCCAGGTGCCCATCAGAGGACTATCACCTTTAGGATCATTACCCTGAGTGTCACGCTACACACGTCTATCCTATTTTTCAGGAGGAAAGAGTACCAGAATCCAGTGAAGTTTAGTGGGACTTACACGGTCTGGGTTTGTTTTCTTTTTTTATTTTATTCTTATTTTGTTGAGAGTAGACTATAAAGCTAAAGAAACCCAGCTGAACAAGAACAGAGAGCTAGCAATCAGGATACCACACTGTCTGTTTCCTTTGAGAATCCCTCTTCCACTGCTTTAGCTCTGTCTCCAACCAAAGTTTTTCCACTGAGAGGGAAAGGGACTCCTCCGAAGTCAGCTTGCTAACTAGCTCGAAGGAGTGATCTGGGTTCTTTTTCATTTCCCTGTATCCTACTAGGAGGGAGCTTGGTGGCCTCAATGTTCCCTCCCATTAGGTGAGGATGTGTAATCTGACATCTGAGGCAGAATTTAGAGACAAGTTTCTCTCCTCAATTTTTCAGCTATTACTGTGTCCAAATGAGGAAAACTGCCATAGTTTAGGCAAGACACAAACATACCAAAAAAACAAGCTAAGAGTTAGAAAACAAAAAGAATCCCACACATCACCTTATGGAGGAGGGCTGAAGATGAAGGAAAAAGAAATGAAAGAAGGGATCACAGTGCTTAAGATGAAAGAGAAGCAGTGATGGTCACAGCACTTGGCTGTATTTTGTGAAGACAAGGGTGCCTCCCCTCCCATGGTGAGAGCCTTTCTGCACACAAGACTCTCTTAGCTCCAGAAGATCTTGAATACCCTTTGAAATAGGGGGCTAAGAGTAGTAAACCAGGCCTGTGCCTACTGTCTGCCTTGCCAGTATACCAGCATTGGAGGACGACCGCCAGTGTTGGTCCACTGGTCACTCTTTTTGGGGCCCATGCTTGCCTCTGCTTGCTGTGGCTCCTGATGCCTAAGGAGCTGCCTTCTTGCTGCCTTCACAGCCTTAGCCATGGGCGCCTGCTTGTCTATGCAGTCCTGTTGGGGATGGGATGGTTGTTTATAGAGTCTTGTTCCTTTGTGATTTTATTTGAAGAGCTGCCAGGCTGAAGCTAAAAAAACTTTTCTTTAAAAGAAAAGCCTACAATGCTTTCAAACAAATGACTCAATCCTTTCCCTGTATGTTACCACAATGACATATATGACCATTGCTATTTGTATCTTCCTTTTCATCCAGTAAACCAGCCAAACTACTGTTTTCTCATGCATTTAGAAATAAAATATTTCACTAACAGTAAAGTCTTGACTTTTAACCCTTCCCAATTTGACATTCTGAACCCTTCTAATTGGCTTAGGAAAAAAATGTTCTAATTGTCCTGGGCATGGGGCCAGCCCAGTGGCGTGGTGGTTAAGTCCGTGCACTCTGCTTTGGTGGCTTGAGGCTCGCCGGTTTGGATCCCATGCACGGACGTACACATTGCTCACTAAGCCATGCTGTGGTGGCATTCCACATACAAAACAGAGGAAGACTGGCACAGATGTTAGCTCAGCGACAATCTTCCTCAAGCAAAAAGAGGAAGACTGGCGACAGATGTTAGCTCAGGGCCAATCTTCCTCACCAAAAAAATTTTTAAGAAGTCCTGGGCATGACAGTGCTCCTGAGCAGAAACCAAGACAACTTTTAAGGGAAAAGAAGCCATTTTTCCCTTTACCTCTTTAGATTTTCACCTTGACCTTCCCATTCTGATTTTTAAATTAAATCTCTCCTTGTTAATCACAAAGCCCCAAAGACTAACAAAGCAGCAGCACTTGAATGCTACTGAGTGAGAAGGTCATTCACTCCTAAGATCTAACCTAATAATATTATAGAAACCAAGAAGGCAGACTTCAGGTAAGCTCTGTGTACTGCATCCCTCGTGGTGAACATGGACCCAGGGTTTTTTCTCACATGCAAATTCAAGTAACAAGCTATTAGAATTACTGTAGAGAAAGACAGGCAGGCAATACCTATTTTTTTGGAGTTATGACAACTGTAATTACTACTCTCCCTGTGACCCTCCCTGCATAAATCCCTGGTTTATCAAAAGGACTAGTTCTATTAGGAAACACTTTAAAGAGGTAAACTAGAACGATGTGGAATTTACCAATGAGTCATGTTAGAAACACTAAAATTTCTATTCTGATCATTTTATTCCACATGTAAGAGTGTATGGCATATGGTAGATCCAGCATATTCACTTAACTAATTTATCTCATTTTTTCAAGTTTTATTCTTCTTATGTAATCAGTTTTTACTCCCTAAGGAAAACCTACTCCGTGTGCTAGGTTTGTCAAGTTGGACATGTTTTGTAAGCTGTTCCTTCTTTACTGAGCATCACTTAGAATGAACTGCTCCTTGGAAACAATTAGAAAACTATGAGCACAACCAATTCCCCATTTCCATTAAAGATTTGTCTTCTGAAAGAGAATGCTAGACAAAGAGTTATGTGCTCTGATTCCAGATCCTGATTCTGCACTAAAAATCAGGTGACCTTGGTATATCCCTTATAAAGCCTTCTCACTTTGCCACTATGAATAAGAAAGAATACTTTCTCTATAAACAAGGCTACTGTGATGCTAAATAGCTGAAAGACATCCCTTTCCTTTCAGAGATGAAACTTACAACACAGGTAATCAGTCAGCCTGTTAGCTGTGTCTTCAGTGTAGTTACAGTCTGCTTTATAGGTTCTACCCTAATTCTTCCTGCACTTCTTCACTCCCCATATTTGCTATGAGTCTATTCCTTATGGCCTTTCCCTAGCCAGTAAAGTTGGAAATATACTACTCTAGCAGTCCAATGCTTTTCCATTTTGGGTACAAATGGATTTGTGAAACGCAAGCAGAAAAAAGACATGTTTGCTTGCTATTTTTCCAATTCTTCCATGTAATTAGTTGTAAGGGATGACAAGGAGGATAGGGTCCTGGAGGGAAAATAAAGAGAGGAAATGCCACATTATCCTGTTTTTCCAGGTGGGATAGGGCATATCGTGCTGTGTAGAGGAGGAAGTATGTTTTGCCCACAGACATTTGGGTATGTGGGATCCATTTATCTGTTCCAGTCTTCTATATCCTTAATGAATTCCTGTCTACTTTATTGATTACTGAGAGAAGCGTCGAAACCTCCAACAGTGATTATAGATTTGTCTATTTCTCCTTTCAGTTCTCTCAAGTTTTGCCTCACGTATTTCAAGGTTCTGTTATTAGGTGCGTACAAATCTAGGCTGTTAAATACTCTTGATGATCTTACCCCTTTATCATTATGAAATGTCTCTCTTTATTACTGGTAATATTCTTTGCTCTGAAATCTCCTTGGTGTGATGTTAGTATAGTTACTTCATCTTTCTTTTGACTAGTGTGTGCATGGTATGTTTTCTCCATCCTATTACTTTTAACCTATTTGTTTCTTTACATTTAAAATGGGCTTCTTGTAGATGGCTTTTTCACCCAATCTGACAATCCTTGCCTTTTAACTGAATGTTTAATCTCTACTGTATAATATGGTAGCCACTAGCCAAATGTGACTACTGAGCACTTGAAATACGGCTAATCCAAACTGTGCTGTAAATGTAAATGTGCTCTAAGTGTAAAATGCATAGCACATTTTAAAGAGTAAGTAAAATATCTCATTAATAATATTTTCATATTTATTACATGCCCAAATGATGTATTTTGGACATACTGGGTTAAATAAATTTTTAAAATTAATTTTACTTGTTTCTTTTTACATTTTTTAATGTGATGACTAGAAAATTTTAAGTTACATATGTGGCTAACATATTTCTATAGGACAGTGCTGGCTTAGATTACTTACACTTAATATGATTAATGATATAGTTGGGCTTAAATCTAGTATCTTGCTCTTTTTTTGTATTTATCTCATTTGTTCTTGGTATGTTTTTTCTTCTTTTTCTGCCTTCCTTTGGATTGAGTATTTTTTTATTCCATTTTATCTCCCTTATTTGCTTATTCACTATACCTCTTTGTGTTTTGTCTTTTAGTGGTTGCTCTAGGATTTACAATATTAAGTCTTTAACTTATTACAGTCTATCTCCATATAACATCATACTACTTCAGGTATCATGTAAGAATCTTACACTATGTACTTCCATTTGTCTCCCCCTTTATATTATGATTGTCATAAATTTTACTTTTACACATTATAAACCCCACAGTACGCTGTTTTATTTCTGCTTTAAATAGCCAATTGTCTTCCAGAGATATTAAAAAATGAGAGCATTTCCATTGCTTTGTGTAGACTGAAATTTCTACCTCACATTTTTCTTCTGCCTGAAGAACATCCTTTAATATTTCTTACAGTACAGGTCTGCTGGTGATGAATTCTCTCAGCATTTGTTTGTCTAAAAAGTATAGCCTTACTTTTTGAAAGATATATTTGCTGGGCATAGAATCTAGGTTGACAAGGGTTTTTTTCCATCAGTACTTTAAAGATGTAGCTACACTGTCTTCTGACCTACATGGTTTCTGACAGAGCTATTCTTATCTTTATTCCTCTGTATATAATGTGTCTCTTTTCCTCTGGTTGCTTTTATTATTTTTCCTTTTTATCACTGGCTTTCAGCAATTCGATTATTATGCATTTTAGTGTGGTATGTCTTCTACTTGGGGTATGCTAAATTTCTTGGATCTGTCAGTGTAAGTTTTCAAACTTGGAAATCTTCCACCATTGTTCAAATATGTTTTTCTGACCCAACTTACACCGCACCTTTCCTTCTGGGACCCCAAATTACATGCTTAGGTAGCTTGATATTGTCCCATAGCTCACTGAAGCGCTAGTCATCTTTCTTCAGCCTTTATTCTGTTTCATTGGGGTGGTGTCTGTTGCTCTATCTTCAAGTTTACTATTTTTTCTTCTGTGGTGTCTAATCTACTGTTAATCCCATCCAATGTATTTTTTTTTTAATTTCAGATACTATATTTTGCATCTCTAGAAGTTCAAAGCCCCAGTATATAGTTGTATATCCTAGTTGTAAGTCGTTCTAGTTCTTCTATGTGAGATACTGCCATAGCACGGCTTGATGAGCTGTGTGTGTAGGTCTGTGCCCAGGATCAGAACTGGTGAACCCCAGGCCACCAAAGCTGAGCGTGCAAACTTAACCACTTAGCCATGGAGCTGGACCCCTGGGTCTTTTTTTATATCTTCCATTTCTCTCCTCATAATGTCCATTTTCCTCCCCCTTCCGAACATATGTTTACAAGACCTGTTTTAATATCCTTGTCTGCTAATTCTATCATTTTTGTCATTTCTGGGTATTTCTAGTGATTGGTGTTTTTCCCTTATAATTCCTTTCACATTGCATACCTGGTAATGTTTGACTGGATGCTGGACATTGTGCATTTCACACTGTTGGGTTTTGTTGTTATTAGAATTTGTTGTATTCCTTTAAATATTGTTGGGTTTCATTCTGTGACATAGTTGCGTTACTTAGATCAGTTTCAAGCTTTCAAGCCTAGTTTTTAAGCTTTGTTACCATGGGTCCAGAGCAGACTTATTCTAGGCCAGTTTGGTCCCACCTGTGAGGCAATACCCTTTGAGGACTCTAATCAATGGCCTGTGACTTTTCCACTCTAACTGGTTGGAACATGAATTATTCTTGGCAACCTGTCTTAGCTCTGAGGTTTGTTCTGATTCCTTCTTTCTGGTGGTTCTTTCCCCAGCCTCTGGTAGTTTCTTCCTATACATGCACAAATTAGTATTCAGGCAAAGATTTGACACGGGCTCCTCTGCACACCTCTGGAGCTTTCTCTTTGTGCAGCACCTTCCCCTCCAGTATTTTACCTTACAAATCTTAGCCACTTTGGCCTCCCCAAACTCTGAACTCTGTCTTCTCCACTCAGCAAGACTGTGAGGCCCTGCTAGGTTCTACTAGCTCTGTGTCCTCAACGCATCATCCTAGCAAGCTGGGGGAATCATAGGCTCACCCCTTTCATTTCTCTTCTCTTAGGGATTACTGCCCTGTACTGCTGTTATCCAATGTCTGAAAATTGTTGTTTCATGTTTTGTCTAGTTTTCTAGTTAGGCTGAAAGGGTATATCTGATCTGTTTTACTCTATTATGACCAGAAGCAGAAGTCAGATTCATTTACTTGTATGTCTAAATAATTTCCATGTATTTTTAAATGTATCAGATGTCTTACAAAACAACTTTAAAGCCCTCTAAGAAGCAGAACTATAAAGGCCATAAAGAGAAACATAAACACCAAAGCAGTCCTCTCCTTAGGATCATTAACCTAGAATCTGACAGTTGGATTCCAGAAATCATCCAATTCAATCTCCAGGAATTAAAAAGTAATTTCTAATACTGACATCCGTTTAAAAATATTTCCTTTTGGGGGCTGGCCCCGTGGCCGAGTGGTTAAGTTCGCACGCTCCGCTGCAGGTGGCCCAGTGTTTCGTTAGTTCAAATCCTGGGCGCGGACATGGCACTGCTCATCAGACCACGCTGAGGCAGCGTCCCACATGCCACAACTAGAAGAACCCACAACGAAGAATACACAACTATGTACCGGGGGGCTTTGGGGAGAAAAAGGAAAAAATAAAATCTTTAAAAAAAAAAAAATTTCCTTTTGTTTTTTGATTGTGGCTTTCAATCTACTTTTGCAACTAATTGCTCTTCTGTTTAACCCTATCTTCCTTCCCTTTATTCAATACTTCTATTAATAATTAATCACCAGATCCAGTAGAGAAATCCAGATTTATAATGTCCCTGATGTTATCAGTCTTCCAGCCTCCTTTTGTATATATGGCAGCCAGTTCCCACATTCCATTTCAAGAAATTTCATTTTCTTATATTGAGGTAAAATGTCAATCCTGTCAATCATTAGTCCTTTGAAGTTAGAAAGAATTTAACTATTGACCTATATATAAATCCATTCATGAAGACATGTTCTGAAAGCCTACTGTATGAACAGGCATTGTGGCCTATTCTCCTTTTAGGAAAGAGATCAGAGAAAGGGTAGCCTAATAATTGTCTGTGCATATCTCAAAAATAGGACTTCTGTATTTTATTTTCCTTATAGACTAAATCTGATCCTTTTTACTTTCAGGACCTTATATTCCTTGTCTATAAAATGGTAAGAATAATGTGCCAGTAACCTTATTTGGATAAAATTTTAATGTGGCCTATAAAACTGATGGGAGACATAAAAAGAAGAGAAATGGTTATTACTGAAAATATCTATTTGAGAGAAGAATAAGATTGAAGAGAGAACAAATTACTTGCCAAAGAAGATCGGGAGTTCACAATTGAGAAACAGAGTTAAGCATTTTTAAAATGTATGAATACTTAAGAAATTAATTCCCCATCAGAATGTTAGCTTCTCAAGGGCAATAACTTTGAAAGCCTGAGAAGTATAGTACTTTGAAAGGGTGCTTTTTAAAATAGTTCTCATCATCATCATCATGGACATGTGAACTGGCAGCTGCCTTCAAAGTTAACATTATCCTGAAATAGGAAGACAAGCACTCCCTATAAAAGTTATGGGTAGATGTGGTAGAGATAAAGTAGACAAGGAATCTTTCCTTCCCCTCAGCTCTTCTAAATAATGTAATTTCCATGAACTTTGCTTGCTAAAAATCCAGTCTCTGATGGGCCCAGGGAATGGAAAATATGTCCTGATGAATGCCGCCTCTGTAAGGGATCTCACTGAGGTAAATGCCATAGAAAATAGCAAGAACTCAGCTCATATCCTACTCATTGCTGCCCCCTAGAAGGTTTTGCATAATTTACAACAAATGGGCTATAATCTCTTTAGAATAATTGTGATCCCTTCCCATTTAGCAGTGGCAGCCAAAAAATGGAAAGAGACCACAGATTAATGTCTCCAAATCAAAAACACTTAATTGGTGGATAGTTTTGATTGTCCTTGATTTTCATTTTGCCTTTTGATTTGGTGAGCTCTTTTTTTTTCTGTTATTTGATCCAATGTTCTTATATCACTATTCTGAGCTGAAAGAAGCAAGGGTGGTTTCCCTAAAGCAAGAAAGTGTCAAACCATGTCTTTCTTACTATTCTTAGTCAAAGATACTATTCAGGGAGTGATGAACTTCTGAAGTTTATATATTATAAACTCACCAGTGACAAAGAGAATGGGGCTAGTCCAGTTGGCCCCCAAGAAAAATTAACATGCTGGGCATGACATGACTCTCAAATTCTATACATCTAATCCTAAAACAGAATCCAACTTAAGATTATGAGGTAGTATGACGTAATAGATAAGACTCAAAGCTTGGATCTGAATCCTGGGCTCTGCCACTTACCAGCCATGTAATCTTGCAAATTTCTTAAATCTTTCTATGCCTTTTTTCTTCATCTATAAAATGGAGATCATAAAACTATAGTATCTACCTCCAAGGGTTGTGGTGACTATTACAGGAGTAGAACACATAAAGCATTTAGAATAGTGCCTAACATGAGGTAAAGGCTCTCTAGGTATTAGCCAACATTATAATTTGGAAGGTCCTAAGGGTACAATATCAAGACATAGTATCTAGAATATCTAGTGCTTATTACACTAAGAACCTAAAAATCCTCCATAGCTGTGAAGCTTGAGTACACCCAAAATCAGGCAGGGGTGCTCCTAGTGGGCCTAAGAAAGAAGGCAGGTACTTAGGGAAAAAACCCAATCCAGTTCTCTTCTTTTGCTGTGAAAATATCCTTTCTGAAATAAAAGAGGCTCCTTCATATTTAGGAATAGGACATAGCGGTTTAAAGATTATAGTGTACTTAATCTACTTAAAATAATTAGAACTCAGGAGCTGAGGCCCACAACTTTTTTTTAACCCAATACATCAAATATTTAACAAAGTTTTTCAATGTTGGTTTAAAAATATCACGTATAAGTGTAGGCTATTTCAGAAAGCTTATCACTCATAATAATCTAAGTGACCTAGAACAAGTAGAGATAGAAAGGGAAGCAGAAAAGGAAATCCCAAAGCATTCCTTCATTGTGCAACATGGTCAACTATGAAATATTTGCTTAGAAGATGTGAACTACAGGGCAGTGCCTTAGAGAGTGAGAATACCAACGAGTGAGAGTCCTTTCCCTCAGTGTCCAAATCTTCCATACATAAAAAGCTAAATCAGCAGTTCTCAGACCTCATAGTATATAAAAACCACCTGAGATGTTTAAAATGCACATCCCCACCACACTGCCTCATACTTATTCAGGAGAATGGAAAGGCCTGTGAGAGCTGATTCTGACGTAGATCATCTGAGGACCACACTTTGAGAAACAGTGAGATAATGCCTTGATTTAGTTTCCACTTAATATTCACTTACTATTTCAATATAAAAACGGGTGTGAGATTACCTCATCATTGAGCCAGTTCAAATGGTTTAGAGTTTGAATATCTTTGCGTGTGATAGTCAAGCGGAATGCTTCACTCAGAACTTCATCCTGGTTGCCATTACGAAATACATTCTTTATTTCTTTCTCCATTTCCTAAGAAACCAAGAGTTGTCAGAGATCAAGCATAGATGGCTTCAGATGCACTAGGTTTCTCACCAGGCTCCATACAATCCCCCAGACTATATTTATCACTAACCCACTGTTTACTTCTAACATTTTGGTTTCTATTCCTTCCATCCCATCTTGTCTTCCCTTCTCTTTTTCAGCACATTTCACATCCTTGTTTTATATTATTCCTAAAGTCTGAAATAAGCTTCTGCTTTCAAATTTTCTAAGTGCATGAGATGACCTAATTATATTTTATATCTTTGGTCCAAACAATTTCCTAAGAAATAGAACCTTTCCAAAAATAACAGATTATTTTAAAATGTACATAGACTGGGGCTGGCCCCGTGGCCCAGTGGTTAAGTTCGCGTGCACCGCTGCAGGCGGCCCAGTGTTTCGTTGGTTCGAATCCTGGGCGCGGACATGGCACTGCTCATCAAACCACGCTGAGGCAGCGTCCCACGTGCCACAACTAGAAGGGCCCACAATGAAGAATATACAACTATGTACCGGAGGGCTTTGGGGAGAAAAAGGAAAAAAATAAAATCTTAAAAAAAAAAAAATGTACATAGACGACTTTTATATATTTTCCAAATTTTTAAACTGAATTTTTATTAAAAAAATAGTAAGCCTCAGCCTACTATTTGACGTCAAACTACTAAGTGTGTACATTAATTAAAAATGCACATGAAACAAAACACAAATCTACTAAATTCGCTGAAGTCGTTAAAAGCCACCCATAATTCTTTCCTCAATTTTGAACAATCCTTTAAAAATAAAACTGAGATTGGTGTATAGTACAATTGAAAGCAGGAGTATTCAATACATCTTAAATGCCAGGTGTTCTGTTACCTTCATGTTTGAAATTCATCCAAAGCATTCTTTCTAAACACAACACTGCTAGCATAGGAATTCATAATACGTAATTTACCTCCGTGATTTCAGGAAATTCATCTTCACTATCAGTTAATTTATGACCTTTTTTTCCCGTTTCTTGGGTGATTGTGACAGGAATCTCCTTTTCAAGAGGTACGCGAAGATGCAGTTCTACTGAATCATGCACTGAATGCTCCTGTTCCTGCAATCTCTGAAAGACAGAACTTTAGAATAAGGGCGATGAAGAAATTTGTCTCTGTACCCTGTAGCACTAGATGGAGAGACCAAGAACATATAGCACTTATCATACCATGCTACGCTACCATATAATCTTGTGATTACAAAAGCTCTGATCCCAAATCCAGGTAACCTTTCAAATTAGTTTCAACTTGGATGTGCTATTTATAATCTTATCCAAAGTTTTTTACCTGGTTTTGAAGCTGTAATGCCAATGCTTTCTGCTCTTCAATCTGGCGCAATCTTTCCCGTGCTCGAGAATCATAAACACTAGTTCTAGGAAATGAAAAGGAATGTCATACAAAAGCAGACCACTCTCTTAGCACCAAGCACACTGTTGATGCATAATGAGCATTAAATATAAAACACTTACAAAGAAAGTCTAAAATTCTTACACTAATTTATCACTACACTTATATTTTAAGACAGAGTGAAACCACATGGTATTATTGAAACTATCCTATTTTTACTGAAATGATTAAAATGATTAGTTTGTTGCTAAGTGTGAACAGATGACTTCTGTGGATATGTGCAAATGTGTAGTCTTTTTTTTAATATGCTTTTAAGATTATAGAGAACGTAAAGCTTCATTCTGGAAATCCAAAAGTGAGATTGAATTCCAAAGGAGAAAATAATGCAAGATATCACTGATATCATTTTAATTCAAACATTGCATTTGTGTTCCAAAAGATGAAATATGGGTTTATTTTTTCTTTAAAAAAAATCAACAAGACCAGGGGGCGTTTGGATATCTCAGAGGGAGTTCTTGCAATTGGAGACTAAAAGCTTTCAGTGATTTTGCAAACTCCAGAAATATGAATTATTCAATAAATTAGTTTTATTGATGTGAAAATAAGGGCGTTTATTTTTCTTTCTATATAATAACTTACCGTGAAAATTTTTCCAATTTAGCTCCAATAATTGTTATACATTTAATAAACCTGAGCATGGAAATGCCCCAACTCCAGCAAAATTTTAAAAATCCAACAACTTAAAAGTTGTTTTATAAATAGGGAATTTTTATTGACTAAATAGGGTGATTGGCTAATTGATTTCTTCTAGGAAGTGATGGAGAAGGAAAAATGATATAAAAAATAAAAACTTACAATTCTTTGATCCACAGCTCTGCCTGGAAAAAAGTAGGACTATGGATGGGAAAAGAAAAATGTGTCAAATGAGCAGGAGGCTTATAAGAAAATTCAAATATTTTCACCAAGAAAACCAATTATTTAAATAGTTTAAATAGTTTATAAGAATGCTTTACAAGAATGGAATTAATAAAAGGACCTAAATTACATAAAATAATTGTAACTGGGAACTAAAGGAAAACAAATATGAGTCATTTGCACACATATAAGTTAAAAAGATGATCCAAAGTCCAACAGAGAAATTAAGTTTAGCTTAGCTTCTTACTTGCACAAGAGACCAACATGATGTGATAAAGTACATCATTTGTTAAGATATGAAGCTAGAGCATTACTCTCCCCAAATGGTTCAGAATGACAGATTTATTAATGATTTAGTCAAGTTTTATGGCTTCTTGGGCTTCTTGGCAGTCTACTTGAATCAAAACATATTCAACCGAATCACAGTAGATACTGAAAATCTGCACCCACAGAATAGTTCACATCAAATGGCTAGAGTCGAAGAACGAAAGTGGAGAATAAGCAATACAATTCCATTAAAAAGATGAGAGACCAATTCTATTCCCTCACAGAAACAAATGGAAGAGTGAACACTCTTCCAAATACTTTCAGATATGTAGAACAGTAAACAGAGCATCAAATTGGAAGTTAAGAGACCTGGATCTCCTGGAGCTGTCCCTGATCAGCTTTGTGACTTTGAGCAAGTCTCTTCATTTCCTGGGCTTTAGTTTTTAGATTTACAAAATATGAAGAATAGAATCTCTTTTAGGGTCTGGCCCAGCAGCGCAGCAGATAAGTTCGCACGTTCCGCTTTGGCGGCCTGGGGTTCACCGGTTCAGATCCTGGGTGCGGATCTATGCACCGCTTGTCAAGCCATGCTGTGGTAGGCATCCCACATACAAAGTAGAGGAAGATGGGCACAAATGTTAGCTCAGGGCCAGTCTTCCTCAGCAAAAAGAGGAGGACTGGCAGCAGACGTTAGCTCAGGGCTAATCTTCCTCAAAAAAAAGAAAGAATAGAGTCCTTTTTAGTTCTTAAATCTCTACCATCTGTCCTAGTAAAGGCTCAGAGGGTATCTCTTGCTCCTCAGCTTAACTTTTGAGAATTAGTATTCCCAATCAAACTTAGGCTGGGGTTTGGCAATGAAAATGCTGTTCTATTGCCTTCCCACTGTCACTGAGGTTAATAAGGGGAGAACACAGGAGGAGGTGGCCTATTCCCTTGGTACAGTGAATAACTGATGTAACAACCAAGACAGAAAGTCACAGAGATCAGTGGGAGCACTGCGAGGAGCTACTTAGTACGTGATACTAAAAGCAAATGAACATGAGATCATTGCACAATATAAAGAAGTGACAAGAATTATATAGAATTTCATGATATTGGATCATGCTATTCAAATTCGTCTGCTTTCCTTATTAAAATATAAACTTGATAAGGATAGGAATTTTTGTCTTTCATATTTACTAGTGTACCCTCTGAACCAAGAATAGTGCCTGGCATATAGCAGGCACTCAGTCTTTATTGAAGAAATAAATAATGTACAGGACAGCATTTCTCTTCAATAGATCGAGGGATCTGATGGCTTACGAAAGCAAAATGTGGGGGAAAAAGCAAAATCTCTTTGTTTTTCACAGTGATTATTCATTATTTCTCATATAATTGAAGCATACAGTAATACTAATAACCACAACTCTTTACTGAGCACCTACTTAGTGTTCCATGTGTAAAACTCTGCTCTAGGGGTTTTACATATTTGTTAAGCCTCAAGATAATCCTATTAATTAAACCTCAATATAATGAGGAATTATTACTCATACTGTACAGAAAAGGAAATTGAGTTTCAGAAGGATAATTTTTCTTGGAAGAGCCACGATTAGAAACTATGTCTGTCCAATTCTAAAAACTGTGTTCTTTCTACCATTCTAAAGTGCCTTTTAATAAACCAAAGCATTGAATCAAAATGGAGATGATGAGTACTTGGGCTACTCAAGGGAGTATTTTGGGTTTTCTAGGAAATTCATTTATTTAACAAAGGTTTATTTACTAAGTACCCATCATGTGCCAGGCACTACGATCGGCACCAGGTGATAGTAACAAACGAGGTACAGGAATGGAAGTACTAGAGGGAAAGACTAATGCTATCTGGAGAAGTCAGAGAAATATCCGAGAAAAAATAATACCTGAGTCAGATTTTGGAAAGCAAAATAAGAGTTTAACAAGTGGGCACGGAGAGAAAGTGAACTCCAGGCCAAAGAATCAGAACGTACAATGGCACAGAGGCATGAAATGGCGTGGCACATTCTGGGAAATAACGGCAGATCTATTCATTGCTGGAACTGAGAGGCAGTGGTAGGAGATTAAGAATAAAGAGCCAATCAACGAAGCCTTGGGAACAGCATTATTCAATCAGTCTTACCCAATAGACCATTTCTCTTTTCATCTTAGTTTTCGGTCATCACCAGGAGAAATTCTCCATAGGAAAAGCTAGTAAAGAATGATTAAAGAACTGAAAGCACTCTTTACATGAGATTAACTTTTTCCCAAGAAAAAATGCCTACTTTTGTGCAGTACATGTGAAACATCTTTATAAGTGCTTTATCTGTAAGTTAACCTTCACATAATTCAACAATAAGGCATTAATACTGGCATTTTATTGATAAGGCAACTGAGGTTCAGAAGAGTAACTTGTTCAAAGTTACATGAAGCCTGGAAAAGGCAAGATCAGAATCCAGGTCTGACTGAAAAAAAAAGGTATAAAGAATAAAGAATCCAAACTATAAAATCTCCTTGAGAAAATATAACAGAGAATTTTTTTAAAGATCTAAAGTTTAGAACATATAGGGGAGTTGCAAAGAAGTAAAGGAATTGAGATGAGAAAGAACATTTTATTATCCTTAATCTTCTCAATGGAAAACTGATACTACTATCATTCGAGCAAGTGAATTGCTAAGGCTCTATCTGGCAAAGACATAGCAATCTAAACAGCAACCTACTGGATTACAGAGAAAGAAGTACTTAATACCTCCCAGAGGGGTCAGGTTTCATACAGATCACATTTGAATTGAGATTTAAAAGAAAAGAAAGAGACTACTGCCAGACAGACAAGTTGAGGTGGGGGGGACATACCAGGCAGAAGGGACATGGAATGTGAAGGTAAGAAAGTACATATCATATTACAGTTCAGCATATAATAAACACATGAAAGAGTCTCATATTTCCACATGGGTCCTTCTATCACCTCCATCATGAATGTCCTCGAATGTCACCTTATCAGAGACTTGCCATGACCATACTAGATAAATAGCACCCCACAACCCCAGTCTATGTATTACCCTGCTTTATTTTTCTTCACAGCACTTATCACCACTAGGCCTATATGTTTGTTTGTTCACTTTTTGCGCCACCCCTCCCCCTCGCCCCCCCGCAACACACACACCCTGTACACCTAATAAGCTCCCTGAGAGCAGGGACTTCATTTTGTTCACTGCTGTTATCCCTGATGTCCGTACTAGTACCTGGCACATAGAAGGCTACGGATAAATACTTACTTACTAAAGGAAAGAACGTGTGATAGGAAGTGAGGCTTGGGAGGAAGTGCTTTGTACCATACTAAGGAGATTGGGCTTGACTCTATGTCTGATAAGCCACCCTGGAGGGAGTTTAACGATCAGACATGCATTTTAGAATGATCACTCTGGTTGCAGAATGGAAGACGGACTAAAGAAGAAGGCAAATAAGGGATTAGAGAACACGGTGGAAGATGAAATGAAGAACAAAATGAAGGCCAGAAGAAGGAAGACTAATCAGACAGTCATTGAAATCATTCAAATAACACGTGAGAGAAGTCTGAATTGAGGCAGCTTTACTTTTATATTATGTAACTCTTAGTGAAGAAGCTGTGATCAAAGAGGGAAAACAATATGTTAAGAATGTCCTTTTTTCACAGTTTACCTGGGAGCTGGAGTCTGGGAATCTTTCACTTTGAGTAAAATCACAGAGTCTGATCCTGAACAAAGAAACACAAGAGCATATCATTATTAATAAAATTCCACAGAGTTATACATTCTAGATGTCTGGAGTTTAAGCTCTCATACTTTGTTACATTCCATTTCCATAAAAATAACATAGCATAAGAATAAAGGTACAATGGAAGAGAAAGAGAAGCAGGTCCATCTTCACTGAGCCAGAAATAGGACTCAGTGAAGAGCCTGCCCCACAAGTGAAGCAGTCACTCTAAACTGCAAGTCTATCTGCCCGTCAACAACTACTCCTAGGCTGCACTTTCTCCCTGTGCTTCCTTTTCCTCTTTCTGGGGAACAAGAACATGACATTATTTCTCAAGTCTTTAGTCCTTGAACTACGGTGAAATTGGATAAGGTGAAAGAGGAAAGGGGAACCGGAGAGGAAGGAGAGGGAAGGCAGAAAGAGAGAGAAACAGCAATAGGAGAAGTAGCAGAGTCTAAAAAGTACAAATTAAATCGGATCATTTATTTTCTATGTTGATAAAGGCAGGAATCTCATTTAGAATATTTATTAAATGGTACAAGGAAAGTAATCGAACAGTTCAATGTAGTATGTTTGTTCCAGGTGAGTTGTATCTAAGCATCTGCCATACAGTGTATGTTTCTGAGGTGAAAGGCATTTTCTTATAACAGTTCTCAGTAAATCACCTCACAAAATTTAATACAAGTTTTTATGAATATGTGTAGCTATATAATGATGCCACTAACAATTTTAATCCCCAAATGAGAATTTTAAGAAAGTGAGGACTAGAGTAAAAAAAAAAATAAATAGATAAATAAAACAATCTGAGGAAGGAGGCTCAGAAATTGATCACAAGATCCCTAATGTCTAACCACTTAACCTAAAACTTAAGGTACATAATACATACATACCATAAATACACACATAACACATACCTAAAGAAGGGGAAAACTAAGCAAAGAAAATTATCATAGCAAAACCTTAATTAACTGGATTGCTAAGAGACTGAATATTTTGGTTGGCTGAAAGTTGGGTAGAAAACTCTCTGTTTCCAAAACTTGCTGATGATCATTCTAAAATGCATAAACCTATACAGGTTTTGTAAATATTACCTAGTTAAGAACTTTTACTTCAATACTTAATTGATGTTCCAAAACTCCTAGAACTTCAGAGTACTTAATTTTCATTATAAAGTATTAAAAACAGAGAAAGTACTCAAGAAATTGGGCTGAGTGTACTCTGACTCTAGACTCTGCCAGGAAGTTAATATTTTAAATAAAATATTATGTGAAGTCATTTGCATCTCCATGTAAGAAAAAGGTAAGTTACTTGTAGGTTTAGTTTACGTGTGGCATGGCTAACCGAATTATATGTATTTAAGGTATCTTATATGTTAATGAGCCAGCCCTGGTGGTCTAGTGGTTAAGATTCGGGGCTCTCATCGCCACGGCCCGAGTTCATTTCCAGTCAGGGAACCACATCACCGATCTGTTGGTTGTCATATGGTGGCAGCTGCGTGCTGAAGTGATGCTGAAAGGTACGCCACCAGTATTTCAAATATCAGCAGGGTTACCCAGGGTTGACAGGTTTCAGTCTGATATATCGGCAGAAGGTAAGAGGATGGTGCAAAAAGCGTGGGCAGGGTTCTGCTCTGTTCTACACAGGGTCGCTAGGAGTTCAAATTGACTCAACAGCACCAACAACAACAATTATATGTTACATGCATATTACAACCTTGCCTATAATTCATATAGCTCCCATAAACAGTTAACTGGCAATTAGGATTGAAAATATAGGTATACACTTATCATTTTTTACCTTCAGATTGTGTATTTGAAGCCGGTAAGATATCTGGCTGATGTGGAAGAGAGTGGTGATGTTGGGGTTGATGGAGAGAATCAGAATCTTTGGATCCGAATGCAACAACATCTGGGGTATAAGACGATAAGGAACACACACTGTGGGACAGTTGTTCCTGGGTCGTTAAAATGCTGGCAGATCCAGATGATGAAGTATCAGAGCCAATGATCTGAGCTGCACAAGAGTTTCCATTTTTAAACAGTGGGTCTTTCAAAGTATTCTTACCGGAACTAAGACATCGAGACCTAGCAAGAGAAGAATATAGTTTCAATACCAAATAATAAAATGTTTAATTAAATTCATTTGAAATATGTTTCTGTGACTCACAGATGTAAAGGAAAATGTGTGGTGGGTTTGGCTACAGAAAACTGTTTCCCTGTGACCATCTGTAGCAGCTGTCTGTAAATCTCTCTTTCTTCTTCTTGTACTGTCTATAAAAGAAAAAAGAATCTTAAACACATCCAACAAGGCAAGTGTTTCTCAAAGTAACATCTAGCCTCCCAGAAGCTCTGCCAAAGCTCAAGCAGAGTCCTCAAGATAATTAAGATTTATGGTTCATTAAGGATATTCTGGAAAATTATAAAGTGTATATAAGAGGAGTTGAAGGAAGTAAATACCAGAAAGCATATTTTGGAAAATTATGGGGCACATATGTAAATAATAGTGCAGAGAAGCTATAGGATATGAAACCAGAAGGCTAGTAGGTAATCACTGTTGAGTCAACTGACAGAGTCCCAGAAATAAAACATTTGAGGACCTCTAAATTAGGATTCCAACTAACCTCTTGGTTCCTGATATCTGTTAGAACAATCACAAGGAAGTAACCAGAACAGTCAAGATCAGAGTGGGATACCTTGCTAACAGTTTTCTTTTCTATCTAATTTTTAAGAGTGTAAGTATTTTCCAGAGATGGTTTTCATCACCAACATTTATTTACCGTTTATTCTTAAGTCCCCAAAGTGAATTTAGGGAAAAGCACATACTCCATAACATTCATTCATTCATTTATTAACTTAAACATCTACTGTGCTCCAGTCACTAGCAACACTGCATTTAATAAAATAAAGTCTCTGCCCTTGTGGAGATTACGTTACAGTTAAAGAGACTGACAAGCAAAAAACTAGTGAGGTAGTATAAAGAAAATTAAAGATAAGAGAATAGAAAATGATGGAGAGAGAACAGCAGGAATAGGTAAGACCTGTCTAAAAAGGTGATATTTGAACAGAAACTTAAGTCAAAGGAGGAAGAAAGAGAAATTTATAAAAGACAACTCCAGGTAAAGGAACAGCAAATGCAAAGGCTGAGACAGGAATGTGATGTGGCCACGGAAGAGTAAGGTCACCGGGAATCAGGAGAAGAGTAGTAAGAGATGAAGTCACTTAGCAGAGAACCTGATTACAGAACTTGTAACCATGGTAAAGTATCTACTCTATACAGATCCCTGAAGCAACGGGCTGCATTCACTAAATAACATGCTCCAGTACTTATTTTTTCAGTCTTATATACAGTTTGATACAACCACCAATCTTCACAAAATAATTTTAATACTTTGTGCCAGGGCTAGCAACATCTTGCACTGTAACATTTCAATATGTACATAAACATTTTATTCAATTACAAATGTTTGTTAAAAGCAAAATGAATTAAGCAATTATCTATCCAAAGGTAAACACACACTAAGTTTTTTCTTCTTGAATCACTTTTGCAACAAAGTAAATTTCAATCACATTGTTAGTATAACGTTACTGATCTAGCAAGATATACCTTGAACTGTGAGGCATGACAGCTCCTTATGAGAAAGAGCTATCCTTAAATTTGAATAGCTGAGTGATAAGAAAAGGTAGAACTAGTTGAGCATTTGGTGGAGAAATAGATCCAAGAGAAAAAACAAATTTGCAATGTTCTATAGGAAGAAAATAAACCCCATTATTTTATCCCTTGGATGTTAACATCATATTCAAGATGTTGGCAGTCCTCTTTTCTAGTGTTTGTGAAGAGACTGTTTACAGCATTGGGTGTACTTCAGTGAAAGCACAAAAATTACACTGGTTAGAAAGAGACAATTATCGGGTATAAATTAATACCAATAACCAAATCTATTGTTTTCGGCTATGCTACTGAAAAGGATATGAGTATTTGAGAAACAAATTTAAAAACTATAATGAAAACAAATCCTTCTTTATTAAAAGCTAAATTTGCTATTATGAAGATTCTTTAAGTAGACAGTCTAAAGAATAAAGCATCATTACAGATTATTAGATTGTAAGAAAGATCTTTGCCAACCAACTCCATCGTGATCCATAGATAGGAAATCTGTTATGTGGCACTTTAATGAGTGGAATTTTTGCATACCCCACACTGTAAATCTTGACTCCACTTTCCCACTACACCAAATAACCTAATCCACAATACAAGGGGGTTAACAATATGTTATTTTCAGAGGTGGTAAATATGAGGGAGGGAAGGGAAATCAGAAGAGGAATACCACCTGGGTCATGGAAGGTAACTCTTAATCAACCAATCATTTTAGTTCATTTCCACGGTTCCACCAAACTACATTTTAAAAAGCTTTGACTGTATCATCACATCATAGGGAGGAAAGTAAAGCAGATAAACTGGTGTAAGAGGTTAGTTTGCAAACCAAGGGAATGTGAAGAATTATCCCCATCACATAAAAACCTCAAAAGAAGACTGAGCACAAATAGAAAGAAAAGAGAAAGGATCTTTGTGGTAAAGACTTCAACCATAAAAAGTTAAAAACACTTCCCTCCTCCCTCACATTACATAGCGAAATGTTTTCTTAGAATAAATTTTTATACTTATACATAAAACATGAAGAACCATGATGCCATTAAGTGACTCAGCTAATGCAAATAACAAGAAATATAGATTAATTCGATGTAAAGAACTGATCTTTTAAAATCAATTTAACACAAAGCCCCCCACAAATTATTTTCCCCAATAAATATACCTTGAAAGAAAGCTTCCGTCTGAGCCCGGACAATCTCATAGTCATCAGACAACATAAAATAGACAGGAATAGATGTTCCATATTCCAAATAATTATCTGAGGTCTCTTCAAGCCTCATACTTTCAGTTTAAACTAATTTATGGTTTAAAAAAGAAATTACAGAAAAAAGGTTAAGAACTTTTCACTATTCTGCATGCTAATTTGAAGATCACCAGAATTTATCTTTTTTAAAAAAATGATACAAGGTGCTTTTCCTTTTTGGGTTTCATTAAAACAAAAAACACTGGGTATGTTATACTTTATCTGGAACCATCTCAGACAAATAAAAGACAGTCTAGGCAACTCTCAAAAGAACATACATAACACCTGGCTTTACCAAAGAAAATGCAAAGACATCAAGTCACTTGAAACTTTAAAAACAATCCTCTTTTGCAGCATTTGGTACTATAAAGTAAAGAAAACATCTTTCTCTGTACATTATTTATTAGATTGGTTTCTATTGAGTAAGCAAATTAGGAAATTAAGAGGAAAGGAAGCAATAATTGGATAATTTGTTTAAGTAAAGGAAGTTGGCTAATGTTACATTTTAAACCTAATAAAGGACCAAGGAAAGTTCTAAAACAGTGTAAGGGTTATAAAGGTGCTGAATTCTACTAAGAAAAAAATGGACAGATTCTTGTATTTAGATGTGTCTGTAAGAGGCGCCATCATAAAACTCAAGTGTAAAATTATAAAAATTTAAGAGAACATAAAATAAATTTTAGCAAACCAGTAAATCCTATTATAGATCACCCAAATAACTTCATAAATCCCCTAAACCTGATTTTGTTTAAAATAATAGCTTTATACTACATGAATAAATCTCAAGTATAAAAAGTACATGTTCTTATTGGAAAGTACAGCTCTTTAATGATGCCTTTGAATCATCCATCAGCCAAGTGGTGGTACAGCCACCACTTGTGTATTTCCAAATTCTTTTTCTTCACGTATTCTCTTCAAACCCCTGTTGTAAGACTGAACAGTGCAGTGGTGACATCATCATGTTAATTTTGTAGATGGCTTCATATTCCTGAAGGTGACGGACAAATCCAGCAGTAAGATTAACACATAACTTTCCTTCTTTAACATAAGCAACTGCATCTCCCTTGGAGATCCCAACATTTCCATGGAAAATAACTTTTCCTTTAGTTTGTAAGTGGCCATCAATAAATTCTTTAGTGCCAGGGAAAAAAGTATATTTTAATCTGGATTATCTGTAATATCCAAGACTAAATATTGAAATAATCTGTGGAAAGTTTAATAAAGTTTGGTCCAATAGTTCATCTTATTCATAGTATAGGGGTTATTCCATGTTTCTGTACTATGAGTGACTTGCTTTTCATAGCAGAATATGGACCTAAAAACAACTGAAGCAAAATTTCCTGCATCTCATTTCATAGCACAGGTTCAATCCTTTGCATCTTCTTAACATTGTAGAAGGAAGGGGAACTCCAGCTTCATGTCCTCCATTGCCCCAGCCTGTGGCCTGGAGGGTTGGTTGGAAGGATAAAATTACCAGGCCAGCCCAAGTCCTCAGGCTGGAAGTGGAAGCAGAAGGCAGAGGGGCTGAGTGGTCCAAAGGACAGGCTGGCTAGTGACTAAAACAGTGGGCTTACAACGAACAGTCTAAAGGATTTTGGTGATCCCAGCAGCAGCCACATGGGGCAGGGGAGGTCTGAGAGGCCTGAATCCAGCTGCCAAGCTGTTGCTGTCTCTTTCCCCACAAGTCTCTCTGTATCCATAGGCTGCCTAGGCTCCAGCAGAAGCACAATCCCCACAACTCCAGTAATTAAAAAAAAATTATGTATATAATGACTATTACATACATGGCACAAAAGGTACAGTGAAAAGTAAATATCCCTTTCATAACTTGCTCAGCTCTTATTACCAAAGACAACTGTTGCCAGTTTCTTGTCTATCCTTTGGCCTGCTAAATATGATTTACTGGTTCTGCCACCCTCTGCTTGAATATTTTAGATTCAATACAAACTTAAAAAGTGTACAGCATTTTTACTAACCATTTCACAAATAATCAAGTTTTGCCATCTAAGAGATCTTCATTACCAAATTATATAATTATTTGGCACATACTGCCATACAGTCATGTGCTGCACAATGACATTTCAGTCAACAATGAGCCGCATATACAATGGTGATCCTGTAACATTAAAGTGGAGCTAAAAATTCCCATCGTCTAGTGATGCTATACTATGGGAGCAATAAGAAGTCATGGATGACTCAGTTCCTCTTCCAAGACGCCCTTCCGAATTGCCATGCCAGAGAAATAGAGAAGTGCTGTTTGGAGGATAACATACCTTTCAAGATTTTGCTTATTGTTGATAATGCTTCTGGACATCTTCCTTTTATTGGTGACCTTCATCCCAATATCAAAGTGGTGTTTCTCCCTCCAAACACCACCTCCTGGATCCAACCAATGGATCAAGGAGATATAGCAGCTTTGAAGGCCTACTACCTGAGGAGGACCTTTGCCTAGGCTATTGCTGCAACTGAGGAAGACACTGATCCAATTCTGGGAGGATTCCAACATATATGACTGTACCAGGAACCCTGCTTGGGTTTGGGGTGATGTTATCAAGGAGTGTATGAATAGCATCCAGAAGAAGATACTCAAGAGGTTCATCAGTGACTTCAAAGGATTTGCCAAGGATGAGGAGGTGACAAAAATCAAGAAGGCTGTGGTTGAGAAGGCGAACAACCTTAACCTGGGTGTGGATGAGGATGACACTGAGGAGCTCCTATAGTTGGTTCCAGAGGAACTGACTAATGAGGAGTTGTAAGAACTGGAACAGGAATGAAGAAGCTGAAGAAGAGGCAAAGAAAAGGAAACTGCAGGAGAAGAAAAAGAAGAACTCCCAAGAAAATTCACAGTGAAGATTTTAGCAGATTTTGCAGACCTCAACAAGCTCCTTAAAAAATTTGAAAAAATGGACCTGAACACCAAAAGGTTTTCATTAATAGAGAGGAATGTTCCTCGTGCACTATCTGCTTACAAGCAAATCTAGGATGAAAAAAAGGAAAGAGACCAGGCAAACTACCAAGGACACATTTCTGAAAAGTGACACCTCCTCAAGAAGAGCCTCAGGCAGGTCTTCCAGGAGGTACTCCAGAAGATAGCATTGTTATCATAGGAGATGAGAGCTCCATGCATGTTACTGCCCTTGAAGACCGTCCAGGGAGACAAGATGTGGAGGTGGAAGACAGTGCTATTGATCATTCTGATCCTAGGGTAATGTGTGATTGTCTTAGTTTTTAACAGAAGTTGAAAACATAAACAAAGTTTAAAAATTTTAAAAATAGAAAAAAGCTTACAAAATAAGGATATAAAGAAAGAAAATATTTTTGTACAGCTGTACAATGTGTTTATGTTTTAAGCTAAGTGTTATTACAAGAGTCAAAAAGTCAAAAAAATTAAAAAGTTTATAGAGTAAAAAAGTTACAGTAAGCTAAGGGTAATTTATTATTGAAGAAAGAAAAATCTTTTTTTACAAATTTAATGTAGCCTAACTGTACAGTGTTTATAAAGTCTACAGTAATGTACAGTAATGTCGTAGGCCTTCATATTCACTCATGACTCACCCAGAGCAACTTTCAGTCCTGCAAGCTCCATTCATGGTAAGCGTCATATACAGGTACACCATTTTTTATCTTTTATACTGTATTTTTTACTGTACTTTTTCTATGTTTAGATATGTTTAGATACACAAATACTTACCATTGAGTTACAATTGCCTACAGTATTCAGTATAGTAACATGCTGTACAGGTTTATAGCCTAGGAGCAATAGGCTACACCATATAGCCTAGGCATAGAAGGCTATACCATCTAGGTTTGTGTAAGTACACTCTATGATGTTTGCACAATGACAAAAATCACCTAATAATGCATTTCTCAGACTGCATCCCTGTCATTAAGCGACACATGTCTGTGTTCTTAACTCCATGATTTGTAAGCTCCAATGGGCAGGAACCACATCACAGTGTTGTATTACAGAAAGCATACCAGGCTAGATTCCTTCAGAAGACCTGGGTTGCAGGCTTACCAGTTGTGTGACCTCTGACCTTTACTTTCCAAATCTGTAAAATGTGGATATCACCTCCTCTCTTACCTATTCCACAGGGTTAAAAGGATTCAAAACAATAATACGTGTGGAAAGCACGCTGGAAACTCTAATGCTATATAAATGTGAGGTTATTTTTATTCATTTGTATCTCCACAGCAACCAGTCCAAAGCTGACCAGATACATAATAAATACTTAATTGAACAGGTATAAGCACATTTCCTATTGCATAAATTATACGCTATATTATATTTACAGAATTGATTTTTTTCCTGTAGGTTTACTGAAGGAATATAACAACCCAAGTGTCAACAGAACATCCTTCTTTTGGGGAAAGTCTATGATCTCAAAGATCTTATTCATAATGAAAGGATATAAATTATCTGGCTTCTTAATTTTTCTTTTATACTGAGGAAAAACTGTCCTAGTAAGAGCAGGTATTTTATTAAATCCAGCAAAGTTAACATTTTCGCCACATGAAACAGGAGTTTAGGAAGGATCCAAAAAAGAGAGAGAGTTTGATGTATGAGAAGCCATTCAGACAATACCAAAGATTAAGTCTGCTGTCCAACAGGAATAGAAGATGGTATGAAAAACAATGAAGTCCTGCTAAAATATCTCTTTAATTTCTTTAGAACAGAAGATAGCACTCAAAACAAATAATTAAGAAAAAGTACAGAATAGATTAAGTAAATGGAATGGTTAATAAACATCTAAATCAGAGGGAACAAATGGCTGAATGTAGGGCAAGATTCTAACCTTTAGAAGCTTTTGTTAAAGGTTTTCCTTACCTCTTCCGCCGTACTAACATGTCGCCTCTGAGTTTTCTTGGGGCTCAAAAGGTTTCGACGACATGAACCACTCCAAGATGGACTTGGGACAGGCTTAATAGGAAAAGATTTTTCATATGCAGACACATGGCAGTGATGGTTTGACTTTCCCATAAAAGTGTTTGATAATCCACTAAAAAAATAAAAGAGTTTATAAGAAAAGTTAACAACAGTAAGAAAATCTAACCTAGTGATTATTTTCACTTTTAAGAAATAACAGGGGGCTGGCCCCGTGGCTGAGTGGTTAAGTTCACGTGCTCTGCTTTGGTGGCCCAGGGTATCGCCGGTTTGGATCCTGAGTGTGGACATGGCACTGCTCATCAAGCCATGCTGAGGTGGTGCCACACAGAGCACAATCAGAGGCACTTACAACTACAATATACAACTGTGTACTGTGGGGTTTGGGGAGAACAGTAAAAAAAGAAGAAGATGATCAGCAACAGATGTTAGCTCAGGTGCCAATATTTAAAATAAATAAATAAATAAATAAAAAGAAATAACAAAAACAAGAAATTAACAGGTAGAATGACAGATGTACCATTTGGAGGAAATATATAAGAGATGACACAAGGGTTGCTGAATCAGGTTCTGCCACTGAAGAGGTCTTAGATTGCTAAACTATATAATTATCAAACACCTAAAACTGTATTTATTAGCTTCACAATCTATAAGTTCCTTTGGTCAGGAACCACAGACCTGTGTAGTATGACAGAAAGCATATCAGATCAGACTGCTCCAGAAATTCTGGGTTCCAGGTAGGCTAGGATACACACACACTTTCTGTTTACTCCTCGCAGCCACCTCCAACAAGCCCTTTGGAGGGAATTATTTTAAAATTAAATAAGCAAAGATGAATAAAGCTGAAGTCTCTCAACTAAGTTTTTAAACTGATTTTAAAATTTTCTAAAAGACCAACAGAGGGCTCCCACCTTTCATTAAAAACAACCAGAAGGCTTTTTATTAGGCTGCATCATTCTCTGTGAATTCTCCTTCTAGCCTCAGTACTGATCTCCTCTGAAGAAGAATTTTGTTTTTGTTTCTTCATACCATTTGTGCCCCCAAATAATGGGAAAAATCGGCAGGAAAAATATTTTTGTGAACTCAAAATCCAGTCTTGTCTGTAAGGCTAGGTTAATAATTTAAAGCTTTTTCTATGCGCTCTTTTTCATCTGTCATCACCCAGCAAATCTGAGAGACTTGCTCTCAGCATAATGAATTTTCTTTCTTTTTTTCCCTGAGGATGCAGAACAGAGATACAAAGCTGACTAAGCTGAATTCAATGAAATCAACTCATCAAATCAGTACATGTGGTCTGGATCCAAATGAATCAGACTAAGTCTAAAGAAAATCAAAAAGCACATATACTCACTGTCTTTAACTCTTCAAACTCTAATGGTTTCTATGTGTGCTAGAGTGGGGAAAGAAGCAAGGACTCAATTTCAGGAAAGGTTTATTTTCTCAGGATGGGTGCATGCAGCTAGGAAAAGATGGTAAGGGCAGTATAATTTGTTTGATAAAAATATAATAAATTCCCCACGATGTCTTTTGTATTTATGCTTCCTAGGGTATGTGTGTGTGTTTTTAATGCAAAAGATCCTTTTTTCTAAAGAACAGTATGAAGGGGCCAGTCCAGTGGTACAGTGGTTAAACTCGCATGCTCCACTTTGGCAGCCAGGGATTTGCCTGTTTGGATCCTGGGTGTGGACCTATGCACTGTTTGTCCAGCCATGCTGTGGCAGGAGTCCCACATATAAAGTGGAGGAAGATGGGCATGTATGTTAGTTCAGGGCCACTCTTCCTCAGAAAAAAAGAGGAGGATTGGTGGTAGATGTTAGCTCAGGGCTAATCTTGCTCAAAAAAACCAGTATGAGGGCATTTTGCAATGCCAGAAAGCAAGGGTGCTACCAACAATTAATGAGGTTGGGTCAGACACAGACGTAAGCTTGAAGAAGCTCCTAGTGGCCAAAGTTGTGAGAATGCGAACATTAAAAGAACAATGATTGTAGTGGATTGAAACACACTGAATCCATAATTATACTAAAAAAAGAAGAGAAAAATTCATTTGAACCACATGGAGTGGCTATTAAAAGAAAAAAACTTACCCTGAAAATTGGTAGTGAAAAAGAAATATCTAATCCTATGTCCTGCCTTCCCAGTAGGAAATACATTTCGGGGTAATCAAATAGCCCCAGCTAATGAGGGGAAAAAGCTCACCTTTATAGCAGAGGACCAATTAATAAGCATAGAAGAAGTGATAAAACTAGAAAAATATTTCATGAACTCTAATAAAATTATCAGGTCAAAAGGGGTGTAAAGGTACAAACTTCCAGTTATAAAATAAAGTCATGGGGATGTAATGTACAGCATGGTGACTACAGTTAATAATACTATACTGGACATTTAAAAGTTGCTGAGAGAGTAGATCTTAAAAGTTCTTATCACAAGAAAAAAATTTTATATCCGTGTTTAGTGATAGATGCTAACTAGATTTACCACAGTGATCAATTCACAATATACACATATCAAATCATTATGTTGTATACCTGAAACTAACATAATGTTATATGTCAATTATACCGCAATTAAAAAAATTATTATGTGGTAAGGATTATCAATTGATACTAATAAGTTTTAGGCTGACCTGAAACTGTTCATTCATATAATGCCAAAGTAACATCATTTAGATTACATTCTAGAAACAAGGGCAAAAAAAATTTATCTGTACAATTAAGGACTAGACTGTCATCTTCCTAAGCCAGAGGCCAACCCAGTATCACTAATGATAGAAGATTAAGATATTATAGGTTTCCTAATGTGATGCAACACAACATCAGCTTTTATTCAAGTCAAAAATCTACTTCACAAAAAATATAGAGAATAAAACCATACTATAAGGAAGAAACCTGTCAAATCCAAAAGGTGGGAGATTATGAAGAAAAAAGTCATGTCATTAAAAAAAAGGGCTATTCTAGGTTGAAGAAAACTTAAGGGCAATAGCTACCAGATACAGTCCTAGATTGGATACTGATTTGGACAAATTAGCTGTAAAGGATACTTTTGGGTCAACTAGGAAAATTTAAATATAATTCAGTTAGTGTACATGATAAAATTTACTGAATGGAAAAGAGGAGATGATTGACTAAAAAAGTAGATTACAAATGAGTATGCACAGTATGAACTCATTTTTTTTTTTAAAAAGTGTGAAAATGCAGAGAGAAACATCTGGAAGGATATTTACTAAGATATTACAGAGGTGATCTCTCTGGCTGGTAGGAACATGATGTTTTTATTTTTTATTTTTTCTTATCTTCTAATTTTTTATCTTTGCTTATTTTCTAATTTTTTACAAAGCACATGTACTGTTTCTGTAATAATGTTTTTAAAAACTAACAGTATGACACCATTAAGTAAAAAAAGCAACTTGCCAAATGATGCATATAGAATATCTTTAATGAAGACAAAATAATATTACACATTTCATAGCATACATAGCATATATATCATGCTATCTGAGTAAGAAAGAGTGAAAGAGAAACAAGCAGAGGAAAAGGTCTGAAATGAAACACACCAGGGGTGGGGAATAAGATTGGAGGTAGTGGTGAAGAGATCTTGAGCTTTATCAGCAATGTTTTAATTTTTACAATGTGAATGTATTAATGAATTCTTGTATAATTTAAAAAAATATTAAGAAGTGGGGAAGACAATCCCTGGGAGTACTGACACACGATTCCAGAGTCCATGTGCTGATAATCATAACATAAAAGCCATCTTGTTGGTTTCAATCAACACCAGAAAGCTTAAACTTGCAGGAAATTAAGTCATCCCACATTCCTACAATCCGTCACCAGAGTAAAATTTTAGTCACAAATACTATTTTAAAAAACAAATATTTTACTAATATAAGAAAGTGCCTGAGGGAAAAGTTTCTAAGCCAAACTTCCTCTGACTAAACAATCAGCATAAGCTTGGTGAGGGAATAGCTAGGGCTTATGAACTTGGGCTAAATAGGATAAAGTTCTTCGTGACTTTACGTCTAGTTGACTAAGGCCATAAGGTGCAGAGCTGCTTTGGTTTAAGTTAGGTCTCTGCTCGTGAGAGCCTATAAAATGTGCTGGTTTCTTTGCTATTGAAGTTGCAGAAATTGACCGATTTTCACCTTAAAATTCATAATAGCCAGATTCATCCTGAAGGGTCCCAATATACTCATATCCATCAAGACTTCCTTCAATACTCTCTCCTCTAATGATAAGATTTGGCTGCCACCAAAATTCAGCACCAAGTAAATTAAAAGTTGAAAGTTTAAAATAGATTTGTCCCTAGTTCTATGGTTTAAAGTTCAAAAATGGTGTTCTTCTTATAAAATGCCAATGTAACAGCTATCTTATAGCCATCTTCTCTTAGTTCGAAGGAAGGGCTTGTGAACTAAGCAGCCAGAATACCTACCTTGAGGTCTTTCGGGTTTCGAGGTAAAGACTTCGACTGTTTCTTGATTTTTGTAAAGCTGAACTTGATGCTGGGGTGGAACTTCTCCACTGGCCGTTTGCACTCTGGCCAAAGGTTCTTAAGTCTCCTGAGCCAAGAAAACTGTCTGAGGAAGGGTTGTCTAAAAGAATAAAAGTTTGAATAAATTAAACAAATACCTATAGTGGTTCTCCATATGACTGCAGCCATGTCCAACATTGTATTCCAAAGTAATGTGGCATACCACCATGTCTCTCACGGAAGAAAGATCCCAGTCTCAACTGCCAGTAAGTCTGCAGTAAGGGAACTTCTATAAACTATAATTGATTCAGCCATACTAACCTGAAAATTGATGAAGGAGCTGAATCCTGCCACAGCCATGTGCCTTATCTGCATCAATGTGACTCCGTGGTGTCCACCAAAAGTCAACATTTTACCCCAACTATATCTTGCAAGCACTCCCAGGCCTGGGCCTGAAAGAAGGTAGGCCAGACCAGTAAGAAAGCAGGTGGAGGGCCAAGGAGAATTGTAATTCAAATGAACAACAGTTATTGCTTAATAAGCAGCTGGTGTCACTTTCTTGTTTTTAATTACCATGTGCACAACTCAGGGGCTCTTCTAAGAGCAGAGATAACCTAATTGCTGCTTATTCTGGCTGGCTTTTGGCAGGAATGACCCATCATATGCATCTGGTTCTGGTATGATAACCTTCAGTCACTTAATGCCATAATCATCAGACATATCAATACTCTGATGCTTGCTACTGCAATCAGACTAAGTGAGGATTATTTGTTTATTATTTGAATTTTCTGACTTGTGGCTTACAAGTGGGGATTATAAAAATCTCTTGAAGTTTCAGCTAGAAGTTGAATAATTTCTATACCCTCTTCACCCTTCAGCAGGACTGAATAATTTAAAATAGCACCTTGAAAATACGTCAATTGTTAGGCTATGGAACTCTGAGGAGCACCAGTAGAAAAATGAGAAAGGTAATTCTCTACTTCCTGAATTTTTATCTAATGATGACATCATTTTGAAGATCTTTTTTCAAAGCATATTACTATAGAACTTTGCACAATATCATATATTTATATTATTTAAAATATTTAATGCAGCTTTTGATACTCTATCCAAAAAGTAAGGCACCCGACAAAAATATAAGTTTTGTGTTTTTTTTTTTTTAGTTGATCAGGTTTATCAGGATTTAGAGTAAATAAGAGAAAAAAAGAAGTAGTCAGGGTGGTATTAGTACCAGTTGATTCACAGTAGATGAACCTCATCTACTAATTAAATTAAAATTTATTGTCAAAATGAATAATCTTTTTCCTTTGCAATCAATATCTATGCTTAGCATCTATTACTTTTACTTTAAGGATAGAGATATGAGGCTAGTGAAAATGAGTCTCATTAAAGGACCATAAAATTATCTTTTAAATGCAAAGTAATAACAGTAGAAATCTTTGTCTCTCACACTCTTTTTGCCAGAATTTGATTAGGGAATGATATAACCAGAGATGTCTACTCAAACTTGAGGAGTAAGTCTACCAAAAATGCAAACTACCCTGACAAGTGTGAAATTTGAGAGCAAAGATAAGCCAGAGTAGCATCCTCAATGGCATTTGACACAGGTTTCAGCTTTAAAATGCAAGGGAAAAGCACAGAATCAGGCAGTCTGTTTAACCAGAATAAGGTGATTCCATTCCCACTCAATGAAATCACTGACTAGTCCTCTATTGCTGACACGATCAAGCAAAGCCAGATAGGGACCAAAGGGGGCTGCAGACATTCTTTTTTTAGTGATGGTTTAAACTGGTATTCTGCCATCATTAAGAAATCAGATTGCAAATGCCACAAATAAGATTACTTATTATGTGCACATACACACAAAACTATAAGGAAATATACCAAAAATTTAATTTTGGTTGTGTTCCAATGATAGACTGATGGGTATTTTTCTTCTTTTCTCTACAAATTTTCTACAAGGACACGAAATACTTTTATGGACACAATGAAATAAACTTGATATTTTTAAAAAAGTGTGTCAGGCAATCACTTACTATGAAAGTAACCATCAGTCGTTCCTGTTAACTTTTGGATTTACTTAGTTATTGTAAACAGCAGAATGCTTTAAATCATCTTACCTTCCGAATGCCAGTTTGGCAACCTAATTTAACATATTTTCTAAAGAAAAGACATTGATAATGATTCTAAGCATGAGCAAAATAATTTCTTTTCATCTTAACTTATTTTTCTTTGTTTAGGATTTAAAAAGTTTTAGTTTGCTTTTCAATTGCGCTCTTAATAAAATCAAGAGTTCTTGAAGTCAGACTAGCACTAAGTTGTTAAAGTAGAAGTCTCGCATTTTTCTAAATTCTAAAATTTCTTTTTAAAAAGTCAATGTTTTTAATAGTCTAATCTTGAGTGGATTAAGAAGCAGATTTTTAAAAAGCTTGCTATAGAGAGGCAGATTCAGTAAAGCAGTAAATGGGAAGCTCCAGACCCTAAATTCTAAGGTTTGGGCCTTTCCTATATTTGCTTTCATCTTGGTGGAGAAGAGGACAGCAAGGTGAGAGAGGAGACAAATACCAATACAGTCAGAATGAGAAGACTAAGGCAGGTAAACTGGGGACCCACGTCTAGCCCAATCAAGAGGAAAGGCTAGGGGTGACTGACCACAGACATCAACGTGGGCATTATCAAAAAAGAATAGATCCAAAAGAGATACCAGAGATCAAATTCTGCAGGACTTGCAACGAACTGGAATGGGTGTGGCAAAGGAAGAAAGTTAAAGTACACAGTAAAAACTAGATTTGAATTAAAGGTTTTACTATAAGAAAAAAGTTTATAGACCCTTGGCATTCACAGATTTAAAATTCTGACTGTTATGGAGCAACCTTGGAGGTCTGTGACATGTAAGTTTGCTTGGTCAGGGACTAGATGAAATTTGGTAGAGGCACAAATCTGAATCCTCTGCTTCAGGCTATAATTTAGAGAACGGATCTAACAGCTCAGCAGCCCTATCATGATACGGCTTTATTAGTCACTGCTGTTACTTCTATTCATCATCATGTATACAGTAACTGTTATAAAGTAATTTTTTTTCTTTTCCTAAAAAAATGGCCTTCAAGTGAGAGATAAACCTTCAGTGTAAGATTTTGATATGGGGATCAATTTGTGGTATGAGGACAAATGTAGGAAAAATGTAACTCAAGAATCATGTAACTGAGTAGAAAGCCAAGAAACTGGTTAAATATCATCACAGTCAAGATCATGAGGATTTGAGATGATCTCAGATACATCCTTAGTGAATATCAAGGGTCTACTGAAATTTAAAAGAAAACAGCTATATACATGCAAATGTCTTTAAGTCATGTCAGTTATGACAGCTGAACATGGTGAGGTGAGGGGACTTAAACCAAGGGAAATAATGAAGCAAATGAAGGCACAGGCCCAGTATCCTAAATCACGGCCCCTTTGGCCCAGTCATGTTTGTGAATTAAAAAGTTCTGGAATTTTAGAAAGATAACCTGGTATACACTACTATATAATGCTTCCAAGTATAATCCGAAGCAGCACCCTGTAATCAAACATATTGATATATCTACAATGAAATGTATACTCATACTTACAAAGATAAAAAAATAAAACACAAAACGTAAATAGCTTCATGTCAGTTTACATAGGTCTTTGCTAAGAAATGAATTCAGGTCAGCTCAGGTTTTGATGCCAAATGAATCGTGAAAAAATTTTTGGTTTTCAGAGCTTTTGGGATTTTGAATTGCACGTAAAGCATTGTGAATGTGCATATCAATTCCATGGATTATTAGAAATTAACAGAAAAAGGTAAATATGAAGACTAATGTAAACAGATGGAAAAATAAAAACAAAAACATTGGGCTGAAAAAAGATTATATGTTTCGAATCATACAATGTATACCATGCAAGTACACACAGATAAAAATCAGAAAAGGCCACAGAGTTAAGTAAGAGTAGAGTTATAGTCAGGAGATTTTGAGTGAAATTTTTTATATATAATTGCTTATTATTAAGCATTTATTATAAACTAAAAGTAAATATTCTGGCCAATGGTAAATCAACATATGAAATTATAAGCAAACACAGCCTGAGTTCAAATGAAAAAATTAAGGATCTTATTTCATTATCCACTCAACTACCTTCCCCTACGATTAACCATGAGCTATCAAATCAGATTTCAGGCTCTCTGCTCATCAGAAAGGCCTTTTCAATAATAACGATGGCAGAGTTACTTTCTGAGCAAATTGACTGATTTTTCTATACAAATTTGCACATATCAGGTGGAGACCATTTCCCATCCCAGAAGAGGAAACCCAGTGCCCAGGGTAAAGTACCACCCACCTAAATGACATTTGAATATAATATAAATCTAAAAGAGCATCATACTAACGTCTTTTTAGGGGAGGAGATCTCATCTTGCTGACAAAGAATCCTGAGGAAGCCAAATAACAACAATAATTATTATTTGCATTTCATATTTATTATCTCAATTTATTCTTATAAAAATCCCATTGGGGCAAGTTCAATGGTATTACTAGTATTCCCATACTTGTGGCAAGGTGAAGAGATTAAAGCATCAGGAGTGAAAAGATACAAGAAGACCACTATAATCTTCCTGGGTCATACCTCCAGGAAGCTAATCAACAAAAAACTCTTAATTTCCTTTCCCCCAAGACAGAGGCAGAAGATCATTGGAGACCTAAACCTTAGGAAAGGGGCAGATGAAAGTCAGGCAGGCCAGGGGCTAGGAATAGCCTAGAGAATGCTGACTTCTGTCATGGATCACAAGCTGAATAGGCAAGTCCTTGAATACGCAAGCATGGCTGTGGCAGGTGCTAGATAGAAATATGTTATTAACATTTCCTGCCCTGACAGAGGGACAAGCTTGAGCACAGAGATAAATTTTCAGGATTTATGGTTTCAAGCAGAATAGAAACAGGCTAGGTCTGTACTTTAAATCCATACAAAATAAATATCCTTTACATCACATACATATATCCAAAAAAAAAAGCCAAAAACAAATTGCTTTTTATAATGACATAATGAACAAGTAGGAGAATGGATGCCAAAAAAACTTTTTCATCAGAAAATACTTGGTTGAGACTAGATCAGTAAAGTATTATAGCAACCACATACACACACACATAAAACTTATTAAAATGATGTTTTAGTGGAGTAAATACCATTTTGCTTTTGATAATGTTTTTACTTTTAGAGATGGTAAACATAAAGAATTTGCTAGGAAGAAATCCAAAAGGTATAAATGCCTTGACTCCAAGTAATGTGTCATACCTGAATAATAATTTGGATTATAAGCTGCACTTCTCGTAGAACATGTATAAGATCGGTCCAAATTTCCTTGCCTGGAAGGCAAAATCTAAAGAAAGCAGAAGACCTTTCTTAAATCATATTTTTGACAATAAAATGGAATAAAAATTTATACTAGGAAAAATACATCATTAAACAACATTACGACATACTTCAGAACTCAATATAGTTATATTTATACATATTATAAATAAATTAAGCTACATACTAATAAGAAAGGAAAACACACACACAATCTGATGAAATGATCGAGGCTTCAAGGGGGAAAATGGGCAAAATATTTCTTATACAACTTAATTCAAAGAATGCTCATTTGAAGGTAAATATGCATTTAGTAGTATACCCTGTTTTGAAAGAGAGTTATATCATATGTCAAACAGGCTGACAAAATCAACCTGTTTTTGATTCTTTTGATAAATTTACAGAGATAGTTCTTAATCAGGGTTAGTGCTGCACTCCAGCATAAATCTGGAAATCTGTAGATATTCAGTTATCAGAATGATTACTGGGGGCAGATGCTACAGGTATTTAGTGCCCAGGGGCCAAGGTTGCTAAACATTCTGCTATAGTTGGGACAGATTCACACAGCAAAGAATTGTCTCATCCGAATCAGTAATGGCTTTCCTCCTGAGAAAGACTGCTTTATTAATAGTGCTCCTCAAATTTTAATGCGCATATAAATCAGCTGGAGAATTTTTAAAATGTAGATTCTGATTCAGTAGGTCTGGGGTAAAGCCTGAGATTCTGCATTTCTAACAAGCTCACGGGTGATGCTGCTGCTGCTGGTCCTTTCAGAAACTAAGCTTTATAGCACAGAGAAATCTCAGAGCTACTGTATATTTACATATTTACCCCCATTTAATGCTCAGCATTTTTTAGACACTAGGTTGAAAGAACACTAATCTGTGTATTGGTAACTGTAATATTCAGAGGAATAATACAGAGTTTTCTAAAAGGCACAGTTCTCAAAGAACTCATGCACAGCCTAGTTCTTGTCTTAACTTTAATATATCAAATAGAATTCCAAACACCAAAATTATTGATTTTAAAAAGGTAATATAATTAACAGAAGAAAACTATTCCTAACCTGATGGTCAGAAAGTGAAAGCTGGTCCTCTGGAAAACCTGTGTGTGACAGGAGATGGGTTTTGAATATGGAGTTGTGGTTCACTAAAGTTACTTCTCCAGCATCCATCTTCATCCTATCAGCAATATCATCTGGGGAAAGAGTCCAGATTAGTTCAAGTCACATAATTCCTCAGGAAGTACTTTCCCATGAATCACATTTTCACCTAATAACAATGCTTCCCCAAGAACATCTCTACACTCTACAGTCAAATAAAACCTCTCCTTCATAACTAACCACTGGCAAGAAATCTCAAAATGTCATTGTCAAAAAAAAGGTGTCCATGTGCAGAAAATGGCTTATTTGGAATTCACTGAGATCATCTACCAAATAGTTCAAAACTTGTACTAGTATAAAAAGAGCTTAATTCAAAGTTTTAAAAACAATGCAATTTTCCCAAAAGAAATTTCTGAATGTTTTAACTGTGGGGAAAAAATCTTAAATATTAAAAACACGGGGAAAAAATTTCACCATTCAGACATAAACACTGTTAACATTGATTTATTTTCTGTTTTAACTCAGAAAGGTGCTGTAAAAATTTACCCAAGTGCAAATTTTTTTCAGCAAAAAGCATAATTTATTTATATAGCTCTTAACAGATATCAGCTCAATTACTAAATCACTATGGCAGAAACTTACTTTAAAACCATTTTTGAGACCTTTGTTACTATAAAAGAACTATATAGGAACGAATGAGAGTAAGGGAACTCAGTGACTTACACTGGCATCAGCAATGACAGAAAAGGGAAACAACCAACCAGGGGAGAGAGAAGGTAGACTAAGCAAAAGGGAAAAACAGAAAGTAGAGAGAAGACCAATGTGAATTTAAAAGGAGCGTATGGGATGTCATAAGATCTAACTGTACAAATTTTTCAACTTATTCCTAAATTGGCTACTAGTCCTGACCTGTATTGATCCCCTTTACAGACATAAAAATACTATGAATAGTGGAAAACGTTCCACTCACAATTAATTCTCAATGCCACTAGCTAAATGAAATTAAAAAATTTACCTTATTCAAACAATTTATCATATAGAAGGCAGTATAACATGGTGCTAAAGAACAAGGACTCTGGAACCAGGCTGCCTGAGTTTAAATCCTGGCGCTGCCACTTATAGTTGTGTGACCCTAGCCAAGTTTCTTAACCTCTGGGTCTCAGTTTCCTTGTTGACATAATGGAGATAATAACAGTACCTATATTGTAGGTACTATTAGCTGCCCTTGCAAGGCAATTTTAAATATTAAATGAATTAATATATTTTAAGCACTTAAAACAGGGCCTTGCATATAGTAAATGTTTGCTAGTGTGTATTTAGCTTTCTCAATACAAGGAATGAGAAAATGCTCCCAAATGACACTATAAACAATGTTCCAACCAAAAGAAAATTGTTTGGTATACATAATTAGCATGAGATCTCCCTTAAAATTATTGTTAAGCACAAAGATGCAAATACTGAAAATGTTAGGAAAACCCATTCTTTCACTCCAGCTTAATTAATCAGAGTAACTAAAAGATTGAAGGAATACTTCACAGTTAGTCTTACCCATGTCAGGTCTTTTCACATCACTGACTTTAGCAAAGATACAAAGTCCTGTAAAAAAAAGAAAGAAAACAGAAATGTTACATTCTGAAACATCTATTTCAAATAATTATACAACAGGAAGCCATTCACAAGTGATATTTGTATTCTTAGTGGAGAAAAATATAAGGTGGTAAGGAAAGCTGACTTGATGGGAAGTGAATGGAAACTAAAACTAGCCTGAGGTAGTTCTAAGCATTTCTGTAACCCATGCTATACTAAACAGCAATTACGGACTATCCACAGAATCAGAGTATTACAGCAAGAAGCAAGCTGGACGAGTCAAACTTTTGGAGATTAATTTGCATATGGTCATAAAGTTAGTTAGTGACTACTCTGAAATTATAACCTAGAAATTCTTCCAAATCCATTGCTCTATTACTTCACGCTAAACCATTTTATACACAAGTCATAGATCTTGTGGTGGTCCTATTGACACTTCTCTTCCATACGTCTTACTCAGCGGCCAAATATTCTGAGGACAATCAAGGAATACTTCTCAGTTGCACTAAGTACTTTCTCCCTTATCATTAATCAAACTGCTACAAATCAAAGCCTCTTTGCTATATGAAATTACTTCCTCCTCTAATGTATCTAATTTTCACAGAAAAGGGAAGTTAAAGGCCTAGTTGCCGGGAATAGTTTAATAAACATACCCTTGGCACACATGCTTCTTGGCAGATTTCCATGAGGAGGAGATGAGGGATGGTAATAGTCACACTTGTATATTTTCATAATCTGACTTATCACCATACTTTTAAAAGACTGAACACTTCGTCAACTACGTAGCAATATCAGGGCTTCAATTTGCTGAGACTGGATGATGATAACAGGTATTCTTTATAGTCCCAATAATGAAGTGTGCACACTAAGGACGGCTGCTTGAGCTTTTCTTGGCGCAGCTACTGATTAAGTAGAGTAATCATCTGATTACCTAGTCTTGCCAGGGAGGACTCCCAAAGAATTTAAATCTTACATTTAGGTCTCAAATGTTTCCAAATGCTTAACTTAACCAAAGGCTTCTACATAGAAATTCTCCAGGTTTTTCTTTCCCTTTCTTTCATTTTTAATAAATAAAGTAGAATTCCCTGGGTCCCAGATTAAGGAAAAAAAAATCCTATCAACCAATAAAACAGCAGTGGCTTTTTCCTATTTCACTCTAGTCTTTTTTGTTGTATTAAGAATGTCAATTTAAAAGCCTGGTGCCTAGTAGAACAATCCCATGTTAACCTCCTTTGCACTGCTAAGATAGATGGGAAGAGGGGAGTAAGCAAGAAATCGAAGAATTTTAGAGATTATGTCCAGAGGGATTAAGTGACTTGCTTGAAATCACACAGGTCAAAAGGAAGACAAAAATCCAGGCATCCTAACTCCCAAGCAAATGTGCTTTTCAATAAACACCACAAAACTTCACATCCTTTAACACATCCTCATTCAAGGATTCATACACTTTGGCAACATAAAAGTAACTACTAGCTAACTCTGGGGAATCCACACTGATTTATAATTTTAATAATTAAAGCTCCACATTTAGGGGCCAGCCCGTTGGCGCGGTGGTTAAGTGCGGACGTTCTGCTTCGGCAGTCCAGGGTTCGCCGGTTCGGATCCCGGGTGCGGACATGGCACCGCTTGGGAAAAGCCATGCTGTGGCAGGCATCCCACATAGAAAGTAGAGGAAGATGGGCACGGATGTTAGCTCAGGGCCAGTCTTCCTCAGCAAAAAGGGGAGGATTGGCAGCAGATATTAGCTCAGAGCTAATCTTCCTCAAAAAAAAAAAAAGCCCCACATTTACATTTTAATACAAATATATCCACCTTCTTCAGCATGCTTATGGTACTTTCCTTTTGCCACTTTGCAATTACACTGGGAGAAGAGATATTCTACCCCAAGATTCAACATGAAATGCTGGATCTGGAATCTCTGATGCCACAAAATTCTTGCAAGCATAAGAATATTTTGCTTTTAAGAAAAGTATTCTAACAACTCATTTCCTAGTTCACATGGGTCATTTAATTTACTGAAAGAACATATGCAGTTACAGGTATTCAGGTGAAGTCAGGTTAGTAGCTGAACACAAGATAATAGGAAATCTGAAAGAAAAAAAGAGATGGCAAAGTCCTGAAAGCAACAGAATGTAACAAGTATGGTAAAACATTTACAAGCTTACATATATTCAAAGAGGTGATTATAAAAGAGAATCTTTACAGCTATGATGAAGTTACTAGAAAACATAGATTGAGGAGAGGCATTGTGCAGTTAGCTTTATCCAGGACCAAGATGTGGTTGGAATAATTTGTGACAGGAGAAGGGTGTGGATGTGATCATGTGAAACACCCTACTCTGAAACCCGGAAAACAATCATGTATGTGATACAGTTTGTATTATATCATCATGTATTTGTTTCTGTTTTTCATATTTTTACATGTAACCTCTCTCAATTGGTCTTTTAACACTTTAAACACTGTAACACTCAAACACCTTAACACTAAGTATTCAACTTCTTTCCTACACAAACACTTACTGTGCACTAAGTATACGCAGGGCATTGGGGATACAAAGATGAGTAAGAACTGGTCACTGCTGCTGAGCAGCTCACTGTCTACTGGGGGAAACCAGATCCATAAACAGACACAGCAAAACAATAAAACTGGTGCAATGGGTAGGAGGTGTGGGAGTCGTGGGAAGAAAAGGTAACACTTCAAAGCAGTAGCCAAGAGTTACATCACCTTCGCCTGAAGTAGCAGAACCTGTTTTTGAATCTATTTGATCCCTCTAGACTTAACTCATCAGACCGGGGAGATGAAGACCATCTTTGCAGTCAGGATAATTAATTGAAATGAGGTAAAAATACATGAGGCTTCTCAAGATAAAAATGAATGAGGCTTCCAAAAAGGGACTAGGGGGGAAAAAAAAAAGGAAGGGAGTCTCTAAATTGTTAGAAGGTTAAGGGATCATGCTTAAAAAGATGCTTAAGGTTTCACTTTAACTGTAATTTCAAATTCAGTGTAATCTGTATTTCAACACGAGTCCTTCACACAAACTATCTTTATAAAGATTTAGGAGACGATGCCACCTACTCCATCCAGAACACCCAATTAGAACAAGGACCCCAAGTCAGATAGTTGGTAGCCTATGGAAAGCCTTTATACAAATTTTACAAGAATCACCACCACCCCAGATATAGTAAGTGTACCAAACGTGAAGTGAAATGACTTTAACAAGGCTGACTTGAAAGCGATAAAGGAGCAAGTTATTGCCCACAAGATAGTGGAAATACTGCAGAGGCGCCGATAAACAGAAATCACCAAGCTCAGGAGAAGCTGGACAGACATCCAGAGAGATCCCGTTGGGGTTCACCAAGAGAGGGACGGTTCAAGGGAATTACCGGGAGGCGATGAGCCAGGTAAGCAAACGGGGGCCGTTAAGGGGATTTTCATAACCTGGGCAGGAGGGTCCGGACGTTTCTTTCTGCTGGTGGCACTAGCGATATCACAGCTCAGGGAGACACCACAGAGTAAAAGAGTTGGAGCAATGTTTACGTGAGACGCCGAAGTAGCTGAGGAATAGCGTTCAGGTCTCACGGAAGGCGGGAGGCGAAGCAGGTGTAACAGAAAGCCGAGCTTCCCGGCGGAAACAGCCTTCCCTTGAGAGAAGACGCTGCTCCGGCGGGAAAGCCCCGAAATCCCAACCGGCCCTCTCCCCGCAAGCGGGGCTGGGCGCGGGGCTGGGGCCTGCGGGAGCGGCAGGGACACGGCCTCTCTCCCGCCCGGGAGAAGGCGGCCTGAAGGAACGGCCTCGAGAAGCCTAGCTAACGGCCGCCGACCCCGTCGCGGGCGGCCGACAGCAGGGGGGAGGGGAGGTGGTCCCAGGGGGCGGGGCAGAGGAAAAAGCGCCGTCCCCACAGGAATCCCCGCTTCCGCCCAGCCCAACCCAGGCTGCCGGGCCCGGACCGGCACTGCCTCCCGGCCCAGGCTCCCTCCATCCTCACCCCTCCCCCAGCTTCCCGCCGCCACTCACCGAACCGGAACCGGCTGCTATGCGAAGGGGTTTCCGGCCGGGCGCGGAACGCAAAACCCGGGAACCGCCGCGAACCGGAACCGCCTCCACAACACCGGAAGAGCCGCTAGGTGGCCGCGGAGGAGGGGGGGGTGGGGCGGTAGGTCAAAGAGCAGAGTTGAGGACCGCCGGAACGCCTGCGCAGTGTGGCGAGGCCGGAGAAGCCAAGGGAGCATCTAAGGCTGTAGTCATAATTTCGCTGTTCCCTTTTCAGTTTGAGCTTTTTCTTGTTAGTGTGCCCTTCGTCCTTCGCTTTTCTCTGTTCCCTCGACTCCCTCACCCTCCGCTTTCTGGTTCCGCCCGGCGATTTCCTTACCCTCCAGTTGCCATGGCAGCTTCTCATTGTGGCTCTTGATCTGCGGGAATATGTTGGCCGCCTTGACCTGAGAGCTAAATCGAGCCCAGGCTATATCGTGTTTTATTGAGAATCCCAGATCTTACTGCTGGTAGAGGTTATTGGAGATATTTTAGTCTGACAGGTTCAGAGAAGTGAAGTTATTTCCCAGAGTTAGAAAGTGCATCGCAGATATGGGACTAGGAAACAAGTTTCTTAACCGGCAGTCCTATACTCTTTGCACCATGTTATGCTTGATTGACTATTCCGGGGGGGAGGGGGGAAGCAGTTTGGGATTGGCTTAGGTTAGACTCTGGAAACAGGTAACCTTCCAGAGCCCTGGAGGAGTTTGAAACACGGGCAGAGGTGTGAGAAAAACTATTTACTTTTCTGAGTGAAAATAGGAAAGGACCCAGGAATCTGACCTGTGAAGAACTAAATGGTCCTGGTGTTTTCCTGGAACTGAACTGACTAACCTGTAATCTGTCATATGTTTTAAGAGAAAATAATGGGAAGTGATATGTCTGTTCATTCAGACTGTTTACGAGGCCCTTCAACTTGATGGGCTCTGTGTAAAAGTCTTGGAGAAATGCTTCTGAGCAGGCATTCTAGAGCCAGATGACAGGCACAATCTGAGCTCAGACTGAAGAAGGGAAGCCTCTGGAAGCCCCCAGCCTTTTAGATACTTTCAGCAGCTGGAAAAAGGAGACGCTTACCCAGTTCAGGGGATCCTGCCCTGTCAACTATATAAAAGTAGATTATTTGTATCACTTTATATGCTGATATTTTATACTGTCATTCCTAAGGCCCATTAATATTGAGCATACCTGGTCCATGTCAGTTTTGTCCATCTTAATTGTTCCACAGATATGTTCATTTGGATTAAACTCTGTCTCTATTTCCAGGAGACAGCCATGCGTAAAGAGGAATTACATCTGAAATTTTTCATGTGTGTGATTCAATCTCGCCAATTAGTCAGGACTCCTCAGAGAACAGGTACCATTGTCTCCTGATAATACTCCAGTGACAGATTGGGTTCTCTTGCAGGAAGTCTCAATACAGGATGTGAGAATTACTAGTGTAAAGACAGGCTTTAGGGGTCAGCTGACGTTGTTTATTCCATCTCCACTATGATAAAGTATTTGTCACTGAATCGTGTCTTTTCCTTGTACAAGTAGATTTTGGTGAGATTTTTGGCCTGGTATGTGGGAGTAAACACCAGGCAGATAAGGAGGACTTGAGAGTTGAAGGAGAACAAAATGTATAGCCCATGACCTGGTAGTTGATTTGTCTGTCCTTTGTGAATTATTTCAACCTTTCCTGGCTCATCTGTGGGAGTCCTTGTCACCATTGCAATTGACTCTTCAAAAGAGATAAATAGAGTCCGCCCCAAAAATGGCCTTCTCTTCCACCCCAGTCTCAAAGTATCTAGTTGTGTGTTTTGCTTTTCCCCCCATTTATGTGAAAGGAGTAGAACATTTTGAAGTAAGATTGTTGTTAAGAAGAGTTGTCAGTTCACTAGTTTTTCATTGGATTTGTGGGGAAAAGGCCCTGGACAGCTGAGAGTCATAGAGAAAATAAGAGAATAAAGAGCACTCCCTTCCCTGAATCCCTCCTTGAGGGTGACCTAGAGGTATTGCTTCTCAGCTGGGGAAGCTTCAACTTCCAGCATGCTCATACAAAAGCCACCACCTGAGACAGACGCCTCGAAGATTCTAGATACTGTGGATGCTCCAGACACCATGGAAGGCATACATGTTTTGAAAAATGGTGAGGCATGTGGTTAAACAAGGGGGAGGAATATGGACAGGAGTATTGGAAAATGAAAAGTTTATGCCCAGCATTATAAATTAGAATAGACCTACAAAATTTATGAGTTAAGACAAGGTAGAAAGTATATGTGTGTGTGTGTGTGTGTGTGTGTGTGTGTGTGTGAGAGAGAGAGAGAGAGAGAGAGAGAGAGGAGATCATCTAGGAAAATATAGAAAGAGGGACACTTTCTCTATGAGGAATAGCTTAATTTAGTCCACAGTAAGTCAACTGGCTCCCTCATAACTATAAGCTACTAATCTGGTTTTTCCTATTATCAGCAACCTTGATAAGCAAAAGTGTGAGGATTAAATTAAGGAGTTATTATATTACACAGTGATTCCAAATATTGTAAAAAATGTTCACCTTATGAGTGAGCCCTAAAGGCCTAGTGGTTAAAGTTCAGCATGCTCTGCTTCAGCAGCCCAGGTTTGGTTCCTGGGCACGGAACCGCACCACTCGTCTGTCGGTTGCCATGCTGGGGCGGTGGCTCACATAGAAGAACTAGAATGACTTACAACTAGAATATACAACTATGTGCTGGGGCTTTGGGGAGAAAAAAAAAAAAAGATAGAGGAAGATTCACAACAGGTATTAGCTCAGGGTGAATCTTTCCCAGAAAAAAAAAAAGTGGTAATTATAAAAAAATGAAAAGTTCACCTTAGGAATCCATTTAATAAATTTCTCTTGTATATTTTAAGTAGTGTTCAACTCATAAGCAGTTTATGTGAAACTTCAGAAACACATCTTTGTGTTTCTTCTCAACTCAAGTACATCTATATTGGAGTCAGCTTACTGCAAATATTTATTGAGTTCCCACTATGTGCCCAATAATATAGTAGAAATGATAGAGAGACTGAAAAAAATATATGACATAACCTTATCGTTGTCCCAGTAGTTTATAGTTTGGAAGTGTCTTAGAGATTATTTAGTCCAGCTCCTTATATTTTCAGAATGAATTCAGGTCTAAAGGGGTTTTCCTCAAAAAGTTAAATTCATTGGAGTCATCACTCCCAGAACTTATGAAATATATAGCAATATTTATTCAATAATTTTTGAGCACTTACTATTTGAAGTCATTGTACTGGGCTCAGTAGGAGATGAGAAAACACTTTCCCTGTCCCCCAGAAGCTGACGAACAAGAATGGAGATGAGACATTGTGTAAGTTAAGAGCTTGATAACTTTGGTTCAAAATGTTGAATTTCACTGTTGGTGGTGTAGGGCGAGTATGGTTGCCTTCCTAAATGTTGAATTTCAAAGGAGGATGCCATGGAGATGTAGAAAGGGAGCTCTGACTGCTCAGGCAGAGCTTCACTGAGCTCCAGCATGTAGGCAGGGCACCATGGCCCAAGATCCAGTCCTAAGCTTTGAAATGACATAAACTCTAACTTAACTCAGTCTTAATAGTGTACCCAGAGTTAACCAGACTCACAAGAAAATGGCTTATATAGAAGAATACCAAAAAAGTTTTTGGAGCAATATACATCTATATATGGCAATTGTGTGTGGTCTGTGTCCCTTTAATCAGACTTGCTTTGCCCATGCATAAAAAGCTGCTAGGTTCAAGAAATAAGCCCAGCTGATGGCCTTGTCCTACAGTTTCCTGAATTTGTATAGCTTATTTCTTATTTTCCCTCCTCTTCTTTTCCCGTTCTCATTTTGCTCTATACCTAATACTCATCTCAGACCCCCTTTGCTCTGATGATCCATTTGGACCTGCTTCTGTGGTTTGAACTCAGCATTACCTCATGGACAAAATTCTGATGTTAAACTTCTGCCTTTAAGCATTGAGGCTGCAGGTAAGAGCTACATTTAACCCTTCCAGCTTTCCCACTAGAGATGGAGAAGCAAATATCATCCCAATTAGCCCTACTGGTACCTCCATTCCTTCTTTTCTGCCTTTGTCCTTGCCTGCTTCCCTCTTTCATTCCCTCCTTCTTTCTTCCTTCCTTCCCCCCCTTTCCTTCCTCCTGTCCCTCCTTCTTTTCATTTCTTCCAAGAAAATTTGTTGAGCACATACTGTGTCAGGCACTGTACTTGGCGCTGGGAATAAAGTAGTAAACAAAACAGGCACACTGCCTTCCTTCATGACGTTTATAGTCTTGTGAGAGTCAGAGAGTGATCACATACTCACACGTGGTTAGATTTCTAGAATGGTGCTAGTGCAATGAAGGAAAATAATGCCATGTAATCAGAATGTAAAACAGGGGACCTAATCTGGCCTGAGAAGGCAGAAAAACCCCTTCTCAGGAAGACCTGAGAGGTGTGTATTCATTAGCCAGGCAACGGGGGAAGAAGAGCCTTCTGGAAAAAGGGACGATAGGCTCTGAAAGGAGGAGTTTGGCTCATTGGAAGAAGAGAGAAGGCCTGTACGACTTGTGTGATGGGAAGAGTAGCTGGAGAGTGAACTATAAGATTAGTGTAAGAGCCAAATCATGCTATGCCTTCTAGTTCCTACCACTCCTGAGCTATGGGAAATCACTGAAGAGTGACAGGTCATATTTGGGTTTTCAAAAGATCATTTAAGGTCCTGGCTTGAGTATGGATTAGAGGGGACAAGAGTGGTTATCTGCTCTGGTGGAATGGATAATGCCACTGCCTTGCTCCATTCCTCACATCTAGGCAATGCAGCCCTATAGGGCAGGAGTAAGGAAGTCATGCCATCAAATAGCATGATTAGCAGAGATGAGCCAAGAGCTACTGATGCCAAAACACCCCAAAACCCTGGCCTGATGTCCCTCTGCTGTTGCTGACAGCCTGAAAAATTTATAGGGACTCCCTCCTGGACGTTCTGCTCCTTGCTCTAAGTGAAGCTATATAGAGAGATGCTGAGCTCTAGTCCTCAAGAAAAATGGAATACATTTTGTTTCTAGTCTCACACCTGGCAGGGAAGCAGCTGCAGCTGCTATTTTCTCCAACTCCCTGCCCATCGGTACAGACAACTCTGCCTGTGTGTGTGTGTGTGTGTGTGTGTGTGTGTGTGTGTATCTGGCCTATAGAGGATCGATTCCCAACATAAGGAAGCCATTTGGTCCTGCATTGGGGCACAGCAAGGCAGTGAGTCATCTAGGCCCCTAACGTTTGTAAAAAAGAAGTGGTTAGCATTCCCAGATAGCCAAGAGTGTGAGAAAACTACCTCTAGGACAAAGGCTCAGGGGCAGCAGGCAGCTTTGTGGGCCAGGCTCTGCTCCAGCAAATTTACCTGCCCACTAGACCTGAAGTCTCTCCTGTGCATAAACTTCTCGTGTTCACTGATGGGCAACCTGCCTTGGGTAATCTGTGACGCCTGAGACTACTTCTTATTGGGCTGCAAATTGGGGAGCATGCCAAGATAGTAATGTTACACCCATCTGCCACCTGTTCACAGTTTCTCCCCGGAAGCATAAAACCTTACTTCATCTAGGCTATCTGTCATCAGCATTGTCCATGCCCCCACCACCCTTCTGTTCCTTTGACAGTACACTCACACCTAGGTGGTTTGTGCATACCACGATGAAAAGTTACTCCAACACTGATTGCAACTGATATGTAGAGATGATTGCTGCCCACACCCCAGTTCCTTCCAAGCAGGTATACTTGCTTTGTGCATCAGAGACAAGATTCTCCTTATAGAGATGCTATGTTATAGTGATCCAAGAACCTGTACTCTTGGTGAAGGAAAATCAGTGGGAATTCTGCCTCTATCAAGATTGTCTTAATCACCATTCGGTATTGACCTCCTGATCCCAACCTTCCAGGACCAGCTCCAGAGAACTTGAGTTTTCCTGAAGCTAAAACTCTCATCCTCTTATAATGTCAACTGAATTGGGAAGATCATTGAGTGGGAAAATAGCCTTATAGATGCTCTTCTTCCAGTCATATATGCAAGGATACCAGTTGACTTGTGGAACACTTTTTTCATCTTCCATTGATTAATGGAGATGATCTTATATATGCTCTTGGACCACCTTACTCTGGGTAGTCCCCTATTAAACTCCTTCTCACTTAACCCAGGGAAATGTATTTAAGAGACTAAAGGTATATTCCTTAGACCATGAACTTACTAAACAGCTGAGCCTTCCACATTATGCCTAATGAGGTGTTAGCATATTTGAAGTGGAAGACTCCCAGGATTGTCTTATATAATGATCGTCTTCTCTGCTTTGATATCCCCAAAAGCTTAATTCTTTAAATAAGTTTATCTGGTCCAAGCTTGAGGCTGCATACTTCAGCTGAAGAGTTTCTTTACTTCTGCCCTGAAGACTTGAAAGTGGTACCTTCAACCTGCAGTAGGAGTCATCTTGTTACCTGTGACCTCTTCCTTGAGCTAGCTTTCTCAAGAAGTTGATCCTAATAGGTGGAAATGACACCTTTGAAGCCATCCACGCCTTTGAGGAGTGCAGATTTATTCTTCAAGTGATGGTGTTTTCGAACCTCCCCAGCTTAGAACGATGGTTCTCAACCTTTATCATGCATCAGAATAACCTAGAGGACTTGTTAAACCACATTGCTGTGCCCCACCCCCAGAGTTTTTGATTCAGTAGGCCCAATAATTTGCATTTCTGACAGGTATCTGCTGGACTGGAACTGAGGCACATTGTCTTAAGCCAGTACCCTGTGTCAGAAACTTTAATATTAGTGGCTAGTAGAGGCTGCTCTATCTTCATAGGTCATCCAATCCCAGCTAGAGCTAAAGATGGCTTTCCAGTGCAGACAGTGACTTCATGCCTATACCCATGGTCTGTCCTCATGGAGCTTACATTTTAATGGAGGAAAACAGGTAATAGAATATTAGCCAAGTAATGGCTACATTAAATCCAGAGGTAGTATAGAAGTGAGAGGACCACAGAGAAATTTGTTTCAACCCAGAGGGAGGCCCATACCTAATTGCTGCATATGCTCCACAACATCAACCCATGAAGTCATTGTAGCCCATTTGCTATTCTGGTTCTAGTCCAAAGGAAACTTGGTGCTCCTCTGGTATGACACTCCTGCTTGTTCCTGACTCAGAACTTTTGCATGTGCTATTCTCCCTATCTGAAAATGTCCCTTCAAGTGGTAGCATGGTTTTCTCTCTCATTCAGATCTCCTCTGAGAATGTCATCTCAACAAGGTTTTTCCAGGCCACCCTACTTAAGATAGCACCCTTGTCACTCTGCTTCTTTACCATGCTTTATTCTTCATCAGAGCCTTATCACTACTTGACTAAGTTATTATCTGCTTTGCTCACCAGAATGTAAGCTCCATGAGGACAGACAGTTTTTTCCCCCATCCTGGATCTCCTTGAGTCTGGAACAGTGCCTAACATGCAATAGGTGCTCAGGATTTGTTGACTGAATACATGAAACCTATGGTATGATATTTCCTGCTCTTCTGGGTTAGAGTCACACCTGGATGACTGTCCTACCTACTTCTCATTGCTAAATGTCCTGGCACACCATCACTAGCATCATCAACATCATCTTCTCATCACAGCGGTCTAAATAGATCTTGTACCCACTCAGTAGTCATGACATGTCCTAGTGGTAGTGAATGGACTCATAAGTATGGCATACAACATCCTCCTTATTGCCCCCCCATCTCTGCTAGCCATTGGTAATCATTGTCAAAGAGATCCTCTGTCTTTGTGAACTACTCAACTTCCTGGCAGTAATGTCTATTTTATCCTGCTTTGGAGAGTGCTGTCTAAAGCTCTCTACATCTTCATTTACCTATCTACTACTTAACAGGGTTAATGGTCAGAGCATCTGAACCAGGAACTTTAGAATACCTCAGCTGCTTTACTCAAGTGCTCTTCGTATCTAGCTACTGCAGAGTTCCCTTTAGACATCTTATACTTCTCTCCTCTAGAATGCCTTCTTTCATAATAATCATAACTTTTGTCCCTACTGTTTGCCTGGACTTCATGCCAACATCCTAATAGCTGACTGATACCTGGAAACCTCTGGGAAGCCTAAGAGGACCTTCTAAACCCCTTCCTGTATAGTGAGGATCAATATAAAGAATATGACTTTCATTCTTGGTACCAAGTTATGACATATTAGGTGAGATATCATTTTACTCTCTCTGTGCACATTAGCTTTACCTGACATGCTGAAAACAAGAAAGACCACCACCAAGTAGTACAAGGTAGGAGGAATAGTGGCATTTGATCACATGGCTTTCTGAGTCCAACTGACCTTCTTATGGGGTCAGTCCTTTTTTTCCCTCACTCTCTGCCAAGTCCCCTAAACATTGTTGACTGACATAAAGAGTCTAGGTGATATCAGTGAAGGAGTTTATTCAATAATCAACATGAGGGGTTCGAACCCCAAGAAAACAGGTCAACAAAGTGCTCCGAAGGAACTGCTCCAAGGTGTGTGAGTTGAAGTACAGCTTATATCTCTTTCTCAAAGTAGTGTATATGTAGGGAAGAGGAAAAGAAAAAAACTTATGACTAGATTTCATATATGGCAAAAAAAGGAAAAAGAATAGAGTACATCTGGGCTTTTCTCTAGACAATACATTGAAGGTAACATAAAGAAGAATTCCTTGGTTATACATCAAACAAGTTCAGAGATGCTGACATTATCTATGTGTGGAGGGAGGCAAGGACCAGCGTGGTTAATTATTCCCTCAATCTCTAAGAAATGCAGCTGGGAAATGCGAGAGTGAGGTACCCCTTTATCTCTTCCTGTTGTGGATCTGTCTAGCTGGTGTCTTCAGTGATGAGGTGTGGGGTTGAAAGGTCATTTTGACACAAGCTGAAGATAGCGTGCATGGCTGCTTAACCATGGATTTCTATTGTACTGACTTAAAGCCTATGCAGTTTGCTTGCTGGATTCACCTATTAGACCAGGGAGAGGGGGGTCCCAAAAATCTGTCACATCTTGAATTCCAGCTACCAACCTCAACAGCTGAAGGAAAATGATTATATTTTGGACAAAGTTCTAGATTTCCAGCAGTACCCTAGCTAATTCCTATACTCGAGTTATTAGAATGGATGTAAGGCCTCTTGAGAAGCGTATCAGAGGGCCCCATGTTCTTTTCCAGTACAAACCCATGACATTTTAGCTTTCTCCTCTAGAGGAAGGGCCCAGAGTGTTCTTTTCAGCCCCATTAAACCATACCAGCAATGAAAATAATCTTAGGATGAGTATAAATTCAGATACTGCCTTAGTTTGGTTGCCTCGAGAATTTGTTGGTGCTGTCTCTCCTTTGACTATCTAACTTGCTGCTTTGCCCTTGTGATTCTGGGTCCTCCAACTCTGCTAGGCTGTACGCTACTCCTGACGCTTTCCTTAGGCATCCTAGCTTGCACGGCAGTGTTTAGACCCCTTCTTCAACACACTCTTCCATAGTCATCATACTGTGTTTACCTGTAGGCTTCATGCACCAACACCCTGCCCTGAGGGGATGCTTCTCAGCCTCCCCCATTAGAGAGATGAGGATTTTACAGATACTATGTTTTCTGGAACTGCTCAGATTTCAAATATTTTTCCCTATCATCAGTCCACCATCAAATTATGCATCCAAATTTTGATTCGTAAGATAAGTCAACCATTGCCAGCTAAAGTGCCCCTTCCATGTTATTAAGGTTCCTGGGAAACTATATTTGAAATTTAAAAGTTGTTTGATAAACAGAAAATTAGGAATAAGTAAAATGTATTGTCTTGGAGTTTAGGATTAAAATTAAGGAAAATCCATTTTTAAGGAGGTATCACTGTTTCATCATATCATCCATATCTCTAATGCTGCAATATTTGTATGCATTGGTGTCTTTCTCTCAAACAGTACTAAATAAACACTGCCAAATTCTTACTATCCAGGTCCTATTTGTTTTTCTCCATTTATCTTCAACTAGCGTATTTGTATCATAAGAATTTGATACATTAAAATTTTTAATTGAGTTAATTCTTCAATTATATCCCAGGTCTAATGAAATGTAAACTTCCTATGAAACTTTGATAGTCCCTCTAGATTATAAACTCCATGAGTGCTTATTATACCTCAGTACCTGGAACGGTGGTTGGCACATAATGAGTCCTCAATAAATATTTGTTCAATGTATAAATGAATTAATAATGAATAGAGGTTTGTCCAGATTCTTATCTTGAAGACATTTACAGCCATTTGTTAAAATGACATATTTCTTCCATTAGCTACTCTCTATTTTGTGTTGGTTTTTACTGTTTAACTTGCAGAAAGTAACATCTTCAAGTTCGGGGATTGCACTAAGATAACCATAGGTGAGGCCTAAGTACGTCTGAGAAAATTCTTCTTTTCTGGGACTCCCACCCCCAACTGACCTGAAGGTTCGCTAGGTGCCTTTTGAGAGGATTTTTTTCTTGATTTGTGCTCATTTAGTTTTCTGGAAACTCCTGAGGATGACTGATCCTGGGACAGAAAAAGGGATCCACATGATCAGGTGTCTTGGGATAAGGCTTTGAGTAACTGAACGACGCTTCCTTGCCTTCACCTAATTAAAGTAGACTCCTTAATGCAGTAATACATTAAGAACACTTTCAATGAAGACACCGGAGTTGGCAGCAGGTAGAGGGGGAAGGGATGGATTGACTCTCAGGTTTCAGCCTTTATCTTCATGTTGGAGTTAGAAACCCCATAATGTGTGGGGGCCTTTTCCAGCTTTTTCTTTTTCAAGTTTTAAAAACAGCTTTATTGAGATATAATTCACATATCATAAAATTCACCCATTTAAAGTGTTTAATTTGGACTTCTGTTTTCTGGTTCCCCATGTAGGGACCTTGGAAGTCGCCACTCTAACCTAACAATAAGTAAAAGTAAAAAGATTGAAAAATTAACAACTCTTCTTGGATCCATAAGAGAGGGGAAGGCACAGAGCAAACTGCTCACCCCTAAATTGGAGAGAGGTGAATGTAGTTCATCGCGGCTTACCTGAGCAGAGACCCACCAGCAGAAACCTCCTTGGGAACCAATAATGGGGTAGGAAAAGCTGAACCGTAATTGACAAATTGCTGGAAGCTCAATGCAGACAACTCTGGGAGTTAAAAACTACAGGGAGACCCAGTCGAAAGGGGGCCCCACAATCCTGGAAGATTTACTTTCAGGAACTCGACCAGATACCCACAGTAAATATTAGAGAAAAATCCCCTCAGGCTTCTGGCAGGGGAAGGAGGAAAGGAACCATTTTGAAATACACCAGAGCACTCTGTTCTTAATAAGTCTTGCTTTCAGGGGAGATTGGCTAAGTAGAGCCTAACTTGCTGGGATATCATCAGAGACTAACTGACCTGAGGAAGGGAAATACCCAACTCCAGCCCCCTCTAGCCCTCCTGTCCCACCTAAGTGGGGAGAGAAAACCAGAGAAACTATTGTGAAGTTCACAGTCCAGAGGCATGGGCTCAGTAAAAGACTGAAACCTAATCATAGGACTATGGAATGCCTCCCCTCCCCTCACACCTTAGCACCACATTACTAAAGGCCTATTTACAGCTCTTCCTTTTACCTGGTACATCTGGCTATCAAGAAAAATTATAAGGCATATAAAAAGGCAAAAAACACAATTTTAAGAGACAGGGCAAGTGTCAGAACCAGACATGGCAGGGACGTTGGAATTATCAGACTGAGAATTTAAAACACCTATGATTAATGTGCTAAGGACTCTAATGGATAAAATAGGTGGTATGTAAGAACAGGTGGGCAATGTAAGCAGAGATGGAAATCCTAAGAAAGAACCAGAAATAAATGCCAGAGATAAAAAACACTGTAAAAGAAATGAAAAATACCTTTCATGGGCCTATTAGTAGACTGGACATGGCTGAAGAAAGAATATCTGAGTTAGATGATATATCAATATAATCCTCAAAAACCAAAAAACAAAGAAAACAAAGAACTGAAAAAAATAGAACAGAATATCCAAGGACTGTGGGACAACTACACAGATGTAACATACATGAAATGGGGATACCACAAGGAAAAGAGAGAGAGAAAGGAACAGAAGAAATACTTGAAACAATAATAACTGAGAATTTCCCCAAGTTAATGTCAGGCATCAAACCATAGATTCAGGAATCTCAGAGAACACCAAACAAGATAAATGCAAAGACAAAACAAAACAAAACTACACCTAGGCATATCATTTTCAAATTACAGAAAATCAAAGATTAAAAAAAAGCCCTGAAAGAAGCCAGAGGGAAAAAGCACCTTACCTATGGAGGAACAAAGATAAGAATTACGTCTGACTTCTCAGAAACCATGAAAGCAAGAGTGGAGTGAAATATTTAAAGTGTTGAGAGAAAAATCCACCAACCTAGAATTCTGTACCCTGTGAAAGTATCCTTCAAAAACAAAGGAGAAATAAAGACTTTCTCAGACAAACATAAGCTGAGAGAATTTGTTGCCGGTAGACCTGCCTTGCAAGAAATGTTAAAAGAAGTTCTTTAGAGAGAAAGAAAATAATATAGGTCAGAAACTCAGGTCTACACAAAGAAAGGATGAGTATCAAAGAAAGAATAAGTGAAGGTACAATAAAAACTTTTATTTTTCCTTATTTTTAGTTGATCTAACATATAACAATTTGTTCAAAATAATAATAGCAACAATGTATTTTATTATGTATGTTCATGTATCTATCATATATCTATACATGCTTATGTATTTTTATATATAAGTGAAATGAATGACAGCAATGATACAAGGGATTAGAGGGAGGAAATAGGATTATTTCATTATTATAAGGTATTCACACTACCCATGAAGCTTTATAGTGTTATCTGAAAGTGGACATGGATTATTTATAAATGTATATTGCAAACTCTAGGGCAACCATTAAAAAAAAGTAAAAGAAGAAGTATAACTGATATGCTAAGAAAGGAGAGAAAATGGAACCATATAAAATGCTCAATTAAAACCACAAAAGGCAGAAAAAGAGTGGAAGACAAAAATAAGAACAAAGGCAACAAATAGAAAACAGTAACAAATATGGTAGATATTAATTGAACCATATCAATGATCACTTTGAATGTCAGTGGTCTAAATGCACCAATTAAAAGACAGATTGTCAGAGTAGATAAAAACATGACTCTACTGTATGTTATCTACAAGAAACCCACTTTAAATATAAAGACACATATAGATTAAAAGTAAATGGAGGGAGAAAAATATACCATGCTAACACTAATGAAAAGAAAACAGGGGTAGCTATATTAATTACGGACAGAGTAGACTTCAAAGTAAGGAAAGTTATCAGGGATAAGAAGGGCATTGCATAATGATAAAGAGGTCAATTCTCCAAGAAGATATACAAATTCTTTTTATTCATTTTTTATTTTATTATTTTTTTTTGAGGAAAATCAGCCCTGAGCTAACATCTGCCGACAATCCTCCTCTTTTTGATGAGGAAGACTGGCCCTGAGCTAGCATTGGTGCCCATCTTCCTCTTCTTTATATGTGGGACGCCTACCACAGCATGGCTTGCCAAGCAGTGCCATGTCTGCACCCGGGGTCTGAACCAGTGAACCCCGGGCCACCAAAGCGGAACGTGTGAACTTAACCACTGCACCACTGGGCTGGCCCCCAATTTTGTTTTTTTAAACTGCTTTTTTTTTTTTTCTCCCCAAAGCCCCAGTACATAGTTGCATATCCTAGTTGTAAGTCATTCTGGTTCTTCTGTGTGGGGTGCTGCCACAGCATGGCCTCATGAGCAGTGTGTAGGTCCATACCTAGGATCCAAACCGATGAACTCCTGGGCCACCAAAGCAGAGTGCATGAACTTAACCACTCAGCCATGGGGCCAGCCCCTATAACAAGTCTTAATGTCTGTGCACTAACAACACAGCATCAAACTATGTGAGGCAAAACTGATAGAACTGCAAGGAGAAATAGATAAATCCACTATCAGAATTGGAGACTTCAACATCCTTGTCTCAGAAATGGATAGATCCAGCAGACAGAAAATAAGTAAGGACATAGTTGAATTCAACAACACCATCAATCAACTGGATATAATTGACACCAACATTTCATCTAACAACAGCAGAATACAGCAGCTTTTTCTTAAGCTCATATGGAACATTCACCAAGATAGATCACATTCTGGGCCATAAAACACACCTTAAGTAATTTAAAAGAACAGAAATCCTACAATGTCTGCTTTTAGACTACAATTAAACTAGAAACCAATGACAAAAAGATAACTGGAAAATCACCAAATATGTGGAGATTAAACAACACACTTGTAAATAACACATGAATTGAAGAAGAAATCTCAAGAGAAACTTAAAAATATTTTGAACTAAATAAAAATGAAAATACAACTTAAAATTTGTGGGATGCAGCAGAAGCAATGCTTAGAGGGAAATTCATAGCATTGAATGTGTATATTTGAAAAGAAGAAAATCTAAAATCAGTAATCTAAGTTTTCACCTTAGGAAACTATAAAAGAGCAAGTTAAATCCAAAGTAAGCAGAAAAAAAGAAATAATAAGAATTAGAGCAGAAATCAATAAAATTGAAAACAGGAGGTCAACAGAGAAAATCAATAAAACCAAAAGCTCGTTCTTTGAAAAGATCAATAAAATCTATACATCTCTAGCAGGCTAACTAAGAAAAAAAGCTACAGTAATCAAGACAGTGTGGTATTGGCAAAAGAATAGACAAATAGATCAACAGGACAGAATAAGGAGCCCAGGGACAGACCCCCATAAATATAGTCAACTGATCTTTGACAAAGGAGCCAAGGCAATACAATGGAGCAAAGATAGTCTCTTCAACAAATGGTGATGGGACATCCATGAATGTAGACACAGACCTTATGCCCTTCACAAAAACTAACTCTAAGTGGACCATAGACTTAAATGTAAAATGTAAAACTTAAAACTTCTAGAAGATACATAGAAGAAAACTTAGATGACCTTGGGTGATGCCTTTTTAGATATAACAACAAAGACATGATCTGTAAAAGAAAGAATTGATAAGCTCAACTTCATTAAAATTTGAAAGTATGCAATTCAATGGTGTTTAGTATATTTGTAGAATGGTGCCGCCACTCTAAGTTTAGCATATTTTTATTACCCACAAAAGAGATCCTGTACTCATTAGAAGTCACTCCTCATTTCCCCGCAGCCCTAGGCAACTGCTAGTCTACTTTCTGTCTCTAAAGATTTGCCTATTCTGGACATTTCATATAAATGGAATCATGTGATATGTGGTCTTTTGCGAGTGGCTTCTTCCACTTAGCACAATGTTTTTGATGTTCATCCATGTTGCAGCAAGTACTGGTGCTTCATTTCTTTTATTGCCAAGTAATATTATATTGTATGGATATGCCACATTTTATTTATCCACTCATCAGTTGATGGCCATTTGGGCTGTTTCCATTTTTTTTTTTTTTTTTTTTTTGCCTATTATGAATGATGCTGCTGTAAATATTGGTGTACACATCTTTCTGTGTGTACATACGTTTTCATTTTCCTTGGATATATACCTAGGAGTGGAATTGCTGGGCCATACAGTAACTCTGACATTTTGAGGAACTGCCAAACTGTTTTCCATAGTCACTACATCATTTTACATTCCCACCAGCAAAACACAAGAGTTCCCATTTGTCCACATCTTCTCCAACACTTACTATTTTCCTTTTTTTTTTTGATAATAGCTATCTTAATAGGTGTGAGACAGAATTTCATTGTGATTTTGATTTGCATTTCCCTAATGATTAGTGATGTTAAGTATCTTTTCATGTGCTTATCAGTTATTTGTATATTTTTAGAGAAATGTCTATTCAAACCCTTGCCTGCTTTTATTTTGTTTTTAATATTCGCAATGTTATTTGATATTTCACTGAACAGAATATATTTTTTAAATTAATAGACTTTATTTGTTAGAGAAGTTTTAGGCTTACAGAAAACTGAGCAGATTGTATAGAAAGTTTCCATATATCCTCTCTCTCCTCTGCTCAGTTTCCCCTATTATTAACATCTTGCATTGGTTTGGTACATTTTTTTACAATTGATGAACCAATATCGATACATTATCATTGACTAAAGTCCATAGTTTACATTAGAGTTCACTATTTGTGTTGTATGGTTCTGTGAGTTTTGACAAATACATAATGTCATGTACCCACCATTACAGCATCATACAGAATAGTTTCACTGCCCTAAAAATCCCCTGTGCTTCACCTATTTATTCCTCCCTCTCCACCCCAAGCCCTTGGCAACCACTGATCTTTTTACTGTCTCTATAGTTTCACCTTTTCCAGAATGTCATACAGTTGGAACCATACAGTATGTATCCTTTTCAGGCTGGCTTCTTTCACTAAGCAGTATGTATTTAAGTTTCCTCCAGGTCTTTTCTTGGCTTGATAGGTAATTTCTTTTTATTGCTGAATAATATTTCGTTGTATGGAGGTACCACAATTCATTTATCCATTCACCATTTGAGGGACATTTTCGTTGCTTCCAGTTTTTGGCAATTATGAATAAAGCTGCTGTAAACATTCATGGGCAGGTTTTTGTGTGAATGTAGTTTTCAACTCATTGTAAATACTTAGGAGTGTGATTGCTGGATCATATAGTAGGACTATATTTAGCTTTGTAAGAAACTGCTGAACTGTCTTTTAAAGTGACGGTATCACATTGTATTCCCACCAAGAAAGAATGAGACTTCTTGTTCCTCCACATTCTTGTCAGCATTTAGTATTGTCAAGTTTGGGGGTTTTTTTGTTTGTTTTTTGGATTTTAGCCATTCTAATAGTTGTGGCATCTCACTTGTTTTAATTTGCAGTTTTCTAATGACGTGCGATGTTAAGTATCATTTCATGTGTTTATTTGCTATCTGTGTATCTTCTTTGGTGAGGTATCTGCTCAGATCTTTTTCCCATTTTTTAATTGGGCTATTATCTTTTTATTATTGAGTTGCAAGTTATTTATATATTCTGGATACAGGTCCGTTACCAGATATATGATTTACACATATTTTCTCCCATTCTATGGGTCGTCTTTTCACTTTTTTGATGGCAACATTTATAGCACAAAAGTTATTTTGTGTGGTCAAATGGTTTTATTTTCTAGTCACTTGTATTCTTATGTTTGCAGCCAGAATGTGCAGGGGAAGAGACAAAAGTAAGCAAGAGGAAGGGCAGTAGAAACAGCAAGGAGAAGAGACATGACTGTGGAGAGGCATTGAAACAGACATGGGTGGAGCAGAGGAAGGAGTAAAAAGGATCTGAATAAAGGATCACCTCTTGCTCTGGGAGTACTTGACCTATGTTCGCAGAGTGGATCATGTTCGCTTTGTAGCCCGACAGATATGCTTGCTTCACTGTCAGAATCCTGCACCTCCTCCAACTGCAGGCTTGAGAAGAGACTATCACAGCAGTGTTCTTGCCTCTTGGTACTCCCATTCCTATCCAGCTTTTCTGTATTTTCTGTATTTCACATTTACATATGTAGAAGGAGTTTTTGAGGTCCCTCTATAGAAAAATACCAGTGTTCAGTGTTCCTCAAGGGTAGAGACTCTGTTTCATTTATCTTTTCCTCTCTCAGCACCTAATACCAAACCTGGCACACACATTCCAATAAATGTTTGTTCAAAGATTGATGGATCTGGGAGACAATGGACAGGATCAGAGGGAGAGGTTTATTATTAGTTGCTGAGGATGTTTGAATGCAAGAAGTCTCACGCAGTCCAGGCTAGGAAGAAGTTGTCTTTGCTGACAATAAGGGAAGTAACTAAATACTTTCTGATTCCCACTGTATACAGGAGTTGATGGCTCCCAAGATAGATGTGGGGACCCCAGAACCCTCTGGGGAGTGAAGAAACTAAGCCGACGCCGAAGCTGAACTGTGTTCTTAGGGGGCGGAGGAAGGGGAGGAGAAAGGCGAGCAGGCGGAGGTGGAGCCTTCTGGCCAGCATCGGCTAGTGGAGGTTGGGAAGCCTCTCCTCTTTCCCCTCCCTTGTTGCCTCCACCTGGCTCCTCCCCGTGTTCGCCAAGCTCCCCTCCCCCTTCCCCAAGGACAGTCTGCAAGGAAGCCGCGGCGGAGGAAAGCTAGGACTGAAAGGCAAGAGGGGCTCTTGGGTAAAGAGCGAGGGGGAAAGCTGAGAGCAAGGTGGGAATGAACGTGCTGGCAGGAGGCGAGGGGAGAACTGAAAGGAGCAGAAGGGAAAAGAAGAGGTGGTATGACATTAGAAGCAGGAGCCTAGATGGGGGGATGGGTAGGGCAGTCGTGAAGAATCCTAGCCCTTTGGCTCATGTCCTCGACTTGCACGCACTGCCCCATTCCCTGGGAATCAGGGATGGGTGGGTGGTGTTCGGCCCTCGTTGCCCTTGGCTGCCTGACTCTTATCCTGGCACTCATCCAATTCAAATCAGTGCACCGATGATGCTGCCTCTCTGTGTTTCTCCCTCCCGCGTGCTTACCTACACACGTGATAGGTTTTAATATGTGTCTGTGTATTTCTACGTGTGTGTCACTGTGGGTCTGTAAAGGATACTTATATATGAGTCTGCGCACATTTCTTTGTCCTGTGCTTCTATAATGGTCTTAGAGAGGCAAGAGAAGAATCTGAGCTGTTTTTCTGCAGGTCAGCACTCCTGACCATCCACTGAGGCCTCCAGGGGTGGAAGATCCCTGTGTGGATTTCTATCAGTGATGAGCTCCCAGAGTCAATGAGAAGGCAAAACTCAGGGGAAAGGGATCTGCATACTCATTCGTATGTTTTGTTCTTTCTTTTCCAAATTTTTGCCTTCTTCTTGGCACCAGCCACTTAGTCTTTCTTTTTCTGAGACCGCAGAAACTGGGACATGGAACACTCTAAATAGGAGAGTGTCTTTATCCGTGTGTGTTTATATTCCTCTCACTATTTGTCACCATATGCTTTCTTAAGTCCTATTTGTATCTGTGTGTTAGAAGTAGAGAGAATTTGGAGCTATATCTGTATCCAAGCATATTTTACATTTTCCAGATATTTGTGTGCATTTTGTGTTGTTCATCATTTCACTCATGCTTCTAACAAGGATTGATTGAACTCATGCTGCATGCACAGACTTTGCTAGGCTCTGGTAGGCTGTGGGAGAGTTTTAAAAAATGAACATGGTCCCTCCCTGGAGGAGTTTTCAGTCTAGCAAGGGGAAATGACTTTAGCAATCACGTAGTCCAGAGGTCTGCAGACTTTTTTTGTGAAAGACCAGGTAGTAAATGTTTTAGGCTTTGCGGCCTATCTGGTCTCTGTCACAATGATCTGCTCTGCTGTCGTAGCACAAAAGCAGCCGTAGATAATACGTGAAAGAATGGGAGTGATGTGGACACTGAAATTTGAATTTCATATAATTTTCACATGTCATGAAATTGTTTTTCTAACCATTTAAAAATGTAAAAACCTTTCCTGGTTTGCTGCCATGCAATAACCTGAGGAGAGCTGGATTTGGCCCGTGGGCTGTAGGTGGCCGATCCCTGAGCTAGTCCAACCTTCTCTTCAGTACACCATAAGCAATTAAAATACCACATAAAGTAGTAACTAAGTGCTAAATGAATGAATCAGTTCCAGACAATATTGATGGTGATTATCAATAGTGAATAGAGGACATCCAAAAAGAAGCCCTCCTTGACCTGTGGTAATCAGTGAAGGCTTCATAGGTTTAATAGGAGTGTAACTAGCTCTGGTCTTAAATGATAGAGTGGGATATAGATCTGTGGGAAGGGCCAGGGTGGCCTCCTGGACAAGGGATGCAGTGTGCCTAGGCACAAAAGTGGGGGAGGGAGCAAGTAATGTTCAAGTGATGATGAAGCAGAGAATTCGCAGGAGCTAAGGTTGCAGCTCTAGGAAAGGGCTAGATCATGGAATGCCAACCCAAGAAGTTTGGACTTTATCTATCAGCACTGATTATATATGTAGTGTGTCTGTGAATCTGTGTCTTTTCATAACACTATGTGTGTTTGTGTATGTATGGCTTCATGAGTGTCTCATTGCATGTATTTTGTTGGCATGTGTGTGGGTTTGTGTGTTTTTGTGACCTATGTCTTTATCAGCAGCTACCTTGATTTCCCCAGATTAACAGCAGAAACATGAGCTGTGCTTAAAGGTCAGCAATCCCTGTTTATGTGAATGAATCCTCTTTCCACTGAGGCCTCAGGGGCCTATGACCTTCCCCTGGAGGTTTATTTTGTGTCTCTAATAGAGTGGAGAAAGGAAACAAGCAGAGAGAGACCAGCTATTGTAGTAAGCAATTCAGGTGGAAGGAGGCAGTGAAGATAGAAAGGACAAGAAAGCTAAGGGGAGATAATAAGAGGGGGAGATAATAAGAGGGGAAGATAATAGGATTTAGTAACTGTTTTGATTCTGAGACTAAGGAGGAGATAAATTTAAAAATAATGTATTTTAGCCTGGATAACTGGGAGAGTGGTGATTCTACTGGCATTTTATGGATATAGAAGTATGTCTTGTGTGTTCCTTTGAGAGGAATAAAGCCCTAAAGACAAAAATATGTAGGTGTTCACATGGCATGTGTACATATCTGTGTATATGTGGCACTAACTTTGTGTTACTCTTCCCATTTGATAGCATGTAGTGTGAGGGGCCAGGCCTGAAGATAAAGAATCAAGAGCTACTCAGGAAGCAGAGAGCCTGAGAGGGATGGGGAAAGCCGTAGAAAGTCCCTAACCATTCCGGAGCCTGAAACATTAATTTGCCCAAGTTCTAATGTGCCTTTGTAACCTCAAACTCCAGTTCCAACTTAGCCCAATTCCATAACGCTCAACCCTAACATTAACCATAACCTAACATACCCTGACTTTTCTGCTTCCACTTTGCTGGTTCTCAGTCAGTGCCCAAACCTTGTCTAATTCTTATCCTCTGCAACAGCCCTTCCCTTCATTAAAAGGGACGAATCCTTGAGGCTAACTTCTCCTTGACCTTAGCTTATTCTCCAAATAGGCTCCAATTGGGATGGGAGGGATTAGCCAGGACTTCTGCAGTCTTGGGCTTGATTACTGTGACATTTCAGCTTGTCACTCTGCAGGGGTGTGGCTCTCTTCTGGAAGAAGTCCAAAGCTCCCAGCCTGCAAAGCCCAGACTTAGAACAGTGGGAGAACCTGGCTCTAGCCAGTCTAACAGAGCCATTTCCTGAGCTTGTAGAGCCTTGGTTTGGCTGTGTCTTAACTGATCGTTTTCTTGAATTCTAGAGTGGATCATGACCCATGAAGAGCACCATGCAGCCAAAACCCTGGGGATCGGCAAAGCCATCGCCGTGTTAACCTCTGGTGGAGATGCCCAAGGTATGGAGGAGGGCCCTGCTTGGCAAGGGACAAAAAACATGGCTAGTAGGCCCCCTTGAGTTTCTTGACTCTCTTATCCTGTAGAACAGAACTATCTTCCTTAATATCCTCCGGTTGTAGATTCACACTGGAATCCTGGGCTTTCCTAAAAATCTCTATCTGGTCTAAGTCCCCAAGTGCTTTTGGATTTTATTTGCTCTATTTTTATTTACTCAAATCTTCATAAAATTTCTTTCTAAGTTTCTCTGAAGATTTGGGACCATTTTGGTCCTCTGGTACCTGAAAGACTGCTGTTTTCTCAGGCAACATTGGAAAAAAGAGATTAAAGAGAGAAAATTGTTGAGAAGGCAGTAGGTGGATCCACTTCAAGTACATTGGAAATGATGGGAAAAGGGGGAGACCCAGAAGTGGTATTTGGTGGGCCCTGCTAGATCTGTAGGTATCCACTCTGACGTCTGCCGAGTTCCTGCACTGAGCAGGGTCAGGCACCTCCTCTTACAGCACATTTCCTTCCAGTACACACAGTTCTGCTTCACACTCTGCTTTCTCTGGCCTTTCCTCCCCTTCTATCCGTTTAGTCCAGGCAAACAGCAACAGCAGCAGTTAATCAGGACAGACCCATGGTGGGCAGAAAGCAAAGCCAGAGAGAACCCATCTCTGGATTGAGTCCAAGAAACTCAGGAGTCAGAAAAATCACTTATAGGGAAAAATGAAGTGGGAGATAGGAGATGTGTAATTTTTTTAAACTCTTTTTCTCCTTTGATGATCTTATATATTTTAATTTATAATGTGTTGAAGAGAGGCAAAATCCCTTTGAAAGGGATACCAAGACATGGAGACAGTGATGAGAAAAAGAGGGAAAGAAAGAGATTTCAGCTTGTCTCCCCCTTCCCTGCACCCCTGTCTCTAGACTCTCCTAGACTTTGTGTTCGGCACCCACTTTGTATCGAGCCTTGTCTCATGTGTCGTGAAGAAGTTGATTTCTTTTGGGAATGAGTTTAATGAGAAAAGATATCATACATTACTAGAATTCTTATGTAAGGCGCATAAATAACAATAGTTAAGTGTGCCTTACCAGCAAGTAGAATCCACTTATATAACGAAAGGATAGAAACTGAACTCTTCATTTAAGTAAAGTGCTTAGAACAGTGCCTGGTACATTGTAAGTACTCAATAAATGAATTACTAATTAAATAAAGAGTGAATTACTGAGCATCTGCTATATGCCAAGCAGGATGGTAGGTGCTAGGGATATATCAATAGAAAAGTTACACATTGTCTTTGCTCTTATGATCCTTCTTATTGGTATATTTGTAGAGCTGGACTTTAGGTATACTTTTAAGCTAATGTTTATTTAATTATAATTGTGATGTATATTATGACTAGGAGAATGCTAGAATGAGGACACTGAGGAAGGAGGGCAGAGTCCTGAGTTTAGGAATAGTGGCTGGATTAGGAATGCAGACCCTACTTGAGGCTGCAGAGACTGGTGACCTGGCTTCTGTCGCTTCTCTCTTCTCTCCTGGAAAGAATCCCATGCCAGAGCTGAGTTCTTCCATGTAAACTCTGAATGTTGATCCTAAAACCTTGGTAGGATGGCCTGTGGAATTGGATCGTCAGATTAGAGGAAACGAGAGCCTGCTAAAAAATCCAAGTGAGGCACACAGAGTTATGAAATCATGAAAAAGCAGAGCTCTCTGGAGAGGGAAAGAAGTAAAACAAAAAGAGAGGCCTAGGATTTCACTTGGGTCTAAGAGGAGCAGAGCCCTTCCAGCTTCTGAGCCTCAGCAGAGACCGTCACCTGCTTCCATGCAGGCAGGGGCAACTGATAAGCTGATCTCTAGAGGACCCAGCTGGACCAAGGCCTCGGGATTCTGTGGCAGGCATAGTGTACCCAGGAAAGTATCCCCCTGCAAGTCCACAGAACATCACAGGGGCATGTCGGTAGGGACCGAAGGCGATAGAAGATGAAATTCTAGGGAGGCAAGGAAGTAAAACAGAAAACCCAACATAGAGCTGAGAGGTCCCAACTGGAAGCTCAGCTCAAATACGGAAGTGGCCTGCCCAAAGTTAAATTTGATGGTCCCTAGTTCTCCCAGGGAGAAGGCACAGGAATGATTTTTCCCTAAAGTCTTCCTATGGGTCACATGGGAAAGTGAAATTGGGCTCTGTCATTCCCTGAGTTTAGCAAAGCTAATAACCTCTGAAAGTAGAAGAGTGGTGAGCAATGAGAAATCCTCAGCTCAGAAGCTGGGCTGACTAGATATCAAATCCTAATTCCCTTTTTAGCTGAGGAAAGGCCCCAGCCACCCTAAACCTTACCACATTTGGCCTTATGAATTCAGCATATTCTGCTGGAAAGGACTTTAGTCATCTGCTCTAGCTCTCTGTCTTCACAGAGGCGGTCCATTCCAAATACATGCTTATCCTGTTTTTAAAGGTTTACAGGAACAGGGATTCTATTACTTGTCTGGATTGCTATTCTAAGATTTATAATTTTTAATTACAAATCTATCAGAAAGTATAATTCACAGCTAACAAACATCTGTTCCTCATGTTGGAATTAAATAACTTTTTTTCTTATTCAAAGTTCAGTTAAGGTAGAAAGAAACTTTTTAGCTTCTGCTTTCAAAAAGGTAGTGACCAAGTCATTAATCAGTTTTTTCTGTCTCATCTCGTAGAATCCCATCACCCACAGTTCTTCTCCCTAAAGCCTCTTCCCTACAAGCTGTAATTGGAGACTCCAAAGTGCGTGCTTCTGATGTTCTCCAGAGTGCCTCCTGACTGTACCCAGAATACCCCCTGGATGGTGCCTGTAATCTTATCCATCGTCTTGCTTCTAATAAGTGAGACAGCTGCTCATAGAAGGTTATTTAGGGCAACATGGAACAGCCAAGGAGAGCCTGGCCAGGACTGGCCTGGGGCCAGAACAGGCCAGTTATGTTAGATAGGAGAATTGCTGGGACTCTCTAGTGTAAGCTATGTGTGCATCCCAGTCTATTATTTGTAGACAACTAGGGTTTTGAGTCACAGGTACAGAGCCACAGAGGGAGTCCGAAAACTTGATTTCTAGGAAAACACTCAAATATCCAATTTAGAGGTAAGAAGGTTGACCTCTGGAGGTTGGGAGTGTTGAGGTAGGAAGAAGGCAGTGGGAGGAGAAAAGAGAATCTTCTTTTTTTGTGGGATTTTCTTTTGGCCCAATGGATTTGGATATTTACTGTCCATCATCATCTATTTATTGTTTGCTTTACACTTAAAACCTTCTAAGTCATTTGTTTTTCTTAAATCTTTTCTCCTCTACCCTTACTCAGCTTGGGAGCAGGAAACAGCATTCAAACCTATACATTTCAGAAGAATGTTTTTTCCTTACTTCTTAAGATTACAAATTCATACTCCAGAACTCCAGCTATCTGATAGAGAATTCCACAGGCCTTGTGAAAGTCTAGAAAATAAACAAACAAGTAATAGTTTCATACCTGTTTTGGTCTTATTGAGTTGAGTTTAATTTAAAGCATTAATGGCTTTGCATTGACTCTGTCCTTGTTCTTTTCTTACACACAGGCTTTTCTTAAAGCTTCTGAGAAGCTCTCTCCCTTCTCAGAATTTTCAGTTTTGATTCCTTCAATTTGACAGTGAACTTAGACTTCTAGACTTTATGAGGCTTTGCCTCAGTGATGTCATGAGTGAGCATTGACATCAGTGCTCACCAACGACCTCTTGTTCACAAGTCCAACCTTCCAATCCTTACCTTAGATCAATTATCAGAAGCATTTGGCACTATGCCTGCTTCTTGGAAGTGTCCTCTTTGGCTTCCAAGACATTGCTAAGTCCTGGTTCTCTTTTTGTCTTTCTTACTGCTCCTTATTAGTTTTCTTCATGGAATCCCTCTTTCCTTGCCCATTCCTTCAATGTTGGTTTTCCTCAGGGTTCCATTCCTTGCCATTGTACCTTCTAATTCTAGATATTCTCTTGAGACAGTCTCTTCGAAGTCCGCGTGGATGTCCAACAGGAATTTCAAACTCAACATATCCAAATATGAACGTATCATCCCTACCCCTACCTTCCCAAATCAAAACCTGCCTCAGTTAATTGCACCACAGTTTTACCCTTTGCCTAAGTCAGTCATGGGGCATTTCTTTCTTCCTCTCCAGTGCCTTGAAATCTAATCACATTGCCAATTAGATGTAAGTTCTGTTGCTTCTGTTTCCTAGATGTCCCCTGTCCGGTATTCTGTTTTGTCCCAAATGCCATTCTCCCAGTCTAGGCCCTCATCATTTTCTGTCTAGGCTGCCAGATAGCCACCTAATCCTAGAGTCACCTCTTTCAGTCTGTTCTCCACATTGCTGCCAGAGTGATCTTTCTGCTATGGAGATCTAATCACGTCCCTCCACTCTCAAAATTCTTCCAAGATTCTCCATTATTTGCAACTGGTTTTTTTTAGGTCACAGACCCCTTTAAGAATCAAATGATAGCTGTGGACCTTCTCCCGGATGAAATGCCTATGCCCACAAAACTTTTCATATGGTTTAATGGAGTTCATGGATTCCCTGGAACCATCACTCATGGATCCCCAATCAAACCCTGGCCTGTAGAATAAAAGCCAGACTTCCTCATGTGGCACACAGGGGCCTGCCCACCCCTGTAGCTTCATCTCTCACCACTTCCTATCTTACATTTTGTTCTTCATAATACTGAATTACCTAAAGTTGTTTTTTGGCCTTCACTTTTATTTGTGCTATTCCCTCCACCTAGAGCACTCTCCCCACAAATTATCCACCTGACAAAAACATTTAAAAGGAAATTGTCTTTTAGGTCTGAGGACAAATGCTGTCTTTTCTGTGTGAACTTCCCTGACATCCTCCTGGTAGCTTAGATGCTCCTTCTCCTTGTTCACTGTATTTTGTACAAATCTCTTTCATAAGGGTCCATATTATAATTCTGCGCAAGTCTTGAGGACCATTACCAAGTCCTTATCTTTATATTCTCAGACTCAGTATTGTTCACTACTGTATGCCCAGTGCCTACATAGTGCCAGGAACATGGTAGCTATTCAGTAAATATTTGTTCAGTGAGTGACTGGGACCTTGAATTTGATTTGGAGCTCATAACCATATAGTACCAACCTTTGTTAACCTGCAAGGAAAAAAAAACCCAAAACAGACATTCTGGTCTCTTTGATTCTATTCCATTTCAGATAGCTTTGGATTATGCAGTAGTTCATGATGGATTTTACTCTGTTGCTGCAGATTTTTTGAATTACTGACTTCTCAAGTGCTCACTGGTATATGATATTTCTCCAGGCAGGGTTAAGGATAGATTTACCTTAAGCTAACCTTAACCTAACCATATGAATAGATTTTAGATTGAAACAAAAATTTGTACTGGGGTGTCTGAGGGAGGGTAGCTAAAATGGTTCACAACAAATTAATCCATCATGGGTCTAAGATTCCCTGAGCATCACCATGAGCCCCTCCTCATATTCCAAGGTAGGACAGGGTTACCAGGGTCAAGACCCAGGAATGTTTCCTATCTCTCACCAATGAAGCCCTGCTTAGCGCAGTGTCACTAGCATTGTGTCTAATATGGAAGTGTCCACAACTTCCACCACGTGTTGTGTGTTGTGACAGGTGAGCTCCTCCACAGTATTCTTGGAGAGACAGTTCTTGTCACTGAGTAGCTACCAGGAGAGGGATAATACTCATATGGGAAAAAGGGGAAAGGCTGTCCTCTCTCTGTTAGTTCTAATTGTTTCTTCCAGTGGAAACAGAATAATTTACAGTGTAATTTTTAAGTTCCTTGTACACACCTTATAGATAGGGTCACAGGAGGAGGCAGTGAGAGCACAGAGTCTCCATAATTCTGCCTGTACACTTGGTCACAGCCTCTTCTGGTAGTATAGGAGCCAGGGAATCTCAACTGAGTGGTACACTTGGGACATGCACCAACCCAGAGGACACTAAAAAGCTGTGTATGTGTGGAGATGGGAGAATCCACCAGCCAGTAATGGACACACTCACGAGCAGATTGGGACTGGTCAGGTCACTGAGCCTCAGAGAGTCGTTATCTTTGTCTCGAAAAGCCTATTAAAGCTGGATGTCTGGATTCAGTGTAGAAGGCAAGGAAAACCTAGTACAGCCATTGGGATTAGGCAAGCATAGCATGAAGGTCAAGGAGTTGGTTTAAGCATTTTAGGACTTGCATTCGAATCTGAGATTTCTAAGAATACTAGCTCTGTGACCTTAACCTCTTTGAACTTTAATTTCCAAATCTGTAAAATGGAGGCAACCCCGGGGTGTGGATAGGATTAAATGAGATGACGTTTGGCAAGCATTTAGCAGTGTCTAACCCCACAATAAGCATTTAGGATTATTATTCTCCAGATTGTCCTGGCAAGGAAAGGTCTTAGGAAAGACAGGATTTTTTTTGCAGGGGGCGAGATGAATGAGCATATCTAGAGCTACATTATCATTGAACACAATAATTCAGTGTTAGTGGGGAGTCCAGAAAACTTGATGAGAGGAATATTCTAGATTCAGAGAAAAGCCTCAGAAAAGGACAGTCTCATATCGTGGAGTCCAAGGTTGCTTTTCTTAGGAGTAAGCTCTCCCTGACTTCTTTCTTTCCTCCTTGCAGGTATGAATGCTGCTGTCAGGGCTGTGGTTCGAGTTGGTATCTTCACTGGTGCCCGTGTCTTCTTTGTCCATGAGGTTGGTTCTCTACTTTGTTCTCCATCATTCCTTCTCTGTTTTCTGCTCCACCTCCCCACTTTCTCTTTCCTTACCTCCCATTTACATTGCTTTGTCTGGGCTCCCTATCTTCATGAGTCACTCCTCCCCACTCTTGTCTCCAGTAATGATGGTGGGACTTAAGGGTCTCCACACTGGGTCCTCATGTTGCCTGTTCAATTTAAAGGAGGAAGTTACTCTCTCTTTTCTCTTCAGCTTCCCTAAACAGAGAGAGAAGCTGAAATGAGTGAGTATTTCACGGCAAATTTAGTATATCCAGAGACATAGCCTTAGGAGGGAAGCATCTCACTGGGTTTCTGTAGTTTGCCTAACTTTCTGAGGTCCTAACTCCTCTTTGATACCCTTCTCTCCTTCCCTCCTTATTGTTTGTTCACTCCTCTTTCTGTGAGGTTTAGCTGCCTTCTCTCAAGTTTTGTAGTCTCTTATCTTTTCAAGTCACATTTCTCTCCCTCCTCCCCTCCAACATCCCCTCTCTTTATCCTGTGTTATCAAAACCATCTGTTATCTAGTTCCCCTGAGAAGCAGACTGGAGGAAATGGGATGAGCCAAAAACAAGAGGAATTAACATTAAATGTTAGGAAGGACATCCTGATGTTTCAAGAATGAGAGAAACTAGAAGAGGGTATTGAAAAAGGTGACATCTCCTTCCTTGGACTGTGTTAAATCTAATAGTCTCATGAACGTCCAGGACTCAGTCATGGGGGGAGGTGACTTGATTCTCAGAGAACTTCTTCCCAGGGATCCTGTCTTAATCCTGGGAGTTTAGGGGGAAGGCTAGCGGAGGCTGAATGGGTATAATGTGCCCCGCAGGGTTATCAAGGCCTGGTGGATGGTGGAGACCACATCAGGGAGGCCACCTGGGAGAGCGTTTCGATGATGCTTCAGCTGGTATGTTCCAGAGGACTCCTGTCCCATATTTGTCTGCCCTTGTCTCACCCCACTCTGGTTTGGGATCATGGTTTCCCAAGTTCCCTGCCACGTGGTTTGATGTGAAGGGATTCCGTGACAAGAGAGCGGCTGTGTGTGCCCTTTACTCTTTGCATTTGAAAACATCAGCCTGGTTTCCTGGGGTGGGATGTGGGTTGGGGATGTGATCACAGGACGGTTTGCTCTTTATCAAAAGGTCATAGGCAAGGCTTGAGGAACTGGCACATAAGCAAGGCCTGCTCTGGGTTCATGGGAAAGGTCTGGCCCTGAAAATAACCTTACCAGAGGCCTGGGGCCAGAGCCAGAGGTAGAGCTGCAGTGTGCCAGTCCTCATGTGATGAGGCGACCTGAGACCAGACTGTTTAAGGGAAGAAGGAACCAAGAGAGCCTTTTAGAGTTAAAAAAAAACCCCAAGATTATCCTGATTGTATCCACAATCCTTTTTGCTCCTTTCCCTCTGTCACTATTTACCCATTTTCTGACTTACTGAAAAATCTACAAATTACATTTGTATCCCCATTCTTTACCTCAATCTCCTAAAAATACATGGGAAAGAATTTAATGTGCAGTGCTTAGTGAATGTTCTATATAGGCAATGGTGCCTGCCACAGAGTAGTCTGAGAATGAGCCAGCATCAATACCCCCAAAGTCATGGATGCCAGGAGCTTATATGATTTGCAAGAACCATAAGTATACTCACTTCTCTTGGGATATCCATAAGCTGCTGGGAATTTAAGGCTTTCTATATCCAGAAAGCTCTTCTATACTCAGAGCTGTTTTTCCTGTGAATACTTGGATATTGTGACTCCTTCTGCTAGCACCAAAGATGCCAAGAAGGAAAGGGGAAAGGATTAGCGGTGCCTGGTTACAATTAGAAATCACAGTGTGTTAGAGAGGGGAAAATAATACCACCAAGCACATTGGGATGAACACAATCCAATAATGTCAGGCTCTAGGGAGAATTTCCATAGACTGAAGTCGCTGCTACTTCTTACACTTCTAAGAAGATGTGAAAGATGGAGGTTATTCCAAAGCCGACAGGCATGTATTGTTCTCTTTGAGGGTAATCACTTTGCTTACAAAGCCTTCAATGAAATGGGCTGATATCAGCAGTCTTCTAAAAGGTGTAGTAGACTATAGGAATGACCCTATGAAATCTCAGCCAGCATCATTTCCCCTTCCTTTAGAAGGACGGATGACTCTTAAGGATGTCAGGAAACTTCCTAGAGAGTCACATGGTTATGACAGCCCATCACAGTGTTGGAATAGGGAATATCTTAGCGTGTTGAGCCCAAATTTGGCTGTGTCATCCGGGTAGCTGACTTCTACCTCTTCCCCAAAGGGTGGCACAGTGATTGGAAGTGCCCGGTGCAAGGACTTTCGGGAACGAGAGGGACGACTCCGAGCTGCCCACAACCTGGTGAAGCTTGGGATTACCAACCTGTGTGTCATTGGGGGCGATGGTAGCCTCACTGGGGCTGACACCTTCCGTTCTGAGTGGAGTGACTTGTTGAGTGACCTCCAGAAAGCGGGTGAGATGTTGTTCTCATCAGTATTGTTTGTGCATGTGCACACGTACCCCCCTTTCCTCCCGATGGAGAGAATCATTACCCAGACACAAATAGGCAGGCTTTGTCCTCATTTTTCTGCCATTGCTTACAATTCCCGTTGGCTGCAGTTCCTTCTGTCTCCAGTCGTCTGCTCTTTAGGTGTGCCAGGTGCCTCACCTGGTGGCTCCTGGTTTGCTTTCCGTTGTCAGGTAAGATCACAGCTGAGGAGGCTACGAAGTCCAACTACCTGAACATCGTGGGCCTGGTTGGCTCAATTGACAATGACTTTTGCGGCACTGATATGACCATTGGCACTGACTCTGCCCTGCACCGGATCATAGAGATTGTAGACGCCATCACTACTACTGCTCAGAGGTAAGGGGGCTGGTGGGAGGGGGGCGGCGTGGGAGGATGGCAGCTGGGATAGGCTAAAGGGCTAGGGGCTAGAGAAGACTGAAGTGTTTGAGCTATGGTGACTCTAATGACCAGTTTTCCAGGGCCAGAGCACTTTTGTTTTTGAGGAAGATTGGCCCTGAGCCAACATCTGTTGCCAATCTTCCTCTTGTTTTTTTTTTTCTCCCCAAAGCTCCCCAGTACGTAGTTGTATATCCTAGTTGTAGGTTCCTCCAGTTCCTCTCTATGGGACGCTGCCTCAGCGTGGCTTGATGAGCAGTGCTAGGTCCACACTCAGGATCTGAACCAGCGAACCCCGGTCTGCCGAAGGGGAGCGGATGGAATTTAACCACTTGGCCACGGGGCCAGCCCCCAGAGCACTAGTTCTCACTAAGAGTTACCCCTAGAGCGCTGAAATTGCGCCACTCTCTAAATACTGTGAGATTTGCCTCTTGCCACTATCTAGTCCACTGTCCAAACAGGAAGCTCGGAGGTCTGTCATCCCTCTGGGGTCTCCTAAATGACTACTGTCCAGACTGAGACAGATCCAGGGAGCCCAAAACCTGAGCCTCCCTTTCCAGTGATGTCCTTGAGATTGTAGAGGCCGTCACCACCATGCTCAGAGGTTAGGGGACGTGGGGGAGCCAATGTAGGAGAATGGGAGGATGGAGGGTCACAGTGCACCCCAGGGTAATCCTAGAGGATTCCAGCTTCATCAAGTCCTCTCTTCTCCATGTCTTTTCCCTTTCTCTCCTTCCCTTCCCGGACCCCATCCCTCCCTGGAGCAGAGCCTCAGTATTGACACCTTTTACTGCTGTGTTTTAGCCACCCTGTGGCTAAAATGTTCCCGGTCTCGTAGGAAACCTGCTGGAAGGCCTTGCAGCATAAATGCATCCCCCAGAGAGGTTACTTGTCCTAGATGTGGGCGGTGGCTTGATCCCGGCCATAGGGACACTTGCACTGTATAAGTCCTATGTCTGTCTCTTTCAGCCACCAGAGGACGTTCGTGTTAGAGGTGATGGGCCGGCACTGTGGGTAAGACCCCCATCTTGTGAACTTATCCGGTGAACCAGTGATAGGCCTTTCCTCTTCCCGGGAGAGTCCAGAGGGGTCTCCCAGTGGTGGTAGATCAGGAGGTGTACATACTCTTCTTGATGTGGCCCCCTTTCCTTGTCTCGATTCCACCTCCCTCACATACCCACCTGTGCACATGTGTACATGTGTGTACATGCACAGACACACGTGCGATGTGAAAGAACAGACAGTGCTCTGAGATCGGAAGCCAGTGCGGCCAGTGAGCCCGAGTAGAAGGTGCTCCTCAGGGACAGAACCTCGTTGAGAAGCTGTCCCAGTGGTACTGTCACTCTCAGCCCGAGAATGAGATGGAGGCTCCTCTGACCTTTCACCAGCTGTGGGGACCAGGCGAACTCGTTGGGTATGGGCGAGGCTATTTGTGGAGGGTAGCTCCCCACGTGATGCTTCTGGCTCTCATCACAGATACCTGGCCCTTGTCACCTCTCTCTCCTGTGGGGCCGACTGGGTTTTTATTCCTGAATGTCCACCAGATGATGACTGGGAGGATCATCTTTGTCGTCGGCTCAGTGAGGTACTGTCATTTTATTTTGCCTTCAAAAAAAATGCCTCACCCCATTCCACTGATGATTCCTCTCCTGTTCATCAGTTTCATAACACTGACAATTTTTCTCCTTGTTCCACCAGACAAGGACCCGTGGTTCTCGTCTCAACATCATCATTGTGGCTGAGGGTGCGATTGACAAGAATGGGAAACCAATCACCTCAGAATCCATCAAGGATGTTAGTATGAAGCCGGAGAGGCCTCTGCCTCCTTCCCACCCCTGGCCCCATTCCCCGGGGATTTCTGAGTCGCCCCTTAGTCTCTCTGCACATCACTCCCAGGTTTCCTGCCCCCGGTCTCCTCCCCTCCAGGAATCATTACAAGATAAGAGGCTAAGTCGTCCCTGGTTTGTCTGAGTCTCTGCTTGTTTTCTCTCCTTGACTCTCTATCGCTCTCTGTCTCTTTCTTGGTCCCTTCAGCTGGTGGTAAAGCGTCTGGGATATGACACCCGGGTCACCGTCTTGGGGCATGTACAGCGAGGTGGGACCCCGTCAGCCTTTGACCGGATCCTGGTAAGTCATGGGACTCTGTGGCCCTCACACCTTAGGACCCTCGACTTGCTGTTCTTTCCAGGAAGTACTGCATGTCATGAGCTCAAATTCTTAAACCATTGGTCATGCTGCCCTGTCACCAGCCGCTGGACTATAGTGGCCTTTGACCTGTTCTCATACTCTCAAGAGCTCTTTTCTGTCGTTAAAGGTGACTGGAAACTGTAGGCTCCCCTAATGGTGAGATCTAAGATCTTAGAGCTTTGAGCATTAGTGAAATCACTAAGATCTGACTTCAGACACTCAGTTTGAACCCCCTTACGCTACCTTCACTGGAAGAGAAAGGCGCTATCCTTCCTTGTTTTATCAATAAGATCTTATTAAGCCCCAGTGATCCCCTGGATTACTATAGTGGATATGTTTCTCTGGAGTCAGGTAGAATCCTTGGGGTTCTCATGGCAAGAGGACAAAGAGTCATCAAGCTTTAGATGAAATCTGGGTGGGGAGGGAAAGCCCCGGAAGTTCTTGGCCGCAGTCCTTAAATGTGGAACTCAACCCTGTGATTTGGAAAGGGCCTTGAGTGCCTGGTTTTTCAGCCAAGCCAGGATGGGGCGGCCTGAACCAGACTGTCTTTGTTCTCTGGATTCCTGCAGGGCAGCAGGATGGGTGTGGAAGCAGTGATGGCACTTTTGGAGGCGACCCCAGACACCCCAGCCTGTGTGGTTAGCCTCTCTGGTAATCAGGCTGTGCGGCTGCCCCTCATGGAGTGTGTCCAGGTGGTGAGTACTGACCCCAATCCCCCTTCCTAACAGCCCTAAGCCCCTGTCTGAGCTGGAGCTTATTGGGAAACAGACTGACTTCCAAGGTCTCTGGGACAGGAGCAGATGGAAAGGCAGTATGGTGTAGTGAGAGACATATGGAGCAAGATCACAGTGGGCTTTGCCTGGAGCTGTAGCCATCTGGAAAATGTGCCCAAAGAAGATGGGAGACTCTCCATCCTACCTAGTAATGAGACCCAGTATCTCATAATATCCAATTTCAACACCTTTCATTGTGTCTTTGTAGGAGGAGAAATGCAATCTCTTTCCAAACTTTATTAAAAGCACGGGGATATTGTTAGGATCCGGCTGGGCAGCTTATATCTCTCTATGATTTCTACCTTGCACATGATTCTCTGACCAACCTGAGGTTACTAATGCTCACCCTGTGGGTTATTATAAGGATTGGAGGGAAGATATGCAGGAGGTCTGATGTAGTACCTGGAAATGCTGTGTGCTCAGGGAACGGTACCTCTTATAAAGGAATCGCTCCTTGGATACCACAGAGTGAGCAGTGTGGCTGGGAGTGAGGTGTCTGGCCCGATTCTCAGGGTTGGTCTGAGTGCTCAGGGCTGCTTCCCCATCTCCTAGCCTGCTTCTCTCTGTGACTTGGGAGGTCTAATGACCTACAGCCCAGACAAGCTCCACCTTGCTTGGAACTGTGTCTCTAACAGTCCCAAAGCTGAAGCACTGGCACACACAGCAGAAATCAGTAGTCGGGAAGCACATGCAAGGACCAGCCTTTCTTCCTGACTGGTGTATCTGCAGCATCTTCTTTGTGTACTCATTAACTCAGAGGTTTCTTTTTTCTTTCTTTGTTGTTTTTTTTTTGGTGAGGAAGATTGTCCCTGAGCTTACTTCTGTTGCCAATCTTCCTCTTTGCGCTTGAGGAAGATTGTTGCTGAGCTAACATCTCTGCCAGTCTTCCTCTATTTTGTATGTGGGATGCTGCCACAGCATGGCTTGATGAGCAGTGTGTAGGTCCATACCCAGGATCCAAACCTGTGAACCATGGGCCACCAAAGCAAAGTGCACAAACTTAACCACTGTGCCACTGGGCTGGGCCCCTTCAGAAGCTTCTTTAAGGCTGGGGCTCTGGGTATTGAATGGAGGAAGATGATATTTGCCCTTTGAGGGCTCCTCCACTCTGCTCATATTCTAATAGAGCATTGAATCAATCCTTTTCTTTTGCTGCTCATTATTCAGAAAATTAAGGAAAAACAAAGATATTTCTCCTTGTGTGAAAGTTTCGGGAGCATAGAAAAGGTGGGGTGCAGAGAGGGCAGGATCCAGCCACAAGCCCAGAGATGGTGGAGTCTCACCATGGGATGGAAATCCTGCTGTGCAGGACCCTCACCCTGGAGTCATGACTGCTGCTGTGCTTCTCCCTCAGACCAAAGATGTGACCAAGGCCATGGCTGAGAGGAAATTTGATGAGGCCATGAAGCTGAGAGGCCGGTAAGGAAATGACTGGAAGCTCGCTAGCCACAGAAATCAGATGCTGGAATGAAGCCAAAAATCGACATAACTCCAGACCCAAAATAGGAGCCTCTGCCCCTTCCTCTTCATATTGTCTCTGCAACAGTTTCTTCCCCAAAAGAATTAGCTGTGTGGTGACCAGGAGGCTCAGTTCATCCCAGGGGTGCTCTCCTGGACTCCCTGCCTTTTATAATCGTTATTCCTGTGTGTGGACCCAGCTGGATGATGAGTTCTCCAGGCGAGGGGCGGTCTCTTGTGCTGAGCACCATGCCTGGGAGCAGAGTGCTCAGGGGGTGCCTGATCAGGAGTAGCCCCTTGGCAGCCCCTGCCCAATGCCTGCTGTGCCCCAGTTTTGTCCTTAGAGGTTTGTTCCATAAAACCTCATGCCAGGAGCAAAACTTCAGACCAGATCCCCTTGGCTCCTGGCTGAGGGGAGTGGCCTGAAGACACCTCTCTCTCTTTGTACCTTTTACAGGAGCTTCATGAACAACTGGGAGGTATACAAGCTTCTGGCTCACATCAGACCCCCTGTTTCTAAGGTACTGTCAAGGTGCTCTCTCCCCTTGACCCTCTGCCTCCCCCAGTCTCCTTTTATGAAGTGCTACCTGTAATCTGTACAACCTACAGCCTTGCCAACTTCTTTGCCCCCCTGTAATCTTCAGTGCTGAGCTCCTAACCCTACTAAAATAATTTTCTCTTAGCCACTCCAGGTCCCAGCCCCATGGTCTTAGTGTGCCCTTAATGTCTCCAACCCAAGACCCACATCCAGTTCAGGGCTGACAAGATAGCACGCAAGGAATGGAAAAGAGAGCTTGTGTATTATTTCTTCTGGGAAACTCTGGAATAAGCATGTCTTAAGTGTATTTAAGCCACCTCCTCTACTGGAGTAGCAGTTCTCAATATTTAGTGCACACTGGAATTATCTGGGTTGCTTATTAAACATGCAGATTCCCGGGCCCCTCCCTCAGAGGAGATTCAGCTCTGGATACAGGCCGGGAATCTGCGCATTTAACAGGCTCTCTAGGTGGATTTTCATACAGGTGGTCCAAGGATCACGCTTCAGGAAACGCTGCTCTGGAAGGCCTCTTATTCTTTATATCACAGTGTCTGGGCTCCAGGACAGCAGCTTTATTTATTGACTTGTGGTAGAATTTCCTTCCATTGCATGAGGGAGCAAGCTGGGCTGGCGTTCCCTGGGAGAGGGGTGTGGGTTGTCAGGCAGATGTCCTGATCCCAGGACCATAAGGGCCTCAGAGTTCAGCCTCCCCTACTGGCCTGCCCCCCGCCCCCGCTGGCATTTCTGTTTCCCTCTTTCCCCTGCTCCCTCTCTGCTTCCTTCTCCACAGAGTGGCGCACATACAGTGGCTGTGATGAATGTGGGGGCCCCAGCCGCAGGGATGAATGCTGCCGTCCGCTCCACTGTGAGAATTGGCCTCATCCAGGGCAACCGAGTGCTGGTTGTGCATGATGGCTTCGAGGGCCTGGCCAAGGGCCAGGTACGGGGACTCAGAGGAAGGAGGGTGCACACCTGGGGGCCAAGGAGCAGTCACGGGGACGAGGAGGGTAGCAGGTGACCTGTCCGTTCTCTTTCCTTCCTCTGTCCGTCACCCCCTTTCTCTCCTCTCAGGGTTCAAGCAGAAGTAGATATTTAATTTTAGGGTAGTAGGAACAGACAGAAGCTGCTGATGTGAACCCTTTCCAAACAACACGTCTTATTTAATTCTCTATCCCAAAGCTCCGCACCGTGCCCAGCATAAGTAGGTGCTTTCTGTCTGTGAATGAGCAGTGAGGGTGGAAGAGGTTCAGTGAGCTGGGCAAAAGCTGATGCTTCCTCTTCCAACCAGGGCGTATCGGGCGGGGTCTAAACTCAAGAAGTGGTGTCAGTCCACGACGTAGACCTGTGTGGCCTTTCCCTGCAGATTGAGGAAGCTGGCTGGAGCTACGTTGGTGGCTGGACTGGCCAAGGGGGTTCTAAACTTGGGACTAAAAGGTAAGTGGCATTACAGGAGCACCTCCTCCTAACCACCCCTTAAAGGTGTCCCTTGGAAATTGGATGTCAGTTCATTAGGTCAGGGTCTGCTCTGACCACCATGCTTGTCTCGTGGTGAACACCTCTCAGCCCACAAGCTCACGTCATGTGCATCCGTGAGGGCACACGTGCCAGTTCAGATATCTAATAGCAGCTCTGGGATTTAGAGCCCCGTGTGTGTCCTTGGACAGGGGTAAGAGGTGGGGTAGGGGAGTGGGCACAAGTCAGGAAATTATAAATAAAGCACCTTCAGCTTTCTAGCATTTTTCTCGCTCAATTTTGCTAATTTTGCTGTGTCTTCCCCAAATTCCACTACCTCACACCACCCCCCGCTCAATCAACTAGGACGCTACCCAGGAAGAGCTTCGAGCAGATCAGTGCCAACATCACTAAGTTCAACATTCAAGGCCTGATCATCGTTGGGGGCTTCGAGGTGAGTGCCCTTCCTGTTTCTCCCTCTCTCCCTCCCACCTTTCCCTCTCCACTCACTGCCCTTTTCTCCTCAGGCTTACACAGGGGGCCTGGAGCTGATGGAGGGCAGGAAGCAGTACGACGAGCTCTGCATCCCGTTTGTGGTCATCCCTGCCACGGTCTCCAACAACGTCCCTGGCTCAGACTTCAGCGTGGGGGCTGACACCGCACTCAATACTATCTGCATGGTGAGAGCTCCCCTCCACTTCCTGGGCCTTCTGGCCGGGAGCATAGTCCCTGGACCGAGTCTGGTCCTGGAAAGTGAGCTATTTGTTATGCCCCAACCGAATGGCAGTGTTTGAAAAGTGCTTCTTCAGGCCCAGGCATTTACACAGACATTATTTAACCACATGTGGTGTTCGTTCTCCTTGCTGTGTGAGTCCTCTCACCTAGAAATGCATCCGTACTCTGTATACCAGATGTTCTTTCCTTTCTGAGGTCATACAGCCTCATTTCCCTACTCTGAGCAACAGAAGGGGTAGGTACAACTTCCTTCCCCAGAGAGGAGTTCACAGTGTGGTTGGCATGTGTCTGCTGTCCCTGAAAGCAAGAACTTGATGAGGTGCAGGGGCCCTGCTGGCCTGGGGAGGATGTAGTTCCAGAGTGGGGTTGTGGCAAGGGCCAGAAAAGTGACAAGAATCAGATCTCTGGCCCTGTCTTTCTGACTGGGACCCATTGTCTGTGCAGACCTGTGACCGCATCAAGCAGTCAGCAGCAGGTACCAAGCGTCGAGTGTTTATCATTGAAACCATGGGTGGCTACTGTGGCTACCTGGCTACCATGGCAGGACTGGCAGCTGGAGCCGATGCAGCCTACATTTTCGAGGAGCCATTCACCATTCGAGACCTGCAGGTAGATGGCTACCCGGAGCCTGCTACATAGCTCTCCCCTGCCCATGTCTGTCCCCACTGTCCCTACAGACACCTGAGCTCAAGATGAGGACAGACCCAGTTGGTCTGTGGAGTCCTGCGAGGAGACTAGACAGAGCACAGAGCTGGCATCCCCGGTGACCTTGCACGATGACCGCAGCTGTGAGGGAACCATCTCTTTGAGGGACGGCATGCTGCTAAGCCCTTTACATGCACTTTTGCATCTTATATTCACAACAGACGTGCAGGGGAGATATTATCTCCATATCACAGATGAGAAAGGTTTAGAGAGATTAAAAAACTTTTCTAAACTCCTGAGTAGGTAGTTTAACTGACTCAGAAAGTCGGTGATCTTTCTACTGTATCTTGCTGCCCTCCAGATTCCCTTGCTACCAAAGCAGATCCTTCTCATTCCATTTTTGAGGGGGATCCTCTTTCACCTCTGGCTGGGGCTATGACTGCTGTTTCACAGGGTGACCATATGATCCTTATTTTCCAAGATCCCAGTTCACTGGAGGAAAAAGAGCTACAAAGTGGAGGGCAGCGGGTGGAGGGAACTCCCTAATCCAGGAACCCAGCCAACCCTTGCCAAGAGTGGAGGGTGGGTGTCTTCCACCTTCACCCCCAGCTCGAATGCAGGGGCTGGTTCCTCCCAGGTGAATCACTGCTGTACATACAAGCCACCCACTTAAAGATTGACACTGAGAGCAGAGTCGGCCCTCTGAGAGAAGGGGAACCAGAAACCCCTGGAAAGGGAAATTGGGAGTGGGTAGAAAGGGTCTGAAAAGTAATGGTTACCACAGCTGTCTCGAACTTTACCTTTTCTAGTTGTGCCTTTCTCATAGGGAGCCTTTGTTTAAATTTCAGTCTGTACTGAACTTCTTAAAGGATTTGGCCCAGTTCAGGCCCTTGACTGTAAACAGCCCCTTCCATGTGGCTCTCCCCTCCTGGAGAGGCCTGCGGGGAAGAAGAGATCTATGCATTTGCCCAACCTTATCCACCCCCAGCTAGGCTTAGGACGTACTGTTTCATTTTCAGGTGAATGTTGAACATCTGGTGCAAAAGATGAAAACAACTGTGAAAAGGGGCTTGGTGTTAAGGTACCTCATCCATGATTTGTTCCTAAGTAAAGAGAGAAAGTAGTCAGGCTTGGCCCTAGCCCACAGAATGGGTCCATGCTTGGGACACCCTGAGGAATCTGTGGATACAGAGGGAGAGAACCTGAACCAGGGGAGGAGATAGAAAAGGGAAGAACAAAACCTACAAAGGGAGAGAGGGAGTGGAGGGATGGGGAGGCAACCGAAGTCACAGGCTTTTGGTTTCCATCTGGCAGGAATGAGAAGTGCAATGAGAACTATAGCACTGACTTCATTTTCAACCTGTACTCTGAGGAGGGGAAGGGCATCTTCGACAGCAGGAAGAATGTGCTTGGCCACATGCAGCAGGTAGGGAAGACACCCCAGTCATGGCCTTCACCAGGCAGCCACAACCCCCAATAGCTATTGGGGTTCCCACTGGCCTCTGATCTGCTGGAGGCTCTCAGTGCCACCATAGAGCATGGGCCTGCAATCTTCTACAGTCATAGAATCAAAACATCTTTGTCCTGGAAATGGCCTTAGAGATTATGTGGTCCATCCTCTTCATTTAGGGCAAGGTTTCTCAACCTTGGCATTATTGCCATTTTGGGCTGGATAATTCTTTTGTTGTGGGTGGCTGTTCCGTGCGTTGTAGGATGGTTTAGTAGCATCCTTGGACTCTACCTCCTAGATGCCAGTAGCACCTTCCTCCCAAGTTATACAACTAAACAATGTCTCCAGATATTGCCTAATATCCCCTGGGGGGAGGGAGAGTAAAATTGTCTCCAGTTGAGAACCACTGATTCAGATGAAGAAAATGAGGCCCAGAGAGGAGAAATAATTTTTTCAGGGACACTCATCTAGCTTGGGTGACAATTAGAATGAGCTTGTCCAGTGCTCTTCCCACCACACCTTGCATGCTGCCTTCTATGAGGAACCTGTGGAACAAGTGCAGGCACCTTGCTGGTGTTAGGCTCCATCTCCACTAACTGAGATTTCAAGGGCAAAGGAATTCCTTTCTACCACCCACATTCAATCTTCCCCCAAGGTAGGCCTCACTCACAGATTGTACTAGTGATCTAAGGCCTCTCCCGTTCCAGATGTCTCCAGCTGATGCCTCTTAGGCACTGATGACCTTTGGCCTCTCTCTCCCCATAGATCAATTCCCAATATCTCAGTTTGTATGAGCTTATCAGCCCCTGCAGGAATGGGGTGCTACTGGATAATGTATGAAGACCTATTTCCTGTTTGTCCTTCCTTTCCACTTTCCCACTTACTTTGCCTTAGTTCAGAGAAAATTCTGCATGATGTTTTGTATTATTCTAAGGTGCTAGCAAGGGCATCCAGACTGGGTCACAAGGAACAGTTCCATGTCATCGCTGATGGTGACCAACAAAAGCTGCTAGGCTGAAGAAGGGCAGGGAATTGACTGAGTGGCCAACAAAACCAGAAGTAAAATGAACAGGATCTGGCAACTATGGAGCTAGAAGAGGCAATTGTGAGACCAGCCATCCCCTTTAACTAACTAGTTACTCTCATACCTGGTAAATGGCCAAATACGCTGGGCCAGCTTGCCCTGGTTCCCAGCCCTGCTTTAGGATTTCCTTTCATAGTTAGACTTTTGGATTCCCGTTTCTGGCTATAAGCCAGGGGCCCATTCTTTCCTTTTTCTCTGTGTATTCAGGTATCTCTGCCACTTCATTAGAATCCTTCCCTCTGTAATTTTTATGATTCTTTTTCCAGGGTGGGAGCCCAACTCCATTTGATAGGAATTTTGCCACTAAGATGGGTGCCAAGGCTATGAACTGGATGTCTGGGAAAATCAAAGAGAGTTACCGTAATGGTAGGTGGGATAAGAGGGTGAGCCCCCTCCACAGGGCCTGGTTCCCCAGTATAGAAGCTGACTGACCATCCCTTATTGCAGGGCGGATCTTTGCCAATACCCCAGACTCAGGCTGTGTTCTGGGGATGCGTAAGAGGGCCCTGGTCTTTCAACCAGTGACTGAGCTGAAGGAACAGACGGATTTCGAGTGAGTACATCTCCTTTCTGGAGTGGTTCCCTCCCTGGCTGTTTCAAGATCTACTCTTCCCAGCCTGTGCACTGTCGTCAATCTTTCTCTCTTAGGAGTAACACCTGTAGGCATACCTACTTCAGATCTGATGCCAGTGCCCTAAATGTAGCCTCTTCTGCTCAACCTCTTCCCATAAGCCTTTGATAGAAGTTGGCTGGGGTGCTGAAAGATTAAACCATTTCTTCCTCATTCCTCTGTAGGCACCGCATCCCCAAGGAACAGTGGTGGCTGAAGCTGAGGCCCATCCTCAAGATCCTAGCCAAGTATGAGATTGACCTGGATACATCAGAGCACGCCCACCTGGAGCACATCAGTCGGAAGCGGTCTGGAGAAGCTCCTGCCTAAACCTCTGGAGTGAGAGGAACGGATTGTCTGATCATGGTCAGCTCACCCCCTGGTAGATCCAAGTCCACGTATTCTCAAGTGTTTAGCTCATTTTTCATTAGGTTTCCTTTTATTCTGTAATTGCAGCCATGATCAGCTCTGCCCAGGGAGCTAGGGCAGGGGGCAGTGAGTGGAAGCTCCTTTTAGGTAGAATTTATCAAGACTTCTACCCCAGTTTCCTCCATCACACAAGGCTGGGCTCCTCTAGTGCCACTGCTAGATTTCAGTTACTCGGTTAGAATTTTCCTAAAAATAAGCTTTATTTATTTCTTTGTGATAACAAAGTCTTGGTTCCTCTAGTACTTTTACTACAGTGACAGACAATAACTACACTAATAAATGCCAACTGGTCACTGTGCTTTTGGTTCTCCTGTTATCATCTTCACAAGTGGAATGTAACACTTTCAGCCCCAAGCCCCAGACTCTGCCCTGACACACCTGGGAAATGCAGCCCACGTGAGCACCCCGTGTACTTCTCTCTACCTCTTGGATTATTTTTCTGCAGCATCACTTGACCTGGCACACAGGGTCCTAGAACACAATACACAGTCCTTACCCTCCTCCCACACTACTCTCTCCTGCTTCCTCTGCCACCAACAGGATGCTCCAGTATCCCTTTGGCATAAGGTTGTATTTCACCTCTTGATCGTGTACCCATTACCCAGGGTTGCTTTTTTCCAGTCATCCCACAATCTCTACCCCTCCTCTGACAACCCAGGGTTCTTCCTTCTCAATTTTCCCCCTGTTCTTCCTGGATGAAAGCCAGACTCCGTTTATGGGGAGATATGTACATTTTGAAAGCCTGGGAAATAGAGACACCTAGTCTGGACTTGGTTTGGTGGGTTGGTTGAAGTACTGCTTTGGGAAGTTGTTAGTTCTTATTCAGCTCAGTTTGTTTTTTCTTCCATAACAATAGCTTTTCCCTCCTCATAGCCAAGTGCCCATGTAAGGCAGTTGGTCTTCAGGATTGGGACTACAGATTATACCCCAAATTGACAGGATGGTGCCCTGTCAATGGCAGGTTTAAGATTAGCCTCCGGTAACCAGATCCTGGCTCCCAACACAGGCATACGTATTCCTCCCCAGCCAGTCTCACTTGCTTGAGGAAGCAGGCGAGGGTCAAGGTTTTACCAGGGGTGGGAGAGGGATTCTCTCTGGTACACCAGTTTTGCTGGCTGTCCAAACTATACCCGCTGTGCCCCGAGAACAGTTCTAAATAGTGACTGAGAAGGCTTGTCAGAGTCCAGAATTCAAGCCGCCAAATGTTCTGTGTACATTCTTTAAGGGGAAGGGAAATTAACAATAAATGTCAAGCACTGTTATCACTGAGTCCTCAACAGAGCCTATGAGGGCGGTGGTGCCAACCCCATTTCAGAGCTGAGGACACTGGGGCTCAGGGTGATAAAATGATATGGAGAAAGTAGGAACAGTAGAAAGTGCCAGACTTGCTTTTAGAAGTGTTTATTTCTTTTTTTCTTAAGTGAGCAAAAAACACCAACAGCAAAAGGACAAAAGCAGACATACTTTTTCAAATTAGCTGTGTCAGCAGACTCCGTTCATTTTTATTTGTAGTTCCCAATCAGTTGTAAAAAAAAGAAAAGTTTTTCAAATTTGCATACAGGTCATCTAAGATCAGTAATAATTTGATCTAGTTTAGGAACATGAAAAGGAAGAGTACTGTTGACTAAGTATAGTTCACTAAAGTAGATCCTTTCGGGGTAGGTGGGCCATCTCAAAAGCAGCTCTTAGAATGCTCTTGCCCCACTCCCCAAGTCTACCCCCTCCACCAACGCCTTGTATAGATCAGTAAAAAGCAAAGGTTCCAAAACAACAGAAAGAAAAATAACTCCAAATTCTTAGCAGAGCTTCCTGTGGAGAATGAAGACCACAGGAAAAGGCAGGCCAGCCCCTCTCCTCCCCTAGAGCAGATTGCTCTGCCTGTGGTTCCGGAAATGCCGGCGAAGCCATTAGGGCAAACTGGCTTTCAGGAAGAGAGAGAACTGCGCTAGAAGAAAAGTTCTTAGGACTGCTCAGAACCTGCTGTCTCTTCTACTGTGTGGAAAGCAGCAAGACAATCTTTCTGAAATGAACTTGCTGAACTGTAACCCTTGGGCACACCCGTGGAAAAGAGGCAAAGGCTGCTGGATGGCGAGAAGGGGAGCCAGTCTCTTCCGAACGCCCCCTGATGTGGCCCTCTAGGGCTGTCATCCAGCCCAGTTCTGAATCTGCACACCATTTGACGTAGTATCTTCATCTTTGGGCTGAAATTGTTAGCTGAAGTTTTCTTAAACTTCTTCACAGATCAACTAAAATGCTTCTAGAAGGATTCTTCTGAACATTAATCATGTCCCCAAAGGAAAACCAAACACACCTTCTAAATACTCTCCATCTCCCTAGAGAAATTCAGTTGCACTGTTGACTTTTTCCCTAAAGGGGTTGGTGGGGGAGACCTCTTCTTTTGCAGAGTACAATATAAAAAGCCATGAAAGCAATAAACAGAAAATAAAAGTGGGGGATTTTGTTGTTGTTTGGTTGTTGGTTTGGGGAGGGGAGGTGATGTAGATGTTACTGTTGGGACACGTTGCCTTGAAATAGAAACCACACAACAGGAACAACAGCTTTTCCTGTTTTCAGGACAGACAGACAGTACTACAGGCAAAAGCCTCACCCAGAGTTCTCTGCGTGATGATGCAAATATCTCCTCCAGCCTATTCTACGAGTAACAGGTACTCCTTCAGAGAAGCTGGCAGTGGAAGGCCCTTCACCGCATCTGGCAGATACTGAAGTCCCAGGCTACGGCGCACAGCGTAGCGCGAGAGAGTTTTTAGTGTTCCTGGGGCTGAGCACAGAACAGTGAGTTTTTCACATAGCTGCTGGTCTTTGGCCACTTCTCGTGGCATGGTGCCATTTTTCCTTAATTCAAAGTGTCCAACTGCTCTGTGGAGGAGCTCAAAGCAAGAGTCCTCTTTCTCAGTTCCAAGTCCCCTGACTAGCAGAGCCACCAGGCGGGAGATAGGTGTCTGGCCTTTTAGGTTGATGACTCTGACCTCTGCCCCATAATCAAGAAGGATGCTGACGCTCTCAAGATTTCCCTTCATGGCAGCCCAGCTGAGCGGGGTATCATTGTTGTAATCCAGGGCATTGACAGAGGCCCCACTCTCTAGGAGGGCCCGCACACACTCAGCATTGTTCTTAAAGGCTGCCCAGTGGAGTGGAGTGTCTCGGTTGCCATCCAGTGCATTGGGGTTTGCACCATACTCCAACAGAACCTCCACACAAGCCTCATCTTTCTCAGCTGCATAGTGGAGGGCTGTTCGGTTGTAACCATCTAGGGCATTCACCTGTAAAGAGGGAGGAACTATATTACAATAGATAGACTACTAGGAGGAAGATAGGCAGGCAGAGAAGCTTGCATGTGTTTATCCACTACCTTTGCTGTGTAATTTTCTGAATAAGAGAGTCAACAAGCACTTCCCAGGGAGTCCTGCTGATCAAGAGGGAGATATGACAAGAGCTTAGCAAACAGGAAAGGAACTGTCCCCAAAACAACCAACACTCTCACGTGCCTTGATTAGCTGGCCTACATTATTTAGTTTTTGCTGCTATGTTCTTAGTTACTATTCACTAGAATCTCTACCATGGAGTAAGGGGTAAAGAAAGAGAAGATGAAGACTATGTCTTTGACACTACTCAGACATTTATTGGACAGCAGCTTGAATTTACTAGCCAGAGTAAAGGTTTTGGAATATATTACTTATCCCGACTCACTCTGTATCCTGTGACTAATGGCAACCAGGCTGAAAAATAATGAGGCCAGAGCTCTGCCCATATAGCTTTGCTGTGCTCTTTATCCATGTACAGAAGCTCAAATTGTTAATCCAAGCCAGCCCCTAGCAAAAAATATGCCATGGGGTCACAAGACAACCTAGATGGAAGCATGTGGAGGAAAGAGCACAAATCTGCCAATGCTGGAAAAGCAGCTGGCTGCTAAAACTCAACATCACCCATAAGCTTTGAAGACTACAAAGACTTCAAACCCAAATTTATAAGTAGCACATTATCTTCCCTTATAAAATGCAATAAAGAAAACTGATTTAACTGAGTTTAACCTTCTATTTAGCCAAAACTTTTTTCTCCCAGGATATTTTCACTTTCATCATTGATGTCAGTCACTGGCTTTCATCTCAAGGTCACTCACAAAAGTTATGGAATAGATAATGAAAAGTAGAGCATAACACGGCTGTGTGGAGATGAGGATGCTGGGGGCTGGCCCCTTAGGCTTACTGACCAGTGTGTTTGGGGACAGTACATCATCTTCACGGCAAATCTGATTCAAATTAGCGCTTCAGTATATGCACCTTTGGGATTGCTCACAAATAGTCCAAACTGCTAATTTATTTAACAAGTACTTACTTAGCAATTACTACATGCTAGTGTTCTAAACACTTTTACAACCTTATGAAGAAGATAACATATCATCACCATTTTACAGATGGGGAAACTGAGGGAAAGAAAGGTTAGATAATTTGTTCAAGGTCACACAGCTGGAAGTGACAGAGCTGGAATTCAAATCCATGAAGTCTGACACCGGAGTCTATTCTTTTAATCATTTATTGTATTATGCTGCTTCTTGCTAATGCCAACATAAATTAATCTGTTTTTTATGTTAAGATGCTCACATTAGAAAGAAAACAGGAACAAGATATACTAAAACAGAACATAATTCGTGGGTGGAAATGGCACAAATGGCCCAGTCCCGAGGAAGGGATTGCCTAATGATATTTATCTCCCAGGGACAGTGGTATTAGAAGTGCTCGTCTCATGGCAGGTCTCGAATGGTTTACATTTAATCAGAGTCGAGGGGCCTCTGCACTTACAGCTCCTGGACAGTCCAGCGGGCAATGAGAGGATTAAATGGAAATATAAACAACCCCAGAAGGAAGGCTGGGAGAGAAAGGGGAGATAAAATTCCCTCTTCCCGGAGCCATGAACAGCATTAAGAAAGAAAGGCGAAGTAATGAAATCCTGAGGATCATTTCTTCTTATATTTATCGTTATTTTTGGCTTTAATATTGGCTATGCTGATGTTACCATGAGCCAGAAAGTGGGAAGAGATGGGAGAAGAGACAAGAAATTTTAAGAATATGTGAAGCTCAGGTTTTAGTAAATCATTACTGTGACAGTGTTAAAAACATTACCTCGGCTCCTTTTTCCAGGAGTAACTCCACACAGTCAGCATCTGACACCATGCAGGCACAGTGCAGGGGCTTCAGTGTGCCGTGGGTGCAGTTCACATCTGCTCCCTATGGGCAGAGGAAACTTCAATCAGTGTGCTCAGCATTGGCTCACCAAGCAGGATGAGACTAAGCACTGAGTCCAGGAGGAAGGAGGGTTCTAACTCTGACCATACTGTAAACATACCACTGGTCCCAGTTTCTATTCCTGTTACAGTCATGTGCCACATAACGACATTTCAGTCAACGACAGACTGTATATACAACAGTGGTCCCATAACCACCATGGTCCCGTAAGATTGGTACCATGTAGTCTACATGTGTGGTAGGCTACACCATCTAGGTTTGTAATTGCCTAATAATGCATTTCTCAGAACATATCCCCATCATTAAGCAATGCATGACTGTAATTAAATATTGTAATGCTAATATCCAAACCAGGAGAATACACTGAAGATGAATGAAAGGAACTGTCAATTCCTTAGATCAAGTTGTTAAGTTTCTTCACAAGGTAGCTATTAAGTTTCTCCACAAGGTAGCCTGCCAGATGATCATTTGGACATCACTGAGGACATAACCTTATGGTAAAAGTAGTCAGAACCTTATCATCAGGCAGGAAAGGTGGAAAAGCAATCCAATTTCTATGGCCACCAGGTTCTGAAAAAGTCAGGAAAGTGAGTCTGTCAGACTGAAGCCAGGAGAACTGTCATGCTCTTTCTGCTGTTCAACAGATGACCATCACTAATAGTAAGGTCATCATAACCAGATCTTTTTGTTTACAAATATCTTCAAAGTAGCCTCTTAGTATGAGCATTCTCTGCCACCTAGCCCCTGCTGGTACTTCTATTTCAAATATGATAAAGGAGATGGAGATACTACAGTCAGACCAAAGTCACTAGATGACTCAGCAGCAGAGCTAGAATTAGAACGTGACAGAGTTTCTACTGCCGAGTCTTCTGATCCCACTTCTGCTGAGAACGAGCTGATGCTGTATGACTTTCTTCTCACAGCTGTGCCACACAACTCTGAAGCAGCTACAGAGCTCCAGGTTATAAATAAGGATTCTAAAGTTGTTAAAAAAAATGTACAGAAGTAACCATCTGGATGCATTTTCTAGTGATCAAAAAATTACCCTGTAACTTCTCTTCAACAGGAATAATATACAGAAAAAGGTATCGAAGACCTTCTAGGATACTAGTCATGTAACAGAATTGATCAATAGCAATGGTTAGACAGCAAATAGTTAAGATGTTTTCTTAAAAGTTACCATGCATCTTAGGGGTTGATATTCTCTAGAGAACTAGAAGTGGCAGCTGTTGTTAAGAGAGAAGGCAAGTGATATCTCTCCACGTAATTATTGTAAACCACAAAGATCTGAAAACCACTTCTGCTTTGCTCGCCTCCCTCCTCCCTTTGTACTGCATGTGTAGAAGACTGAGCTTGCTGGATCCCATAAGCACCATAGCCAAACGGAGATCTTACAAAGAACAGGAGACCAGGGTTATCTAGAACATATTTCCCGAAGAAAATATCAGATGCACAAAGCAAAAGGGAGAAGGGAGGAGAAGCAAAACATAGGGAAAATATATTTTAATGGTCAAGTTAATACATTTAGGAAGACTGTACAACTCCTTGTGATCTTGTGCTGAGTCAAAACTGCAAATCTGTAATCTACTAGGATTCCCCAGGAACCTTCCCACTTCACCTCCCAAAGGACTCTCGTGTCAATAACAACACACTCACCCCTCTGATGAGGTCCTCTACATTATCATGTGGGAAGGACCGAATGGCAGCGATTGTTCGGATCAAGCGCTCTGAGAGAGAGTATTTGCTCTGAATACTCTGCATAATATACCACATACTGGAACTCATCAAGGTTCAGATTATGTTCACATGCTCCAAACTGCCTGAAACGAAGAAGTTTTAGGCATTCACAATATCACTGAGCATACCTGTCCTTAGAGTTAGGAGTTCTCTGAGGCCTTCCCAATACTAAAAGCAGATTTCAAAGAGATCGATGATTAACGAATATCATTTTTTCTTAATCATAAGGAGATAGATTATAATAGTTGCTTGGGAGCTGGGTAAACCTGGACATAAATGCTCTGACTCTCAGAATCGCAGTTCTGTTCTCTGAGCCGATCTAGCATAAGCTTTCCCCAAGAGGCCCAAAGATCCCCATGGAGCTGTGTAGTGTAAAAATAAAACCTGGCAAGGAAGGGGAGTGTTTAAAGGCTGAAGATGCCATGAGATGCTCTTTTCCTCCTCTGAATTTTGTGGTCTTTATTATCAGCACCACCTTTAGTTACTGGTTACATTTGGCCTTGCACTGTAGTTATGTTCATATTGTTTTCCGTTTAAATTGTAATCAATCGAAAGTCAAGGCCCTTGTCTTCTACTTTTTTGCCCATGTAAGTCCAGCCACAGAGTCTCACAAAAAGAGGTATTTAATAAATATTGGTTGATTGACGGATGGAAGGGTATGGAAGTGATTGTTACCTGTGAGAAGAGAGGGAAAAGCTATGGAACAAATACATCTATGTTAATAATGATAAGGCAACTGTGAATTAGTTTTAAATGTCTTCAGCAAAGAAAAAAATGGGAAATATTTGAGGTAATAGTCTAAAATAAGGAAGGAATGCAAAAGTATAATTACTCTGGAGTGACTATATAAAATTAGAAAAAAAATTCAAAGTTCACAACAATGACACATGGTTGCAGTTGTAGGAAAACAAGCAGATTTAAGAGTGCAAAATGAATTAAAAATTTCAATAACTGGCCATTTGTGACAACTGAGAAACGGATTTGGGCAAATATATGTTGAAACTACAACATGACAGTTCTAGGATAGAAGAAAATAATGCAGTACACTTAAATTCAACTCTGGTAAAAGATTTGACTGTATAAGAGCAATACACCAGTTGGGGAACATTTAAAATTACAGCAAACCAGGTGGAGCATTTCTATGAAAAACCTTTATCAAAAACTTCAGAGAAGGGGCTGGCCCGATGGCGCAGCGGTTAAGTTCGAACGTTCCGCTTCTCTGCAGCCCGGGGTTCGTGAGTTCGGATCCCGGGTGCGGACATGGCACCGCTTGGCAAAAGCCATGCTGTAGTAGCCGTCCCACATAGAAAATAGAGGAAGATGGGCACGGATGTTAGCTCAGGGCCAGTCTTCCTCAGCAAAAAGAGGAGGATTGGCAGTAGTTAGCTTAGGGCTAATCTTCCTTAAAAAAAAAAAAACTTTAGAGAAAATATAGTATGCAGTATCAGCTCTCTAGACGTAAGTGTTAAGGAATCTGTGTTCTTATTAAACTATAAGCTCCTTGGGGGTAAATACACTGTTATTTTCAATAGTGCCTGGCACATGACAGGTTAAGTGTTAAGGAATCTGTGTTCTTATTAAACTATAAGCTCCTTGGGAGTAAATACACTGTTATTTTCAATAGTGCCTGGCACATGACAGGTTAAGTGTTAAGGAATCTGTGTTCTTATTAAACTATAAGCTCCTTGGGGGTAAATACACTGTTATTTTCAATAGTGCCTGGCACATGGCAGGTTCTCAATAAATATCTGTTGAACCAATGGAAAGCTTATTACTTTAGATCCTAAAAAATTCAAGACTTGCAGTAATTAAGCCTGTTATGCATATGATGATTACTAGGGAAAAATCCTAAAATTATTTTGGAGTACCTCCTTATACCTTCTGTAACGTACTATAGACTCTAATAGTTTCTATTTTGCTAATCAGTAGCCATTTATCTGTTTAAAATATATATAGTACTAATTAATAGAAAACAAGTTAAAAATATTCAATTCAGAGGTGTCAATGATTATTGGGTATCCTCCCCTACTTTGCTATGAATGAATAAGCTTATACATTTGTTTATATGTCTCTTTGAAATTTTCGAGATAGCTTAGACTTGGCATATGTTTTAATCTCTCCAACAGCCACTAAACTCCTCAGAGACAAGGGTCTGTATCTTATACTTCTTTATTGCAAGGAAGAAGGAAAAAAAGGCAGAGGTGCATTTGAGTCAGCGATTCCAAGAATGGGGGCAGAAGGCAGAGCATCTAAAGTGGAAGGCTTAGACCAAAGTGGTGCTGTTCACCGTTTCGGGGCGACGGTAATCTGAAGAAACTAAACCCTGCAATCATGTTCGGGGCGCCTTGGACTCCAGGCTAAGCCTCCTAAGTCAGAATATGACCACTGGTCCTCTGCTGCTGCCTCGAAGATCCCAGTGAAGAGTGAAACTTCGGAGCACCATGACAACACTCACTGTCAGCAAGGGTCAAGGAAATCTAAACTCGACCTATCTCTGGACAGTAGCCCGTGCACGCTTTGACCCCAAGTGGCCCCTTTCGTATGCTGGAGCTGAAAGCCCTCTCTCTCCCGTTTTCTTTCACTTCGATCCAGAGAAAACACCAAGGGGTTTTAACTGCGAAGCTAGAAGCAAAGTGGGAGAGAGACGACATTCAACAGCTCTGGTGCTAGTGAGGCCCCGGCTCCCGCCCGGCCGGGGAGACCCTCGGCCCAGCCAGCGGCGCCCCCAATCCCACCGCACCTGCTGGGGGAGGGCTCGCGGCAGCTTCGTCTCGCCGAGGCTAAGGGGCGAGGGCAAGGGCACTAAATGCGACAAGTGGTGTCACTTTCCACATGGGCGCGCCAAAGATCGCAGCAATCCCGGCAGGTCTCCTGGGGCCAGTACTGAAAAGGGGTCGCGCAATCTGCGCCAGGGGAGCCCCAGAAGAGGACCAACCCCCGCCCCGATCTCCCAAGGCCGGGAACGATGTCTCCGCCTCGAGGGCTCGCGGACCCGAGCGGGGAGTGGAGGAAGCGTTACTGGGCGAGGTGCCCCGGGTTAGGGAACCTGGCTGCAGCTATTCCCCCAGCGGGCCGCACTCACCGAACCGCGGGGCTGAGCTGGCTCTTGAAAGCCGCTGTCAAGGCGTGACCCGGAAGCAGAAGTTGTCCCCAGCAGGGCCCTCTGTTTACAGGATGCAAAGCACGACTAGGAAGGGCGCCTGCGCACCGACCAGTGTCCGTAGGCGGGACGCGACTGCGCAGACTCCTGAAGCAGCCTCCAGCCTACTTAGGCCCAGTTAACGCGATGCTTTCTCGCCTCGTCCACAGGCTTTGCGCGCAGGCAAGATGTGGCCCTCTCGGCAGCAGCCCTGGGGTCGGATCGGCTGAAGTGGACGAAAACCTCACCGGCCGGGCTGTTGGACCGACTCTGTGGGGCTGCGCCTGGAGGACCAGGCCTGCATGGGGCCATGCGTGCCCTGCGCTGCCTCCCACTGTCTCCATCAGAGATCTGCCTGGGCACCTCATTCTCAGATTATTCCCACCCTCGCTACACTGGTTCAGTTGTATAGGAGACTAAACTGTTAGTTAGAGGTGTCTTTGGCAAATAAAAGAGACTTCCAGCATTATTCATAATATTGGAAGGCATCGATGCTTCTCGGAACCCTCCTGGATATTGTCCGCCCTCCCTCAAAGGGAACTATACCAAAGAAAGATAACCACCCAAGAGGTGTACTAGCCCAGATGTTGAGGCCTGAAAAAGACGCACATTGCCGACAGTAACCCCTCCCACCCAGAGAGAAGCTGACACCTCTGAGTGATTTACTTTCCATGCAAACATGTAAACATTTCCAAGCCAGCAGCACACAGTGGTGCATGTAAAGAGTGAAGCAGCGGGCAAAGGCAGACTTCGCGCTGTGATCTACCAGGCAGCCCGTTCAACCAAGAGTGCCCCAGCACCCACTCCTCAAAGCTTGCTCTAAGCAACAAAACCTAACCAGTTTGAGAGTAAAGCAGGGCCCAGGTAGTTCATGTACGTCAGTGAGGGGCTGGATGGTTTACGTCTTGTCTGAGGAGTGAGTTTCCTCTGAGTCCCAAACACAAAGGATTTTTGCCATTCGGGAAGGTGTCCTACCTACCTCCAGCAGCTCTGCTATGGTGAGATTGTCCAATTTTTCAAAAGAAGCTAAAGACCAGATTTTTTAAAAAAGTGAATTCTCCCAAATTGCAAATATTGGTAACTTTTTTTTTTTTTTAAGAATCATTCTTAAAAGCAGGCAACATTCAACCTGCAAACCATCAATTCCAGACTGGATTAAAGGCTGCTTTGGTCACTGGCAGCTCCGTGGAAGAGGGCCTTAGAAGCAGCCATCTGATTGAGAGAGGGTCTGGGGAGTTGGCTTAAAGCTGTAGCGACATATTAACTACATTATTTTTAATTCATAAATTTACTTGGTGAAGCTTGCAGGAAGCTGAATGAGATTATATGGAGACTAGAGTTCTCCATCTTCAATTACCCAAACTGCTCTAAGGCATTTGATCAAATTCAGTGAATTGAAACAGTTTGCTTCTGTGCCCATTGCTTGTAAACCAGAAATCTGTATCAGGGCCCTAAAGAATATTCAACCTTCAAACACAGGGCCAAGAGATATCTGTGTTGGTGCTTATCCAAGATGGGGAGTTCATTCTGTGAACCTAAGTTCTTCCTGGCCACCAGTAGGGAAGATCATAGGAAAAATCAAGCTGCCCACATGCCTGTCCAGACTTAACATTTCATCCAGTACCTCTCAAACTCCCATCCTTGTGTGTAGCACTGTATGACTCACATTAATGCCTGATAAATAAATGAAAAGCTATAGGATATATTGGAGTATATGAGGAAGTCATTTGAGTTAAAACTAATTTGGCCTGACCTTGTTTTTCCAAAGGGGCCTAACATGGCCTGTTGAGCATGCATTTTATATCTGCTTTAAATATTTACTATGTCCCAAAGACAAGAACAATGCCTTTAAAGACAAGGATGTAACTTCCCCTACATTGGCATTTCTTTAAGGATAAGCATCTCTCCCGAAAGATTAATTGGTGACCTGCTGTACTCACCTCGTGACCACCCACCTTGTGACCACTGACCTGCTGTGTTCACTGAATTGCCGTGCCAGCAAAGCAATCTCATGACTATTATAAAAGGGATGTTCCAATCATATGTGATATATGCTCTTTGACAGTATATAACCACTTTGTGCTCCTTGCTTCTTTGGAGTGGTCCCTTCCTTTCTGAAAGGACTCTCCTGGGCCATATGGTCCTCGGGGTTGGCTCATAATAAACTCACACCAGTTTTGATTTATAGATTGGTTATGGATCATTTTCGTCAACCTAGCCCAATGGTATATTCTCCCCCAGATGCCCCTGGATTCTACTTGGCTGGGGAATTAATGAGGTGAGAAGCAGAAATGTAATAAATTTCATTCCATGATGCCGTGGGCCCAGGTCTGCTAAGTCTCCCTCTCTCTCGATCCAGTAAGGAGATGCTCTGCTTGGCACCACCCATAGCTTTCTCATAGTGGGGCACAAGCTTCACACCACTGACCTGTTGAGGGGTTGGTGACTGCTTCTCTGGCTTTCATCTTATGAAGTCTAGCTCTAGTGGGCCCACCACTCTCTCAGACAATACACTGCACAAAAGAAGGAGGTCGTCACCGCTGGTCAGATCAGCAGAAATGATAGAGTCAAAGGACCCAGCAAATGAAAGTACTGCACCTGAGGGGTGGCATCCATCCCTTCTCTGAGGTTTCATGCCTTGGCAGCTCTTGTTCAATGTCATATACCAACCAGGGTGGTAGAAAGAGAAACCAGAGTACAGAAGACCTAAGTTTTTGTTCTGCCTCTGAGAGTGATAGTTATTTCATTCCATTTCTTTGGGAATCAGCTTTATCATTTGTAAACTGACAGCACTGGCTGAAATAATCTCTAAACATCCTTCTATTTCTATAACTTCAGAATCCACCTAATTCCTAAGCAAAAATTTTTGCTTCCAAAATTTTTAATCCCTAGTCCAAGTAAGAACGACTTTATGGCTATCATAATACTGCTAGATTAATGGGACCTGTGAAGGCTTCATTATAGGGTGGTAAAGTCCACATAGTTTCTGTTCCATTGTTGCTTCTTCTGATAGGTCGTTTCTAAAGCGGGTAAAGACAGCAGTGATTCCCTGCTTCAATTTTTTAATGTTATTTGTATTATAAAAATGTTCACGCAGACCAAAAAACTAGACAGAATAGTGCGATGAACTTCTTATATCCATCACCTATACTTAACACATTAGCATTTACCCAAATATTTTAATTCTAATTTTTCATTTCTTTGTTGCTCTGTCCAGCTTTAGGGTTTTGAAATAAACTACTCAGACAATATTCACAGTTCTTGCAGCTTTCAGGGAAATTTTTTCTGAGAAAGTTTGATTTTACATCCCATAAGTTTTCTAAAAACCTGAACTATCTCATGTTTATGTATCCATTTCTTCCTTCAAAAAAGAAGAATTTTTTTCCCTGCGTTGTCTCATCTCTCAAATTTTCTTGGTTGGTAAATGCTGAGGTATGTAAATTCTGGGAAACTCCCAGCATCTTATAAATATAAGAATAATTAGTGTTCCAAGAAGTGATGAAAGAAGCCATCCATAAAGATTATTTTATAGTGTCTCTGAGAACCCACTGCACAACTAAAGGAGGTTTCAGATTCTTTCATTCATACATCCATCAAACATTTACTGGGCCTGCCTCGCTCCAGGCTCTGGGCTCAGCAGTACAGGGAAGACAGAGATGGAGAGACACAATTCCTTAATATTAAGGTTTGGGACAGATTTGCAGATAGTTGATTTCAATTAAAGATAATTATTTCAGTAAAGTTTTTATGTACTAAGTCAATGTTGAAGAACAGCTCTATTTCATGGTGAGATCAAGAGAGTGTGGAAAGAAAGGGTCTGTGAAGAGGTTTCTTGTGGAGAAATTTGTTTGTGCTGTTCCCACTCTCTTTCCACCCAGAGTGAGAGGCAGTGCTCGTGCTGCATCCTTCTGCTCAAGCCTAAAGAGGGGCTTCTGTGGGACCAGAGAGCTTGGACATTGTTTCCCATAGGTGTAAAACACAGAGAACTGCACTGACTCTTGCCTAGAAATTAAAGAAGGAGGTAGCCACAAAGCAGGGCTGGCTGCACTGGGACTCACCAGCACCCCAAGATTCGGTCAGGGTGATGAATGTGTAAATGTTTCCCTGGACAGATATGGGCCACATAGAGGACGGTCAGCATGGGGTTACCTTTGGTCTATTCAAAAGGGCTGTCTAGAGGTGTGGAGGGACCCAGTGACCAGAAGCTATTGATGAACACAGGAATCCTAGAACCCACAGAGGTTCTCGCAGGCAACCACCGGCATCTGTCTAGGCCAAAGGGACTCAAGTGAGAGGTATCTGATGATGGGAATCTCCAAAGAACCTTTAAAAGAACCCTACAAGAAAAGGAGTCAACTTTAACCATCTGCTAGCCCGGGTAGTGCAAACTCATCCCATCAAAACAGAACCGCCCTATCTCCTTAGCTGTCCTGCCTCCTCCCACTTTTACAGAGCAGATCAAATAGCAGTTAACTAGTCAGGGAGGAGATAAGTTGAGGAGAAAGCTGAAGGCAAGCAGCCACCAGACACAGGGGGCCTTACGTGGGGGAAGGAGAGAGGGAGAAGTCTCAGACTAGTACCTTAGAATGAAGACCGAAGTATTTGATTACTCTCTTGAACTCAACACATTCCAGTTACAAAATCAAGACTCTTTTTTGACTTAAAGTGACTGTTACTTAAAAGATTGTCAATTATTGAAGAAAAAGTCAGGGAATCTGTCCAATTTTCCATCCAAGGGCAGGGGAAGATTATCTCCTCCCAATAAATGTTTTTAAAAGATGATAAAAGCCGAAAAATAGAGTGGTGTTTTGAGCACATACCATGGCTCTTGCATTCAACATCCCAACTCCATCTCCGTACATTTTGGTTTGTTATTACTGATCTTCATGTTTTGATTACAAGTGATTCCCTGAGTTGTTTTTGATTTTTTAAAATGTGTTTTTTCTTTCCTAAGACTTTTATTTTTCTTCTCTCCTCTGCTAATTCTAGTTCTGCTCTCAAGAAGTGCTCATTAGATGGTGTTGATTGACAGTACAACCAGTGTTCCTATTTTCAGACCTTGGCGCAAACTTGAACTAGAAATTTGATAACGATGTTTTGCTTGTAATGATTGCTGCTATCACTGTTCAACACATATTAATATCCAGTCTCTGTGGGTGGATGCGATTGAGCTGTCGTAAGTTACAGATCTGAGTGTCTTGCTCTTTAAGCATTGTAGCTATTTAATGGCCACAGGCTTTTGTGCAATTCCTTTTTGGAGTGGAAAACTCCTTTTTTCACCTGCTGGCTCCAAACCCTTTCCTGATGTTGAGTGTGACCCTCTAGAGTGATGGTGTGCGGGAGGAAAGGAATTCTGCCTCACAACCTCTCTTAAGTGGTACCATGAGGCTTTCACAATAAATTTTCTGACTTCTGGCCAGAACTCATCAATTTCTAATCTGTCTAAAATGGCCTTGTCTGTCTTCAGGAGCCATGTGACTGATGTTGATGGCAAAGTTTTCCTGACACCCTTCCTAGAGAAAGGTGACAAGTAAGGAGTGATTCCTTCCAAACCAGCTCTTCTTCCATCACCAAAGAAAAAGAAAAAAAACAAAAGGAAGTTTGAGATGCCCCAAGAGTGAAGGAGAGAGAGGGAATCAGTCAAAATTAACAAAGTAGGGTGAAAAATAAGATCCACATGTCAGACTAGCTGCAAAAAAATAGCTTTCCCTCAATGTAATAGTGTATTTCTCTTTACTTTGAATTTCTTCAATTTTTAGGGTTATCACTTACAAGCGTATTGCTTGTTTTAAAAACAGTGTAAAATCATGCAAACACCATAGGGACCAAGGTTCCAGTTCTGACAGTAGCTCTGGTTACTTTACCTGTCTAAGCAAGTTACATTATCTAAGTCTCAGTCTACTGTTCTGTACAATAGGGTGAGAGTAACAACACCTACCAAATGGTTAATTTCTCAAAACTTAGATCACGTTTGTGAAAAGTTGTTTTGTAAACTATGTAAATGTTGTTTTTTATCTATGTCATCTCTGTATTTCGTATTTGTTCCAGGAGGTTACCAAATATCTGGTCCTCCCAGTTACACTGTGAGCGCCGCTAGGGCAGAGACTCAGATTTCCTGCACTCACCTCCCCCCATGGCACAGTCCCAAACACACAGCAGGTGTGAGATAAGTGCAAACTCAATTGAACTAAAGCAAACTGATCTCCCAAAGACAGGAGTAGTGGGATGCCCGAGGAAGAAGTCAGAGGCACAGTTAAAAGGAAAATTGAAAGAGAACTTTGGAAATAGAGCAAGGGGAAAAAAAAAGTTCGAGAAATATAATGTAAGCCTCATGAAACTTTTTATCCACTTAAATCTTGTCCTGGAGGAACTAATTCAGCAGAGAAAAGAACAGCGTTAATGTGCAGCAGGGGTCATCTCCCCAGACGTGGCATCATGATCAGACAAGGACTTCTCTCAGAAACTGCTCAGAACCAGACACGCTCTCCATACTCAAACTCTGCTCTTTCTCTTTTTCATTTTGACTTTTCCCATGTCTCAGGGAAACTTATGAATCACTGTTTTTTTTTTTTAACTAGCTTTTAATCAATACCTTGTTACTTTTTCGCCTTACAAGTTACCAATGTCCACTCTCAGGATAACTTTAAAACATCTTGAGACTTCATAGGGAAAGATTACCCAAGGGATTTTGAAAAAAAAATTATAGTAAAATACAAATAACAATGGTAATGATAATAACAAATAACAATGTTAATGATAATATTTAAATTACACATACATCATACTATTTTTCCAAGAATGTGGGCAGTAATAGCTAAATTACCTACCAAACAGAGACCGGAGTACATAAACTCTGGCGGAAGAAATTGTAAGATTGTTCAAGGGGCGGAAATTAACAGAGGAAATGCCCACTTGCCTGGTACCATTGGATGGTCCAGACGGACCTGGAGGGTCCGACTAGCAAGAAAATGATTGGATTCTCTGAATCAATTTCAGGGGCTTGAGAAGCAGGTTATGGTTGACCTCAGAATGTTGTGCTCTCTTGAGGCCCATGCTGTTTCCAGTAGGAATGTGTCTCCTCCTGGAGGGGAAATAGAGAACTTATTCCTTCAGGCTCCTTGCTCAGAGTTCAATCATCGGTTCTTTTGTTCATTCATTCATTCATCCTTTCATTCAACAAATACTTATTAAATTCTATTACTGTGCTGTTTGTTTTGATAGATGCTGAAAATCCAGCTGAAAATAAGATCAACACAGTCCCTGGCTCAAGGGAAATTATAGTTTAGTGTGAGAAATAAACATTAGATAAACAATCACCTGAATGTATAAATAACCACAATAGTGATAAGTTCTATGCAGGAAAAGTGTGGAGGGCAATATGACATTCCTTAGAGGGCTTCAAGAAGACTGGGAGGTCCAGGAAAACGTCCCTGAGCACAGACCTGGGAGGTGAATGGATATAACCAGATCAAAGGTTATATGGAGGAGGTGCAGGGAGGGGGCCTTCCAGCAAGTGGACAAGAGTGTTCAAAGACTCCTAGAGGGAAGGAGCTTAGGAAGTTGGAAGAGGAGAAAGAGGCCAGAATGATAAGGAGGTGAAGGGCACAAGTTTAGGCTGGAAAGGTAGGGGTGCTCCTGATCAGGCAGGGTCTTGGGGGACATGTTAAGGATTCTAAACTTTATCCTAAAAGAATAAGAAGCTATTGATAGGTTTTATTCAAGTGATACAATCACATCTGTGTTTTTAAAGGATCACTTTGGCTTTCTGATGAAGAATAGATTATAGAAGGGGTAGAGCAAGGATTAAAATAGGGAAAACAGCAGTTAAGTGATTGAGGCAAAAAGTGACAGTGCTTGGACTAGGGTGGTGGCCATATAAACGGAGAGAAGTGGATGAATTTGAAGTGTTTTTAAAGTAAGAATTGATGGGACAAGGTGAAGTTGGGGCGTGGGGTACAGTTTGCTAAGAATGACTCCTAGATTTTTGCTGTGTGCTCCTGGATGAATTGAGGAGCCATTTACAAAGATAGAACTGGAGAAGAAAGAGAATGTGTGTGTGTATGTGTGTGTGTGTGTGTGTGTGTGTGAGAGAGAGAGAGAGAGAGAGAAATCTGATCAAAGATCAGTTCATCAAATATTTATTGAGGCTCCTACTATATGTCGGGTACTGTGTTTGTCACTAGACACTGGAATTTAAAAAGTGGAGGCAATACAGGATTCTGGCCAAGAAAATTTGGTGAATGGAGCATAATGATACCATTAATGGATTATTTCAGTGGAATATAGCTCTGCAAGAATGAATAATGTCCAGCAGGAGTCCAGAAAAAAGGCACCTTAGCACAACCTGGGGAGGTTCAGAGAAGAATTTTTAGAGGAGATTATGACTGAACAATGTCTTGAAGGATTAGAAAGAGTAAATAAGGTAAAGAAAGGTGGGAGTTTTTTTCCCCAGGAAAAAGAAGGAATAGGGGCTGGCCCCGTGGCCAAGTGGTTAGGTTCGCGCGCTCCGCTGCAGGCGGCCCAGTGTTTCCTTGGTTCGAATCCTGGGCGCGGACATGGCACTGCTCACCAAACCACGCTGAGGCAGCGTCCCACATACCACAACTAGAAGGACCCACAACAAAGAATATAATACAACTATGTACTGGGGGAGCTTTGGGGAGAAAAAGGAAAAGAATAAAATCTTTAAAAAAAAAAAAAAAAAAAGAAGAAGAAGGAATAGCTTTTTTAGAGCAGCCATTCTGCTGAAAACAATTAAAATACTGGATAGAATATTTTTTAAAAATCTCCCTAAGAGTATCCAACTTGGTTTCAAATGGGATTTTTTAAAGACCTATAATCCTAATTCTATGCCAAATCATAGAAAAAGGACAACTTCAAAAATTATTTAATGAGATAAATATAGCATTGAACCCCAAATCTGCTAAGGATTGCACGAAAGAGAAAAGTACAGACCAATGTTATTCATGAACATCAATGCAAAAATCCTAATAAAATATAGCAAATGGAATCAAACAGCGTGATATGTCAGGACCAAGTGAAAATTGTTTCAGGAATGCGAAGATAGTTCAGTGTTAGAAAAGACATGAATATATTTAATAATATTATTATATATAAGAAGAAAGTTCTTATAATTATCTCCATAGATGCTGGAAAAACATTTGAGAAAATTCAAGATGTATTCCCCATAAAAAATAACTTCCAAAGAGGAATAAAAGAGTATTTTCTAACATCATAAAGCATCTTGCTTACCAGCATCTTATTTACTTACAATTTTCATGGGAAAACACCTGAGGCATTCCTGCTAATGTCTGAAACAAAACAAGAATGTCTACTAACCTATACATCTAATATGGGGTTGGAGGTATTTGCCACAGCATTGCTACAGAGAAAGCAATTAGATATATGAGCATTGTAGACAATATGATGATGTGTCTAGAAAATGAAAGCAAATGAATGGAAAAACTATTGCAAACAATATGATTCAGTAAAGTAGCAGGGTATGAAAGCAATTCACAGAATTTGCCAAGTCACAATAGGCCTCATAGATATAAGGAAAACCAGTTAGAAGACAACATAGAAAAGAACATCAAGATCCCATTTGTAACAGAAACCATAATTATAAAACTCCTGGGGACACAGTTCACAAAAAATATGTAAAACTCTATGAGGAAAACTTTATAATACTCCCCAAAGACACAAAAGTAGACTTGAGCAAATGAAAGACATACCCTAAGTGAATTTGTAAATGTAACATAATTCCAATAAAAATTTCAAGTTTTTTATTTTATTTTTTTAGTTGGACAAATTGATTTTTAAGTTCTTTTGGAAAAAATAAACAAGAACATCCAGGAAAACTCTGAAAAGAAGAGCAATGAGGAGGGGCCAGTTTTACCAGACATTTAAAATACTATAAAGCCTACATAATTTAAATGGGGTAGAACTGGCGCATGAACAGATAAGCACACTAGTAGAACATAATAGAAAGTCTAGGCAGTAATCCAGTACATAAAGGAATTTAATATATGATAAAGACATTGAAAAACAATGGTAAAAATGGACTTTTAAATAAATGCTATTGAGACAACTGGGTACCATTTGCAAAAAGGTAAGACTGGCTCCATAGCTTATACTGCACACCAAGATAAACTCCACATGGGTCAGTTAACCAAATGTAACAAAATGGCAAACAATTATAGAAGAAAACATGGGTATATTTCTGTATAATCACTCACAGGGGTAGTGGGGAAAGCATTTCTATGACTCAAAATCTAAAATCAAAAAAGACATAAATTCTATTATATTAAATATTTTTTTTAAATGCCATGGCCCAAATCCATAAGTAAGGCCAAAGACAAATGATTCACTGGACAAAATATTTGCAACTTATACCACAGGAAAAAGTTAATCTCTCTAATATATAAAGAGTTCCTAGAAATAAAAAGACATAAATCCAGTGGAAAAATGAGCACAAGACACAAACAGATAGTTATAAAAAGATTCATCAAGTAGCTGTCAAAAGAGTAAAACATATTCAACTCACTCAAAAAAGAAAAGCAAATTATATTACATTGAGATAGCATTTCTTACTATGTTGGCAAAAAAACAAAAGTCTGAGAGCATATTTTGTTGGCAAAGGTCTGGGAAAGAGACTCACTGATATGCTACTGGGGGAAGTGTAGGAAGATACAGCTCCTAAGGAGGGAATTTGGTGCTCTCTAGCAAAATTACGAATAGATGCATTCACCCTTTAACACAGCAACCACATTTTCTAGGAATCTGTACTAAAAGTACATCTGCACAAGGTTATTCACTGTGGCATTATTTCTAATGGCAAAAGACTAGAAACACGATTAACAGGGAGGTGCTGAATAGTTAAACTATGGTACATAGTGGAGTATTATGAAGCTATGAACATAATGAGGACTATTTTTATATGTTGCTATAGAATGATCATTACCATATATTATGTAAGGCAAGGTACAGAGCGGTGTATATGATAGCTTCTTTTTGCACAAAATGAAACATTGAAGGATAATCCAGAAACTAATAAAAATGGTTATTTGTAGGAGGTGAGGGGGGAACTGGGGTCAACGGATAGAAATGGAAGGGAGACTCCTCTGAGTCTCCCTTTTTATGTAGCTTTGACTTTAGAATCATGCAATTATTTTACATATTCAAAAAGTAAATTAAACCAAAATAAGAGAAAAAAAGCAATCCTTAAAATGGAAAACAAATGAATCTAAGTGGTGAGTATGAGTTCAGTAACAACTGAAAAGAAGGATTTGTTTCAAATGACTTTTGAACACAGGACTTCGTCCTTCCTTAGTGGGATCTATTCTAAGAACAAAACAAACTGCAAAGAATGCTTAAATTTCCTTTGTAGTTTCTTTTTAATAGCATTTTTTAAAAAATATTTATTTTTTCCTTTTTCTCCCCAAAGCCCCCCGGTACATAGTTGTGTATTCTTCGTTGTGGGTTCTTCTAGTTGTGGCATGTGGGACGCTGCCTCAGCGTGGTCTGATGAGCAGTGCCATGTCCGCGCCCAGGATTCGAACCAAGGAAACACTGGGCCGCCTGCAGCGGAGCGCGCGAACTTAACCGCTCGGCCACGGGGCCAGCCCCTCCTTTGTAGTTTTATTGTCAGTACTAATGCTAGTATCACGAAACTGTTTTATGTCTATCACAGGATAAAGCAAATAAATTCGGTGTAAGAAGTAATAAAATGTAAAATCGATAAAGTTAAAACTCTAGTGTTTAAATTAAATCTGCAAGCTACAGGTATTCTGAAGAAGGCAATAATTTCACTGAAAAATATGAACAAGCTGGATGACTTGGAGCTGTGAGTGAATCTCCGGGTGAGGAAACGCGGAAGACTGCTCCGCAGTGGGCCAAGCGTGATGAGTCCTCAGACGACTTCTGTGAAGCTGATGACATATGGTACTCTGATGCTGCATATGTAGATTGTTCTTCACCCTGAGCACTACACAGCTATGAGGGACAAGATACTTGGAAGATAGGGAATATCATCATCTATGAAGAAAACTGTTTCAAGTCACAGACAATTAAAATAACTTTAAATATTTTGGCTTCCAGTTAAGGGAAACATGAAGAGAATATTTTTCACAGATGGCTACAAGGTCTCTGTGCAAAAAAAAGGGGTATTCCACAGACATATATCTGGTCTAAATGCAAGCATTAATGTGCATTTAAGCGCAAGATAGCCTTTACTATATCTGTTTGGAAAAGAAATGAGTTTTGATGGAATGCTGAAAGGGAAGGTCTGAGAAGGCTCAAGAACTTGTATTTTCTCCTCGTAAAAGAATTAAAGCTTTTATCTAAAGTGCTAGGATTCTATGAGCACCCAGATTTCCATTTATTCACTAGAAATGAAGTTTAAGATTCAGAAGACAAAGTTACTCTGGAAATATTTCATGACGTCAAATCATTTCTTTTGCAGTCTTATGGAATTCATTTTTTTTTCTTTTTTTTTCGCTTGGGATAGAAGAAGGAGCAAGCTAACCAAAGGCAGACTTTAGGCTGCATTATAGAAATGTTTCAAAAATTATGGATTATGTTGGTTGGTTTAAATGTCGACTGTAGGAAAACATTCAGACTCAGATCTGGGCACTGCTTTGAAGGTTTTGTTTTCAGAGAACTTGACAGCAAACATGCCAGAAAGTGGGCCCACTTATGAATTCCATCTAACCAGAGAAGAAATAGTATCATTGTTTAATGGATTTGGAAGAATTTCTACAGTGTGAAAGAAATGGAAAACTTTAAGAACTTGTTGTAAAATATTCGTTAAAGAAATGAGTTGAAATGTGCCTGTCTCTGGACAATGGGGGCCAAAGAGTGGAAATGTAATGACAATTTGAAGTCAAACTTGTTATATAAAGCTATTTTTATTAGAGAAAAATTATATTGTTTAAGTAAATAGTTTTATTTTGTAATTGTGTTGAGTTTAAATTGTAAAATATGATTGTAAGTCAAAGTAATACCTTGATAATATGGCACAAATTTTAAAGCTTAATATTGAATAAAATCAGGATTGTCAAAATTAAAAAATGAATAAAATTTAAAATTTTCACAGGAGGAAATATAGCAAATTATATAGACTACAGAAGAAAAGATTAGAGAACTTGAAAACATAGAAATAGAAACAAAAATGAAGTACAGAAAGAAAAAAGATTGAACAAGAAAGGATCAGAGCAAAAATGACCTGGGACACATATCAAGCAATTTAACATACGTGTAACTGAAGTTTCAGAAGAGTCAGGGGCTAAAAAATTATTTAAATAACTAATGGCTAAAAAATTTCCAAATTTGAAAGCTCAATGAAATCCAGGTAGAATAAACTTAAAAACGTGCCAAGGCACATGATAATCAAACTGCTAAAACCAAGGGTAAAGGAAAAATTCTAAAAGCAGGTAGATAAAAAACACATATTACATATAGAACAGGGATTAGCAAACTACAGCCCATGGATCAAATCTAGCCTACCTCTTGTTTCTATAAATAACGTTTAGTTGGAACACAGCTCCACACATTCATTTACGTATTTGCGATGGCTGTTTCTGTGCTACAGTGGCAGAGTTGACTAGTCGCAACAGCCTAAAAAGCTTGTATGGCTTGCAAAGCCTGAAAGATTTACTATCTGGCCCTTTACAGAAAAGTCTGCCATTCTGCTATAAAGGAACAAAGAAAATAATGCCAGCAGATTTCTTATAAAAGTTATGCAAAGCAGAAGACAAGGTCAACCCAGAAGTTTTAACCTAGCAAAAATCTCTCTCAAAAATATAGGTAAAATAAAGGCTATTTTAAGCAAACAAAAGATGAAATGTTAAAGGAAGTTCTTCAGGCAGAAGAAAAATAACACATAAAAAATTTGGATCAACACAAATGAATCGAGAACGTGAGCAGTGATAAATATATAGGAAAAACATTAAAAAATTTTTTCTCACATTTTAATCTCTTGAAAAGATAAATGACTAAAGTGAAAATAATGAAAATGCACTTGGGATTTTAGCATATGAAGAAGTAGTATGTATGACAATAAAAACACAGAAGACCTAAGGAAGGAAATGGAAATACATTATCGTAAGGTTCTTACACTATTTGAAGGTAGATTGTGATAAGTTAAACATGTATATTGTAAATTCTCAAGCTGCGCTGTTCAATACAATAGCTACTTGCCACATGTGGCTATTAAAATTAAAATTAGAGAAAATTAAAAATTTATTGCCTTAGTCATACTAGACACACTTCAAGTATTCAATACCCATATGTGGCTAGTGGTTACCATACTGGACAGTGCAGATATGGAACACTGCTATCAACACAGAAAATTCTATTGGAAAGAACTGTTCTAAAGCAATAATAACAACAGCAACAAAACAAAAGAAAGAAAAGAAGAGGAAGAGCTAATAAGCCAATAGTGGAGGTAAAAAGGAATCATTTTAATATTCAATTAACCTAAACATTGGAATGGAAATAAGAAAAAAGAAACAAAGAACAGATGGGACAAGTAGAAAATAAACAGTAAGATGATAGATTGAAATCCAATCTTATCAATAATTCTAATAAATGTAAATGGTCTGAGCATGCCAGTGAAAGGGTAGAGATAGTCAGGTTGGATAAAAAGTAAGATCCAAGTATATTCTGTCTATAGGAAACCCACTTTAAACATAAAGGCACATATATGACAAAAGGAAAAAAATGGAAAACATATACCATGCAAACTTCAATGTAAAAAAAGCTGAAATGACTTCATTAATATCAGACTAAGTGAACGTTAGAGCAATGAGTATTACCAGGAATAAAGAAAAGCCATTTCATAATGATAAAGTGGTCAGTTCAGCAAAAGGACATAACAATCCCAAATTGTTAAACATCGAATAAAAGAGCTTCACCAAATAGGAAGCAATACTTAAAAGAAATGAGAAATAGATAAATCCAGAAATACAGTTTAAACCTAAACACTAATTTTATTAATATTAAATATAATTGGACTGAGTGCTCTAGATAAAAGACAAAGGCTGCCAAAACGGATAAAAAGCAAAACAAAACAAAATCTGACTGTATGCTATCTACCAGAAATATACTTAAAACTTAAGGAAACAGAGGTTGAAAGTGGAGGAATGAAAAAGGATCCATCGTGCACCTCATTCAAAAGAAAGCTGGGGCAGCTATATTAATATCAGTGAAAATTGACTCTAAGGCAAAAATCGTTATTAGTGAACAAGAAAACCACATAATAATGAAAATAATTCAGTTCACCAGGAAAATATGACAATTTAAAATTTTAAATTACACTTACAACATAGCACCAGAATATATAAAGGAAAAATTATCAGAACTACAAAACATTTATCAGAAGGATAAATTCACAAACACAGTGGAAGATTATTATAACCCCTTCTTAGTGATTTATAATATAAGTAGACAAAATCACTTACAATTTATAAATTTGTACTAATGGATATATTTAAACCTTGCATCCAAAAAATGCAGAGCACATTTTCTTTCATGGGGCATATACGTAACAATTATAAACAAAAAACTTATCTATTAGGAAAATTTCAAGAGGTTGATATTGAACAGAAAGAGTTTTTCAACTACAATGGGTTTAAGTTATTAATTAATAACAAAAAGACAACCAGAAAATTCTCATGTTTGGAAATTAAGAAATATTAATTTATTCAACAAATATTTAATGCACGCTTACTATGAGCTAGGTACTGTTCTAGGCACTTGGGCTTATATCAGAGAGATTAATAATTAAAAGTTTGACAATATCAAGTGTTGGAGAGAATGTGGAGTAATGAAAACTTTTACCCTGATGGTGGAATGTAAATTATTACGACCACTTTTGAAAACAATTTGATATTTCCTAGTAGAGCTGAAGATAAGCATACCCTATGATTCAGCAAGTCCATCATACATATGAACTTTAGAAAAACTTCTGGTGTGTGCACCAAGAGACACGTGCTAGAATATTCATAGCAGCACTGCTGATAATAGCCTAAATTTGAAAACAACTGAAATGTCCATCTACAGTAGAATGCTGATAAATACACTGCAGGACATTCATACAATGGAATACAGTAGAACAATGAAAATGAACAAAGCAGAGGTGTCCCCAAAACACTGATGATTTTTAGAAAGATGATGTTGTGAAAAAGAAGCAAGACAAAACGATAAATTGTGTGATATCATTCACATAAAGTTCAAAAGTATAAATTCTTTGTGATTCCTTCTGTATAATGTTCAAAAACAGGCAAAATTGCACTATACTGTTTAGGGTTGTATAAATATGTGATAAAACATAAAGATAAGCAAGAAAATTATTATCCTGACAATCAAGATAGTGGTGTCTCATAGGAGAGAGAGAGAGTTTTGACTCCAGCGCCGCAGTGGGGAACTCTGGGGAGGGGAGGGAAGACGCTTGCAACACTCTGTTCCTAGGTAGCGATTATACATCTATTGCCTTTATTCATTAAATTGTACTTGTATGTTTATTTACTTCTATGCGTTTGTGTAATATTTCACAATTAATAAAAGTCCAAAAGAAAAGGAAAGAGAAAAAGTAAGGTGAGAAAGGCATTTTAAACAAAGAGAAGAGCATGAATAAAGGTATAGAGGCCTGAAAGTGTGCTGGGTGGGTGTATGGGTGTAAGGCAAACCGTGAGGCAGAAAGTGGTGGGAAAAAATGAGGCTGGAAGCTATGGGAAGCCTTGGGAATATTTTAAGCTGGATTGTGAAAGGGCTCAAATCTGAATTTTAGGTAGATTCTTCTAACTGCCAGGAGGAGATGGAGCACAGAGAGGAGACAGAAGGGCAGGGGCATTGGAAAGGCTGAGAGAGGAGCTGTTACAACCCTCCCGGCAGGAGGCAACCAGGGCCTGAAGCACGGCGTTGCTGGCAGAAATGCGGAGGAGGGAACGGACTAGAGGTATACCTGTGGGTATCAGAGACTATGGCAATCTTCCTATTTTCAAAACACACAATCATTTCAAGACAGGTCACCCAAAACACCCCCTTCATCAGTTGGCCCAGGTGCTGTAACGAATTACAATATTTTCTCTGTCAGTTATGGTAAATAAGTGAATTCTCAGGAAGTATATTGGAAACTGCCACAAATGTTTTCACTTTTTTGTAAGGTCAAATTATTAAGTTTTCAATGTGAATTTCTGGTTAATTATATACCAGCTTAGAGACTTGTGCATGTGTTTACATGTGTTTGTTGTCATTAGTAAAAACCCACCAACAGGGACAGCTCCATGGGCATGTGGCTCGTGCAGTCACGTGGGGGTCCCACCCTCAGAAGAGCTCACTCTTGGTTTAACACTCTCCTATCACCATCTTGAAATTCTTAATAATTCCAAACAGAAAAAGAAAAAAGACTCATGTCTTCTTTTAAGTTTTTTTATGGCTTCATTTTCATGTTCAAGTCTTTAATCTGCTTGGAATTTGTTTTTGTGATTAAAGTGAGGTATTGGATACAAGTGTCTTTTCCCCCCAGTAGCTTCCTAGTTATCTTCGATGCTTTTACTAAATAATCCATATTTTCTCCACTGATTTGAAACCTCCACTGTTTTGAAAGAAGGTCAGTGACTTCTAAATTTGGCAGCAGGCAAAGTTAAGCTACAAACTTAACCCTAGGTTCTTAGCTCTTTCTGAATTGCGTCTCTTGTCATTTGGGAAAAGAAGAAATACATGTGCACCGATCTGAATGGAAATGGGAGAATGGAAAGAACAGGGGCTCCCAAGTCAGAAAAGCTGACTTCCCCTCTCCTGTTGAGTAATCGTGGACAAGTCACCTAACTGCTCTGTGCCTCAGTTTTCTCCTCTGTAAAATGGACCTAATAACAGCATCTATGTCGTGCTACATTGTGAAGTTCAAGTGCATTAAGAGATGTGAAAGGGCTTTATGAACTCTAAAGGTCTATAGGCACATTAGGTCTTTGAATTTTTACAAGTTGCTATAGCATTGCCAATTAACTTAGGCAACACAATTCTAGATTTTTAAATTTATCAGCTTTTTAAATTGTTCCAACTTCTTTGGAGATGGTCAGCTTCTTTCTCCTTGCTGGGGAGAATTCTGGGTTTGTTGATTTTTGTGTATTCGTCTGTTATCGGACAGTGTGTGGTTGGGGTGGAGGTGGTGGTAGGAAGAGAAGAGAAAACTAGGAAGTTAGAGTCATCCATTTGGTTTTGAGAGAGAGGGAGGTGAATCAGCAACGGGGGAAGAGGGGTTTGGTGGAAAACCAGAGGAGAGTGAAGGAGCTTATTTACAATTTTGTAAATATAATTATTTCCTAGAAAATGTTAAAATTTGATGTTTTGTAATTTAATTTACAGCCAAGTTTTGTGGGCAGTACAGCATAAAGGCAAAGAGTCAGGTAGTGCAGTGGTGGGATGAGAGACCCTCCTCTTTCTAGAAGCCCCAGTTTTCTCTTCTCTGAAGCAGCATTACTCATACACGAATTCCTCATGCTCATGTGAGACTAGGTTGGGGATTGGAGCGGGCGATTGAGGAAAAAGTGCCCAGACTTCCGCTGGCTTCAAAGTGGGGAGGGGCATGTGGCCGCGGGCCGGGGAAGGGCGATTGCCTGGACTCCAGTTGTGCCTGTCTCCGGGAGGATGGGCTGCAGACAGATTCAACTGTATTTCCCAAGAGGAGACACAAGCCAGCATCATGAGATTTACACTTTTTCTTCTACTTCGGGTTTGTGGTTAAACGTGGGCAGTCAGGTGCCAAAAGATCACAAAGCTGCTTTCGAGGGTAAATAAATCTATTTCTTTCCAAGCCATTCTCAGACAAGTAAGATTCTCCTGTTTTCAAGTCCTCCTGGAAAGGAGTTTAGGCTCCTTCCTCTCACGTATCCATCACCCTTGAGAAGTTCTTTAAGAAATCTTACTTAAATGCCTCATCCTGCCTCTTGCCCTCACGGTGGAATCTGGGAACAATGCTGCTCTCTACCCTCTGTGCTAGCTCATTTCAGAGTTAAAAATCTACTGAGAAGCTCTTTCTAGCTTTTCCTTCTCTCTCACATCTCTGTTGATTATTTCCTTTCTTCCATTAGACCTTAGACTCAAATTATAGCCCTGGCATCATCTCTGTGCTCCATGCTCATCTCTTGAGAATCTTTGTGCATAATCAGTCTTTCCTATGAAAACAATATCCCCCGAAACAGTAATAAAAGTCCACAAGCATGAAGCAGAGAGGCTTTCTGTCCCACAGATCTCATTACAATTTACACACTAGTGGTTTCAATGTTCTAATAATGTGAAATTGTGGGCAGTTTATTATCAGTCACCCCTGGAGGTATCTGGGATGGTACTCATTATTTTGCTGAGCGGCAAAAGCCACTAATGCCATCAATAAGAGAGAATTGATTATTAATATATAAGAAGCAACTGGAAGCAAGTGTGTGATATGGTGATGGATGAGCTGGGACAAATAGGAGATTGGGTGTGTGACTCAGGATAACCCCCTGAGGGGAACTGAGTCCCAGTTTAATGCATTTGGTCTGGGCAGTCATCAGTGAACTTCACATGAAATTGCCCTCTGCTTCTTAGAGACCCAGACAGCATACTGAGAATATCAGCTATTACTGAAATTGTCCTACTAAGGTTATTTAAAGACTAATCTCAATTCCTAGAATATTGTTTTCTGATTCATGTTTGATGTTTGGTTTTACTCTCCTGGAAAGACCGATCTTTATATCTCCTTTGTTATATATTTGATTGATATGGAGAGTTTTTGTTTGGGTTGGTTTTAGAACAGAAGTAGGGAAGGCACAAACAAGGGACAAAAAAGCCTCAATTTTATTTATAAAAATTTATAAAAATATTATTTATAAAAAGTACCCTGGCCTAACATTACCCTAAATTACTAGTCTGCCAGTTCAGGAACTCAAAGGGAAGAGAAACACCAGCTTTAAAGCATAGTAACCTTTCTATTCAGAATATCCCTTCCCAGTTAGCTGCCAATCTTATAACCAGTAGCAGGGTACTTTTTTGAGCTCATCTCTAGTAGTAGAATCAGGAGTTCTCCTTGACAGACAGGATGGGGATACGGGCTTGGCATCATCCCATTCTCAAACAACACTGAGGGGAGCGGAGAGCATGCAGTCCTCTGACTTCAGGTTCTGACTAAAACTTGGCCCCAATATCTTTGAGACTTTGCTGGTGAGAGTGGTAGAATACGCCGCTGGGGGTTCACGTCGGGGAGGGGGTAGATGATAACTCTCACTTCAAAGCAGGCATTGTGCCTATAACTGGAAACATGTGGTTGACCATAGAAGATGGAGCTGCTTTCATGCAAGACCTCTTAAAACAGGGGGTTCAGGGTGGAAAAGTTGGGGGAAGGGCCTGTCTCACTTTTGCCTAAGATCCAGCACTGTTACTGGTACTTTGAAGATGTGGGTTACATTTTGGGGGCCCTATTCATGATACCATCATAAATACTAGTATACTCCCCATTTGTGTGTGTTGACTAGAACCAGAGTGCACCCTCACAGTGGCTGCTAAACTGCAGTTGACAGTGCCTTGCTGGTCCTTGGGATACCACCTTGTAGCAAAAGGGAAGTGGTAGAAACCATTTTTGATAGTATTTTTAGGGCCTCTGAGAGGTATGGAGAACGTGTAACTCATGTATTAGTAAGAGTGAGACCTACAAAATTCTGTTTGAATCGTCTACAACAGAATACCACAGACTTCCTCAAGATATGACAAGTGAGAAGGGGCCTGGAAGTTTGCATAAGTCAGTATTGAGAAACACTCTTTTAAATGGAAGGGAAGTCTGTGGTAGACATACCACAGTCCATACCGTGCCCACATACTTGGACATAATTTCCTCCAAACTCAACTGATACTTTGAGAGAAGCAATTTGTCTAGCAAAATTGCCCCATGATGCCAGAAATTGTGAGTGTTCTCAGGTGGTACAGCATTATCAATGCCTGAGGAGGACTATGACTTGGGGCCACACCAGACCCTGAGCTGTTGGCAATTTCCTGGGGGGAGAAAATATAAGGAACGGATGGAGGGTACATAAGGCCCTGTACCTCAGAGGTCATGGGTAGCTCCAGAGCTCCGAATGCCTGTGTCTGTGGCCACCTACCCAGAAACACTAGGACTGAAACTAATTATGTCAGAGTGGCGCAGGATAGACGAGTGAAGATGCACTCAGGCAGGGAAAAGTCCTCTGCAAGTGTTGACATAAGAAAGGCTGTTGCAGTGGGCAATACAGAAAGGGGTGAGAGGGTGAACACCAGCAAAACAAGTTTAATTGGAATGACTGGTTATTTTCAGCAGAAATTCAGACTGTGTGAGAAGTTGGAAGGTCCTCTGGAATTCTTGCTCTGAGTAAAGTTAATATGGAAGAGAAAGAAACAGGGGAGGGGTGGCCTTTAAGACTCCTAAAAATAGTTTGAGGGCAAAGAGCTAGCAACTGAAAGTCCAGTTCAGGTCTTAACTGAGGTGTGTGTGTGTGGCTCACCACATGGCCATGTGTGTGACACTAAAGACTGTTGAGAGTGTGGACAGTTGGAACCCATCTTCAGTCAGAGGCTCCCAAGGGCTGAGAGTCCTTGCAAACTACCATGCCCGTTTCTGTACAAGTGTGGAGTAGATGGGCAAACCAGGTTGGTTGTAACACCAGGCAAACCACTCTCTCATGCTGAGAAAATTTAGTCTATGTGACAGACAAGTCCCACAACAATAGAATATTCTCAGCCTCTCAGCCTTTCTTATCCTCTAAGAAGGAGACCCCTGTCATTGTTCTGGTCCCTGTGCAAATCAGGGGAATGAAGGACAGAAGCAAAGGAGCTGAAACAAGGACAAGGAGCTTCTTCTAGCAGAAGAGGAAAAGAAAATATCCAGGAGGTGAAGGGTATGCGGGAGCAAAAAAGCAAGGGCCAGGCTTGAGAGAAAGTTTGGGGGTATTTGGGGAGAAAGGAGACAGAATGGCAGCCATAGCTATGCCATAAGGTGTGAGGTCAATAGAGAAGGAGGGAAGAGAAGTTTAAGATGTTTTGCACCGTGCTAAGAATCTAAATCCCTTAAGAGTTTTACCAGAGGCTACAATTAAAATCTGAATTGCTTTTTAATTCTTTTTGGTGATTGGATGTGTTTCTTTTGAATGTGATATCATGCTGAGGTGGGCCACAAGGCAGCTCAGCTTCATAAATTTACATTTGGGGAGTATTGTCTAGGATTGTGACCCTAAGGTGCAGCAGTCAGCTGCTCCTTGATTTTGATCATCATTCTGGATCTAAGTCAAGTGAGCGTCTTCATCATGACTGTTACATTTATAGGGCAAAAAAGTACACCAGCTATATAAAGTAGAGACTGGACACAAGATAAACACAAGATAGAGGAAAATGACAAAGACTGCTAAGAATCACACCTTTAGTGAGAATGAGATGTTTGGAACTAGATGTACCTGACAGAGACCTATATCTATGCAGCTTGGCATCTCTTCCTCCCATTGGCTGATGAGACTAGGATAAAGGAATGTAATAGCTAAGGTGATGCCCAGAGGAAAACAGGAAGGCAAAGAGCAGAAAAGGAACATCAGGGCTTATTTTTCTTGTTATGTGGCATACTTGCTATGTGTGAATACTCTAGTGACATGGCCAGAGTACCAATTTAGCCCCCTTTTGCTTGGGAATAGACCCACCCAACAAATCCTAGGGCATTGGCATCCAGAGGGCCCAGCCCTGTAACCCAGCCAGCTTCTGAGGCTCTGCTTCACACTCTGCATCTGTCCCCCTTATTTACTGAGACTAGACCTTTCTCCTATTTTCCCTTGTCTCATTTTCCATACAGCATTCCTAAAATGATCTGGTTCTGAATCTAAAGCACCAATAATCTCCTCCTTATATTTTCAAGTTCTGCTACTAGTCCACTCCCCCAGTTCTCACCCACTCTTGGCTCTCAAATGTCTGACCTGGAACTTGATGGGATCAGCCACACCCCTTGATCTCTGCACCTGTTTCCTATGTTCTTTCCTCCTTCTCCAATACTTCCCCCTCCCTCTAGGCTCAGACTCCCTGTACTCTCAGCAGACTTCATGCCAGTGCCTCTGGGCAGCATGATGTAATCCTATGCTGAAAGCCTTGACATACATGGTATCCTCAACAATAGTGGCAAAGGGCCTTGTATGATGGCATAACTCAGCTCCTACGGTCTGGGGGCTATGTTTAATGTATGGCTAAGGCTAAAATGGGAGGCCTTATACTGGGGACAGGATCATTTCTTGTAGGTAGAAGGCAGGGACCCACCTGAAGGGTGAAAGAGCTGGCAAGATGAAATCATCCATGTGAAGTGCTGGTCAAGAGATGTGAAGTAACAGACCCAGACAAAAAAAATGAAAGTCATGCCAGTCTTTTCTGGCTGCAACAGAGCTCTCCTAGGAAGGATGAACGGAGGGTTGAACCTGTAAGTGCTGAGAACACGCTTGCTGTAGTAGGATCAGAAACTTGTGCTGTGTAAGCTCAGCTGTTTTTTTGCATCTTGTCTCTGTTTCTAGTTTTCCTATAGTTTTTTGGTAAAGGCTTTTTGTAAATACCAGCCCACTTTGGCTGTGCTTAGGAAAATCAACGAAAAGCATTTCTGTCTTCTCCTGAACTTCAGGAATAACCTGTGGGGCACACAGTGGAGGCAGGAGCAATAACTAAGGTGAGAGCACCTCAAGTTTGTGGAACGAAGGGAGGAAGGAGCAAGAAAACAGCACCGAACCATTTGTTTTAGAAAATTCAATACTCTGGGTTTTTAATTTGTTCATATATTTGTTTTGGGAAATCAAATTTCTAATGGCTACATAATACTTTATTATATCAGCAAGGCCTTAGATTAAACATTCTGCTGTTTAGACCATTTCCCCACTCATTTCTATTTCAATAGCAGCAAGACAGGCATAGGCCAAACAGTTCTTTAGTGCCACAAAAGTTTCTCTGGGCCATCCCCACTCTTCAGCACTAGAGTATGCAACCAGGGAAACCCCAAGGTAAATCATTTGCTATGGTTGAACCACTAGTATTCAAAACGCTCACCCATACCTAGCTTTTGCCCATCTTGAAGTAATATGGTTTGTTTCTCCTCTCCAGATTTGCTCTTGTGAATTTCACTTTTGCTTTCTGACCACTTGGTGTCTCCAATTAATTAAAGTCATTATTAGTTAGTATACTGCTGCCCAGGTGCTGTTTGTTTCTTAATCTGAAGTCATCTGTAAATATATTAAACTCTATTTTTCTTCCTCCTTCTCTCCTCCCGCTCCATCCCTCAAATAGGGAAAGGAGTCGTCACAAAGGCTGAGACATCAGTGTATGCAGTCTGTACAGGGGCACTAGGCCTGCGGAGGGGGAATTACCCTCACACACAGTCCCCCCGCCCCCATCCATCGCATCCATCCCCTTTCACCTGTTAGCTGATGCAGACTGTAATTCAGGGTTAGAAATAATAATAATAGATTATCCAGTCCAATCCCCTAACACATCAGGAAAACGATTTATTCAAGGTCTCTGAATTAATAAGTGGCAGAAACAAAACCGAATTCAGGTCTCCTAAAATCCACTACGTGTAGGTGGACAGTTCTAGATGAAGGAATGGGATACAATGGTTCTTGTTAAAAGTATTCATTCAACAAATGTATTGAGCATTTACGTACTTACTACGCGCCAGGCACTATTTTAGGTGCTGGGGATTCCGTGATGGAGGGCGCAGAGGAGCCAAAAATCTCTGCCTGTATGGAGCTTTCGTTCTCAAAATTTAAGTACTTTGCCTTGCCATCCTGGAAAAACTCCCAGAGCCCCGGGTAGGAGCGGTTGGGTCTCATACGGGAGGGAATCCCATCCCTTCTCAGCTCCTGTGCCATCTACAGTGAGGGGGCTGATTTACTGCAGAAGCCGAAGGGAGAGGGGAAACCTCCGTAGTACCCTCCCGGGCCTCTGCATCGCCAACGCCGGGCGGGGCCGGCTCCAGGGCGCCACTGTGCCCCAGCTCAAGTCTGGGATTATTAGCGTCGGCCTCTCTACCCTCTCTGCTCTCCTGCGGACGGCTGGAGGACAGAGAAGCAGGACCCGGCTGTAGCGCCCTCTTCTGAAAAAGGATTGCAGGCGGGTGAAAATCCTTCCAAGGCAGTCACTTCAGGGTTTATTCAGGATACTTCCAGCCTGGTGGAGGGACGATCTCTCCCAGACCTGAGGGTTTATGCAGCAAATTGCTCTCTCATGCTTCCCTATTAAATACTGCAGCCACACGCTCTTTCCAGCCTCAGCTGAGGTCACTGCAGCGTCCCCTCCCCGCCCGCCCCACCCGTCAGCTCAGACTCCAGAACCCCACTGCAGCTTCCAGATCATCCTCCCTTTTCTCTACTTCCTGGTTGCTATGGAGACACACGTCATTTACGTGCTGTGCGTCGCCTTGGAAACAGAGGAGCATCCGCGGCGCGGCTGGGAGACCCGCCCCTGCCGCTCCGACCACACTCGCGGGCGCTGCCCGTTGATGGCTGGGGGAGTCCCGAGGCGGACCCGCTGCTGGTCTCAGCCTCCACCCGGGCCCCTCCGCGAGCGCTTTTGTGACTCAGGGAACCGGCCGGCACTTGCTGCTCTGGCGGCCGGAGGGCGGTGCTGACACAGGCGCAATTCAGGAGGCGAGGAGGGCAGGGCGCTTTCGCCCTGGGGCGAGTCGGAGAGACGCTGGCCCTGGGACTCTCGCCGGGTACTCGTCCCGCCGGCGCTTCCCGGCCTCCGCCCATCCAGCCCGCGCCCTTCCCCCGGGACTCGACTCCTCACGCCGGCTCCCCGCCCCTCTCGGGAGCCTCCTCTTCCCTCGGCTCCTCCTCGCCCCTTTGAGGACCTCTTCCCCTCCCCACCCCCTCCCCCACCCGGGACGCCGGGCTGGACCGGACCCACAGCCGCCGCCGCCCGTTTCTGCCATTCAATGGAGGACGGTCTGCTGGAGATCATGACCAAGGACGGCGGCGAAATGCCGGCACCTCTGGAGGTGTCCACCGTGCCTGCCGTGGGGGACGTGATCTCCGGGGAGTACAACGGCGGCATGAAGGAACTGATGGAGCACCTGAAGGCCCAGCTGCAGGCCCTGTTTGAGGACGTGAGAGCCATGCGGGGGGCCCTGGACGAGCAGGCCTCTCACATCCAGGTGCTCTCGGACGACGTGTGCGCCAACCAGCGGGCCATCGTCTCCATGTGCCGGATTATGACCATCGCGCCCCGCCAGGGCGGCCTGGGCGTGGTCGGCGGCAAGGGGAGCTTCCCGGGGGTCCCCCAAGAGACGGAAACCCCTTCGCCTGGGATCGGGGACGGCGGTTTACTGGGTCGCGATCCTGAGGACGAGGAGGACGATGACGAAGAAGAGAAGGAGATGCCCAGGTCCGCCACACCCACTAGTCACTGTGAGCGCCCCGAGAGCCCCTCTGCTGGTCTCCTTGTGGGGGACGGGCCACTTGTGGAGCCCCTCGATCTGCCCGACATCACCCTGCTGCAGCTGGAGGGCGAGGCCTCTCTGTGAGGGGACTCGGAGGGGGCGCTACTTTCCTGGGCTGGCTTTGGGTTTCCGAGTGCATGACGGAAGGGACTGAACTGCGCTGTGCAGCGTGCTTTACTCCGACCGCTGCTCTTGTGGGTCAGGCAGAGAGAGACTCCCTCAAGGAAGGATTATAGGGTGAAGGACTTTGGGAGCATCAAGAATTCTTTCTGCCTAACCAAGCGAGATGTAGCAAACTGCGAAAGGTGAGGTTCCGGGAGAGGAAGCGCCCCACCTCTGGACTCCCATCCATCCCCTACCCTGCCCTTTCCCCCTCCCCCGTCAACAGGAGAACCCCTGAATTGTGTAAATAAAATCCTGCTTTTTCTATTCTGAAAAAGGACTTATCTAGGACTATGGCAAATAATCTCTTAACGATTTACCTAGGAATTAAGGAATTGGGGGTATTCTGTTCTGGCAACAGAAAATTTACCCTTCTGCTGAAATCCAAGATATTCAGCGCTCTGCAGAAGCCTCTCCCCCTCACAGATCTCTGCGGCTGCTGATTGGTAAAGGAAGCTTGAGGAGGGAACTGCAGCCCTAGGAATCTGGGTGAATGGGGTTCAAGGGCCCCTGGGCTGGGAGGAGCTGGCTGTGAATGTGCATGAAGACAATATAGCTCAACCTCTAGGATTTTGCATGCAGAGCGGATCCTGCCTTGTCACTGACTTCACCTGGGATTGCTTTATCCACTCACTGGGGCTTAGAGAACAAAGAGCCCAGTTCACAGGCAGAGACTTGAGGGTGCTCAGCAACAGCCCAGATTTAGGGGACGTTTGAGGGACTCTTGGGGCCGCAGCCAAAAACTGTCTCTCTATTGGCTATACCTGCTTAACTTCAGTTCCTTTTTCTGTCAATATGTCCCTGCCCGCTGCCTCTCGGTGTTGCCTCCATAATGTCCTGTGTGTGTTATGTGTGTTGACTTGTGTAGTAGTGTGTGAGCCCTGAGGGGCAGGGCTTGTGGCTCTCGTGTTAGGTTCAGGGGGCTTCAGACCCTGTTGTGAGCCCCAGGCTATCATGGCACTTTCTCCTCTCTTTTCTTCTTTCCCCCCACAACCAGGGCATGGAGCATGTGGCTGTCCTGAGGTTCTTAAATGATGTGCCTCCCACCTCAAGTGGTGACTCTGTGTGCCCTTTCTCCTCCTCTTTGTATTCCTTCTCAATGCTTTCCTTGGTGTGAACCTTAATAAAGAGGCGTCATCTCCCCTCCTTGCTGACTGGTACTAGGGGCATGTCAGGGTGGGGCTTCTGGGCCCACTGCATGGACCAGGGCTTCCCTCCTCTCTCCTTGCCTCCAGTTTCAAGGAGTTAACCATCCCTGTCCAGGTTGGGACACACAATGCCAACTCTATCTGCTTTCCCTTCTGTCCTGGACCTTGACCCTCAAGCTGGACTTGGGAAGGGGAGAGTATGTATTGAGACTCCCAAACTAACAAACTAACAAGGGTTTTTAGTAGCCAGAACTCAAGATGTACAAGAGACTTCTTTGCAGTGAAGCACCTGACCCCTGGGAAATGGTTTCCAAATCTGAGTCCTGGAATGGCAGGCATGCCACCTGTTCTATGGGAGGGTTAAGGAGGTGGTATTATTTGGGAGGGATTGCCGGGGATCTCTGGGAGTAGAGTGACACATCACAAAGGAAACCACAATAACTGCCTCAGGCCTCTAGTGGAGAATGCTGGTAAGGTGTTCCCCAGGGAGCTTAGACTGACATCAGCTCTGGTCTGCTCCCTTGGGCGTTAGAGATTTCCCAAGGCTGCCCCAAACAAAATTTGGGAGAAGAATGAGCTGGTGTGCTGGGTGTGTGCATGCATGTGTATGTATGAGTAAGCATGTGTATGTGCTCGTATGTGTGTGTGTGTGTGTGTGTGTCTGTATCCTTGCTGTTGGTTGCTGCAGAGAGGTGGAAAGAGCTCTGGAATGACAGATCAGGGCTTGAATCTGTTCCAACACCGAATGACTGCTTGAAACTTGGTTTCCTGCTTGAGACTTAGTTTCTGTGTAAAATGAGGACAAAAAGTTGTTGGGGAGAAAAATAGCTAAGACCCCTAGGAAGTCTTGTGCAAATGTTAGTTTTCTTATAGTTCTCTTGGGATGGGGAGGGGATGATGATGGTGACTGGCTCTTCTAGGAAAACAAAACTACCTAGGGAAGTTTCTAGAAACTGTTTTTTTATAGTCTCCTTTCCTATCTAAAGAACCATTATCCTTCAGGATAGTCAAGTGGGGGGATGATGAGATTCCCAAGCTGACATGGGCCTCTTCATCATAAATGTCTTGTAATTATGGGCCAAAAAAGGTCTTGGGGCCCAGCCCCATACACACAGGATGACCAGAGGAAGCCTTGAGTTGTGCAGTGTTTGGGGCATGTATGCTGGGGCCCTAGAGAGCAGAGCTAAAGTATATTAGTGGGGAAGTGTCCCTGAGGGCTAGGAGAGAGATTCCTGTTATAGTTCTGGCATTCAGCACCAATAACAACAATGACAGCTATCATTTATTGTGCACTTACTGTGTACCAGGCACTGTGCCCGATTTTATCTCCCAACAACCAACCATAGGAAGTAGGCACGATTATTATTTCCACTTAACAGTTTCAGAAACAGACTCCAAGACTTGCTCAAGGTCGCACAGCTAGTACTTGGCAGGACCAGGAATTAAACCCAGGTCTCTGACTTAAAGAACCCTAGATTGGAATCACTCATTGCTCTATTATTTGGATCATCAGAGAAGGAGATCCCTTATTTCCCCCATCAAGAGTCCAAGAGTCCTGAAAAGGAAATCATGTTAGTTTTAGTCACTTTTCACCTTCTCAGCTAGAACAAGAAATTGCAGTTTGGGTTTTGGTTAGTGACCCTTCTCAGAGTGTAGTGATGATAATACAATAATGGCACTGAGAAGATAGCCTTCTGGACCTCCTCCTTGAGAGGAAGAAGCCGATGCTCCTAGATATTCCCTAACACAGCTCCATTCTTGTGCCTCTTTGCTGTTCCCAGGAGCTCAGATTCTGCAGAGTCTGACGTGAATCCCAAGGCAGCTTAACCCTTTAATCTCGTAGAAAGGTCTGATTGAGCCCTTTAACCCTTGACTCCATTTCAGTTCCCCTTCCTATGCCCACTGTCCTAAATGTGTATCAGTCCTTTAGCCCAGGGCCTCCTAGAAGTTCTCTAGCTATTCCTCCCAAGTCCAAATAGATAAAAATCTCCCCAGAAAAAGTGATTCTTCAGCTTTCTTCAGGCCCTTGCACCAGCATCTTACAAGGATCCAGCACAGGTTGGTCTCCCACCTCCATCTTCCTCGCTATTCCTCACTCTCGTCTTGCATTTCTCCTTTGGAACGCTCCTGATGAGTGAGTTTCAGGTGAGATTCCTAACCCTGGACCCATGGATGGAATACCACTGCACTTCAGGGGGCTATAGCCCCTTGAAATTGAATGCAAAATCACGTAAGTACGTACATTCTCTAGAGAGAAGATCCATTGTTTCAACTTAATTCTTAACGGTAAGAATTAAGTGAAAAGGTAAGAATCACTGAGCTAAAGGGTAATGAGGCTTTTTAACTTGAAAACTTCCAGAGAAGGAATGACTCAGCCTGAGCTGGTACTGGACTGAACTGGCAATACGCCGTTGCCTTCTGGGACCTCCAGAGTATTTTCTACACTGAACTGAAATCTTCACGTAAATCTGATTACTTACCACCAATTCAACAAATTCAAATTATACTGACACCCATTAGAATGTGCTAAGAGTCCTGTCTCCCATCACTTCCAAGTCTTCTAGCACTTGGAGTTTGCCAGACCACTGCCGAGGTACAGAGGTGAGGGGGTCCCCTCCACTACTTTGTGCTGCCCTTGATGTGTGGGGCCAACACAGCACTGCGTGTGACTCATCATAGCTCGTTCAGTTTCGGGCACTCCCGTCTCTCATCAGTCTAAGGGAAATCTCTCAGGGTTCGCTCTTAACCTCAAAATGAAAACACACACAACTTCGTGGAAATAAGCTACAACTTTAGCCTGGTACAACTAAAATTAGTTCTAGAGAAACAGTTATTTCTCTAAGAGATGCACTCTGGCCTCTAACATAAATATGCAGTTTTATGTGACCTCACTATCACCACCGAACATGATCCCTGCTTGATATGTATAACAACATAGCTCACCTAGAAGTTTTCCAAGGATCAAGGAACAGTTCATTCCCAAGTAGACTGAAGTCTGTTCTTCTTGCCAGACAGAAAACTGCATCTTTGAAAAGACAGGTTTTCCTAAGCATCTTTCCCCAGCTACATGCCTGGGAATAGAAATTTGGCCGAGATACTCTGCTACAATAAGAAATGATACAAAAGTAAGAAAGGAAGACTCTTGAATCCTTTATTCCAGCTACCATTTCCCCCCCACTTCTAGACTGTCGCCAGAAGGTGAATTCCCTCAGAAACACAGCCTTTCTGCTTGGAAGCACTGTGCTTATTTATAGAAGGAAGCCTGCCCTGTAGATAATGCCGTAATGGTGCCACCTGGCGAGGAATAGGGACATTACAAGGGGACCCTCAAAGTGAATTTATGGCTTTCAATTAGGCGAGCACTACCAAATACTTACTCAAGGCCTGGCTGTCTGCCAAATAGTGGGTGGTGGGGGCAGACCGGGGAAACTGAATAAATAGAATTTATTTGAAGAATATAAAAATCAACTGCAATGAACTCCTAACTGGTTTTGCCCGGCCTCTCACACACCTATAATCCTACAGATTAACCTTTCTAAACTACAGCTCTGAACACTCATTCTCCTCTGAAATCTGCATCATGCTGCCATTACCTCCTGGATTAAGCATAAAATCTGGTGGTAGGGGGAGTCAAGGTCTCCCGTAATAAAGCCCTGGCATACTTTTTTAGCTGTACATTTCACTTCCCAGGTACATTTTCTAGCCACTATCCCATCAGTTAGCAGCCCATATCCAGTCAGCTAGAAATGATTCCTAAAGATATCTCAGCTCTTTTAATCTCTGGATGAGTCTACTGGATGTGTACCCCCTGGCCGTTGATTCCATTTCTCTTCATCATTCTTCCCAAGTGCAGTCAGATACAAATCTCTCCTCCAGAAAAGGGATTTCTGCAGCCTCAGTCACTGGCACCAGCTTCTCATGGGGTGTCCAGCAAGGCTGCTTTTCCCTGTTCTCTCTCCTAAGCTACCTGTAAATGGGAAATCCCCAGAAATAGCATGGAAAACTTTTTGATTATGAATTTGTGATTTTATTTCTAGAAATTGAGTTTATAGCTTTCATCAAATTCTTAAAGGGGTATATAAAGCCAAGAAAGGTTAACAAACCCTATAGTCAAAATATGCTATTCACCATTCCCCAGAAATACCCATTTCCCTCCATCTGATTCTTTGTTCATTCTCTTTACTCTTTCTACTCCATTCTGTCTCTGCCAGTTGGAATCCTACCAGTTCTTAAGGCCCTTCTCAAATGCTCCTTCCTTCATGGGTCCTTTCCTACTGTGATCTCTTCCTCCTTTAAATGTCCAGATCTTTTTGTTCATATCTCTTTATGGGACAAGTACTATATTTTTACTTACTTTTATTTTAAGATTTTATTTTAAGATTTTAGAGGTTGAAATAAAAAAAATGTCACTATCACTAGAATCTTCAAAAATGTTATTGCTGAAAGAAACCTTAGTGATGATCATCTAGCCATTTTATATATAACTCAGATATCTGAAGAGACTGCTCATGTCTCTTAGAGATCTGATTAAATTTGGCCCCAATTCAAATTCCAAAATCTTGGAATTCCACAACATTCCATACAATTTCTGCAGTGTCCTATGGTTTATTTTGCTTTTGCTTCCCTCTGTATCCACACCCCTGAGTCCTTGCAAGTGCCTCAGTTTGACTCCTTATCAACTCTGGGACACATAAAGCCACACTTTTACTGGTTTCCATAAGAAATACAACTCTACTATGCATTTTAAAATTTTTGCTCTCAACTTGAATAAAAAAATAGAGTGGGGAGTGATGACAAAGAAAGTTCCCGTGGAGGAGCTTATGCCTTTCACAGGCTCCTCCACCCTCTCCTTCTTTTACTCTCTTCCTCCTCCTGCCTGCTCCAGAATAACAAGGAAATTCTTCCACTTATTTTGAGAAAAATAGTTTCACATTTAGTCCCCCGGGTGGGGAAAATTTACCTTCTTTCTTTCCGAAGTACTTTATTAAAAAGTCTAGTCTCCTTCTAAGAAGACTTAAGTGAATAAATATTAATTATGTCATTTCCTATAACTAAAGAAATAGATGGGATGACATGCCAAGCTTGCACAGTTAATGACAGCATTAGGACCAGAATCCTGTTCATCTGAATTATAGATCAGTAGGCTTTTTCCCCCATTAAACAGAAACACACCGTACTCTGCTGTAAGTGGTTACAATGTGCTGAGGGAAGCTTATGGTGGCTTGGATTTAGCTTTGAGAATAAGAAGGGAAAGTCAAAATTCCTTCTAGAGAAAGTGACTTATTCTTAGAAACATGATGGAAAAAGACATCCAAAAAGGGAACCATGACTGCCAGCAAGTATTTACCAACTGCCTACTATGTTTCATGGAAGGTGGGAGGCGCTGGGTTAGATTCCAAGAAGTCATGGTCCCTGCCCTTCAGTTGCTCACTATCTAATGATGAGATAACGATATGTTCTTGTATTAAGACAGAGTGCTTCTCAGAAAATTGGAGGGAAAATTTGTTTTCTGTGAGCATTGTCAACTGAATTAAAAAGACTTCAATTTTAAAATGGGAATGATGTGTATGTGCTGGGGGTCAGGGAATGGGGATGACAAGATAAAATGGAGAGGACAAAAGTGAAAAAAAAAATGCTGAGAAGACCCACAAAATTGTATACTACAGAGGACATCAAGTATGACATTGGAAGAAAAGCAGTAGCAGACGTGGCATCCTGTAATTCTCCAGAAAAAGTAAGTAGAAAGGGGTTGGGAAAAACAGCACTTATGGCCTCTACACCAATGCGCAAAATACAGGTAATGTACAAATAGAACTTGAGATTTTATACAATGAGGGAAAGCAAATCTCACAGATATGAAGAGACCTGGTTGGATGGGACTCCTGGAACACAGCAGTGAAAAAAGGGCAGTACATTGCTCCAAAGAAACAGAACTGGGGTCTGATGTGCAACTGGAAAGGAATTGCCAGTCACGTGACACACACGACTTGTTCATGGGGAACCTTCTTCTGGGACGGAAGCAGCAGCTTTGCTGTGATCTGCAGAAAGTCAGCCCTTGCCCTCAGCACTTGTAAAATTCAGAAGGGAAAGGAGGAAGCAAAAGGGCAGAGAGGGAAGAAGAAAAGAAGAAAAGAGATGAAAAGAAGTAAGAGGAATAAAATAAAATTTTAAAAAAAGGAAAACGATAAAAGGAAAGACAGAATAGCACTTAACATCACAAAGATAGAGTCTTGTATGGGATTTTATATCCTTGAGAATGGAAGCAAGAAAAGAATTATTTAGGTGATGATAGAGGAGAGGAAAAGAAGTGATATCATTGCAAAAATGCACTAGAGTCTGTCAAAACAGATAAAGTGGATTATAGATCCCAGGAACAAATCACAAAACTGGCACAAAGCCAAATCCAGAAGTGAGGGGGAAGTTGATTTAACGTGATATAATCCTTCCGAAGGAAGAAAATGGCAGAGCAGAGACTGTGATTCTGGGTCTAATTCTGACCCACAAAGATGGAATTGATTAGTGAAATGGGAGTGAGGGAAATCTTGAGAGAAAGGAACTATGCCATTTTGGTTCTTCCTGATAGCCAAGGAGATAAGGTGAGAAGTGTGTCCAGGGCTTTGGGAAGACTGACTTCAAATAATTAGAAGACATGGTTTCCACAGCTTGAAACTCAAGGAAGATGGGATTCCCTTAAGAATGAAATTCAGTCAGTGCAATTACTTTGGAGTCCAGTGAAGAGAAGTGGATGGAATGACTACAGGGACCTCTCCAATGAAATCAGATTTTAGAGATGTGAGGCAGAGAGCAGGCATAACTAAGAGAGTAGTCCACATGTTTCAACACTTTCAAAAGCACAAACCATGGCAAAAACTGAGGAATTTGATTACAAAACAAAGATGTTCTATGAAGAGCACTATGGACAAAGTCACTAGTCAGATGGCAGAGTGAAGAAAATATGTGCTTTGTCTAAAACTGACAAGGATGTAATATCATCCTAGAATAAACAGGGAACTTCTGCAAATGAACAGGAAAAGACAGCAACCCGATAGAAAAAAAGGTGCAAAAGATGTCACAGGCAATTTACAGAATAGGAAAAAGCTAATATGCATATGAAAATTTGATCAAAACCATTAGTAATCAAATGCAAGTTAAACTAACAGTGAGATATCAGTTTACACCTATGAAACCAGCAAAAATTAGAAATCAGAGAATTACAAACGTTCTCAAGGATGTAGAAATACAGAATCTTGCACTGCTGCAAGATTGGTTCCACCACTTCTGGAAAGCAATCTGGCATTACTTGGACACATTAAATATATTCATACCCTATAGCCCAGCAATTCCTCTCCCAAATAAGATAAAGCAAATCCTTTACAAGGCCATAATGGGACTGATATGAGGATGCTCAGTGCAGGGTTATTTGTAGTGGCGTGGAGTTGGGGCAACGTGGGCGCTCCTCGCTGAAGTGGATAGTTACAGTGCAGTGAGTGCACACCAGGGAATACCAGGCCTCAGTGTGAAGTAACAGATTAAATGGTAGCATCTGGCAATGTGAATGGAGATGAAAACCAGCACTTAGTGAAAAAAGTAAGACACAGAATGAAACATATAACTCAGTAGATTTGGAGTACATTTAAAAATACATGCCTACAAAATAACTTCCGATAACACCTTTAAACAGAAATATACATATTAAGAACATTAGAAAATTGCCTATCGTGGGAGGGAAGTGGGAGTGGAGATAAAGGGTGTAAGGATAAAAGAAAGAAAGGCAGACATAAAGCAAGAGGGCCTTTCTTTGCCGGGACCGATGATAATGTGTCATGAACCAAGGAGTATGATTAACTCAATCCTTAGAGGAACAAAAAACTTCAAAACAAAACATAGCAAAACACAAATACATCGGCACCTAGAACATGAACAGAACAGCACTTTGAAAAGGAAAAGCTGGAATGAGGAAACATTTGCAAAGACATTAACAGCCAAATGGGCTTGTTATTCCGAATAAGAAGTATAAAGAACAGGTAAGTCTGATGCTCAGGGCATATGGGGTGCTATTTACAGCTGGAAGGGAGAAAGTAACATTTTTGGAGGTGCTGATTTAGGTGCCTGAAATACTTTATCTCGTTTACTCCTCATAACTACACTGAGGTAGGTATTGTCTCAGTTAAAACGTTTTTGGTTGTAAGACATAGAAACCCATTTGTAATAGTTGTGAGGAAAAAACAGTTTATTATAAGGATGCAAGGCTATCCCACAAAACCCTAGAGCAAGAAAGCAACTGGGCCTCCAAAGCTGACCGAAACAGGGCAGCCACTATCTCAGGGTCTTTCTCTGGAAACATGGTCTTCTCTCTCTGCTTTCCTCCGTACTCTGACTTCAACCTATTCTCTCTGCCCATCATGTTTCTTTGCTTCTTCACATACAGGGGAGAAGACAACTGCTGCCTAGCTTGAGTGTCTGCCTGTTCCAGCGGAGAAATGACTCACATCCCATAGCATACCAATTTCAAACTCCTAGGAAAGAGGACTCAAATTACTCCAGCTCAGCTGCATTGATTGTGGTGATGGTGGGGGGTGAGTGTACCTTGGTGCTAACTCGATTGCCAGGCCTCACCCCTGTGAGAGAAGAAGGTTCTCAGAGAATGGGCTGTGGGCCACAGCACTCTCTAAAATGTCTACTGCAGCTAATAGGGGAACATTTGTCAAATTAATGAATGATTGAATGACAGGAGGCCCAGTTTTGTCTAACTTCAAAGCCCATGGTCTTTCTACTACATCATATAGCCTTTGGAATGTTTCCATTTGAGATAACTGTTTCCATTATCTCAGTAAAAAAGAACGGTCTTGTATCAGGGTATCCTCAGGAAAAAGATGGCGTACTCAAATTAAGACAGTTTGAGGAGGGTTTAATGAAGGATTATTTACGAAGGTGTGGCTGGGGTATAGGGAAAGCACAAGGGGAGGACAGTACCCTGTATTAGAGGAGCTAAGCCTGAAGAGGTAATAGAAGGTGGCAGTTCCAGAACTTAGAAATAGAGAACGGGGTAGAGAGGGCCACGTGACAGGACCTGAGACTTTAGTAAAGAGACACAGGTAGGCCTGCCACAATCCCCGCAAGGCAAGAGCCAGAGGATTGCATACCCTAAGTTCACACTCCTACTTCCCTCTGGTCTTCTGCCTATGCTTCTCATTGGCCAAACCCAATAGAAAGCCAGAGGTAAGGGAAACTGTTGACACGGTCCCTGCAGGTCAGCCTCCAAGCCCAGAGCTGGGTGAAGAAGGTGAGGCATTGATCTGAAGATGCGAGCAGATATCTAGGTCTTTAGACTGGAAAATAAAAAGAAACACATGTAATCAGATTGGAAGTCCCAAAAGATGAGACTCTTAAGAGTGCTCTTGGAGGCTCTAGATACATTTAATTTTCATGTCCTGGGTAAAGCATACTTCTGTATATTAAACTGAATATTTCAGCTGAAGTCACTAACAATAGGTGCCTCAAGGACTTCCTTGGGAGTTCAGGGCTCTGGACACTCTCTCTCCACTCCCATCAGAACAGCTTTGCTTTTATTTGGGGAGTACAGCAGGATTCTGCTTAAAATTTTATTGAACACCTCCTATGGCCAGGGACTGTGCTAAGGACTCAAAAATGAATTACAGACTAGTGGAGAAGACAGAAAAATAAGAAAGAGTTCAGCGTCAGGAAAACGCATAGGTTATGAAGGGAACTCAAAGAAGTCTAGCAAACCCAGAAAGGGGGAGGGGTCAGGGAAGGCCTCCTGAAGTGGGTAACAGGAAAGGAAAGGAAGCTCAGAGAACACTGCCGTTGTCCAAAAGAGGGAAGAGGAGCCCAACAATTATGCAATTCGTTAAAAGGGTCTATCACGTGGAAAGAATTAGGCCACGGATCCGTGGACAAGGCTGGGAGCTAGGTGACTCGAAGTGATTGGTAAAGATCTCCGCTCAGGCCTGCCTCCAGCCTTGCTCCGCCCCCATCCCATCCCATCCCATCCCGTCCTCCGCCAAAGGGGCGCGGCGTTTCAGCAGTTCCACTCGGCTGGGAGGGTATCCCAGGCCCAAGGTCTGCATCTCCAGCGGGGGCGGGTGGCCGCGGAGGCTCCCAGAATAGCTGGTGTTTCCTAGAGGCGGTCGCGTTCGTGCGATCCGGCCCGGGCGGGGGACCGAGGAGCAGGCGCTCATTGGTTGCCATGGCGGCGATCCGAGAGGCTGGGGATTGGCCTCAGATTCTTCGCGCAGACCACGCCCAGCTCCTCTTTCGGTTGTCACCAGGTCAGGGCCCAGGGCCTCCTCGCTAGATGGGGGATGCGGCGCCGAACTGGGCCGGGAAACATGCCGTCGTCTTTAGACGTGAGGGAGCCGAGGGCCAGGCCGCGGTGTGAAGGCGGGTTGCGTGGGGACCATGGATAGAATTCTTGGGTTCTCCTCCCACATTTTCGGCCCATGGAGCCTGGTCGGGCGCCCCCCGGCGACAGGTGACTTTGTATCTGGAAATGAGAAGAGACCGGCAAGGGACGCGCACTTCAGGGTGGCTCCTGGTTATTGTATTTACATGGGTTTTCGAGGTCCCTGGGGGCTCTTCGTGTGCCTCCCGGGCCCAGGGCCCAGGGCAGAAGCTCCGGCAGGAGGGACGCGGCCGGGGCTGCGGCTTCTTGTGCGGAAGAAGCAGGGTTCCTGGAGCCCAGGGCAACAAACGAGAAAGTGCTCGCCCTTGAGAAGACAGTTCTAGGTCACTCAGCCTGATTTTCCCGCATTCCTGGCCCTACTCACTCCCTCCCACCCATGTTGAACGCACCGTTTCTACAACGAAGGCAGTTCTCTTGCGTGGAATTACTTATCCCCGGCTTCTAGCATCCCCTCCCTCCGTTTTCCACCTTGCAATTTACTGTTCATTCTTTAAGGCTTAGTTCTAATATCACCTCCTCACTATAAAGCCTGCCCCATTCTTGGGACAGTTATTCGATTACCTCTTTAGGAGTGCAGGCTCAGGGACAGGTACCCGAGTTAGAATCGTGGCTGCATCGTTTGAAATGCGGCGTGATTTTGAGCGATTTTTACTTAACCTCTCTCAGCCCGAGTTCTGCATCTCAGAATGGAGGTAATCCTAGTACGTCAAGGGTTTTGCGAGGATTAAACGCAAAGCTGTTAGAACATATGTGCTTAATAAATGTGAGCTGCTGTTGTTAACTGTCCTCCCAATGCATTTGTATAGGCCTCTTATAATGTTTGCCCTTTGTGCTACCGTTTTTGGTTCTTGTCTGCCCTAGTAGACTTTGAACTTGAAAGGTGGAACTGTGTCTTGTTTATGATGTCAGCCTGCAACAGTGCTGGGCAAGTGTAAAGCTAAGATATTATTTCTCAGAAAACTTTTTAAAAAGCACCCTTTCCTCTCTGTTTCCTTTCTTCCTTTCTTCTTTCCTTCACTATTTTTTTTTTTTTTTTACTTTTAAAGATTCTTTGAGACAGGAATTTTCTAACTTGGAGAAGCTGAGATCTTAGGGGGAAAAATAAACCTTTTTTTGTTCTCCATGGTGACCAAGAAGGCCTTAATATTCCTATTTCCACTTGACTAAACTTCAGACAGGTTTCTTCTTGACTGTAGGCCCCTGACCTCCCTTTTCTCAGAGCAATTACTTTGGAAAACTTGTAATTACAAATTCTTTCTCTGCCCCTTTGAAATATGTATAAATCTTAGAAGCCTCTTGCCAGTTTTAAGACAGGGGTGGGGGGGAGGGGGAGGAATGTCTTTCTCAAGGACCTGGGAGCCATCCCTTTGACATGTAATCCTCAAGGAAGATAGCACCCCTATTTCCTAGACTCTGTGGCAGGGTAGGAGCCTAACTTCAGTGGGCGCCTTGCTCCAACTTGTAAACCTACCACCTGTAAGCTTACTTTTCCTTTGGGTAAGACCAGTGACCACGTCCAGGTGGCCTACGATCTCCCCTACCAAGCTCGTAAAAACTCTGCAGCCACTTGCTTCAGCAGAGTTGAGTTCAATCTCCTAATGCAGTAGTCTGAAATAAAGTCTTTCTTGCCTGTTTAACTTTGCGTGGTGTAATTTTTCTTTGATAATGGAAATCTTTAGGTTCTGCGCTTACTGTTTTTTTCTTGATTACAGTGACGTCTCATTTCTCCCTCCTCGCTAAGAAGTGCTTGTCACATGTCCTCTGATATCTAGAGATTCACCCATTTGGACTCAAAAGATTAGAGCTCTGTGGACTGAAGCTACTGCTTTAAGTCACTGCAGAGGGTAGTACGTGATGTTCAGGATGTGGCAAGGGTAGTAGATCTGTTTGAGGGCATCCTAAATGAGGTGCGTTCATCTTACGGGAGTAACACCAGAACCTAATGGGCTCTCTCTTTTCTTTCCTTTCTGTCATGAAAGGGGCATGAGAAAGATGCAATTTTCAAAGAAAGAAAACAGCTGTGAATATAATGCCCTCTCAAGGGATGCTAGGTTTGGTTACGGAGAGAAGCCAGAGAGATCAGGGTTGCAAATTGAAAGGCTTCTGCAATGGTGGAGGTAGTGTGGAGAGGTGTTCCTTAAAGCACAGGGAATGAAATGGATCCACTGAAGAGGAGGAGGTAAAGTGGAATAGGTTAGAGCTGAATGAAATGAAAGATAGTTGAGAGAAAGGAAGGCAGTAGGGAGAGAGAAATTAAATTGAGGTAAGGATAACAGAGAAGGAAACTGATAATCTGAGAAGCTTGGTAGAAGCACTTACTACTTGGATCTGAAGGGAAAGATCAAGCAGTCATGTTACTTAAGGAAACTAGAGAATGTAGGGAAGAGATTTGACACCCTGGCCTCTCCCACTTGCCCATCCCTAACAACACACAAGCAGAAACATAAATTGGATGCAGTTTTGGCAATTTAATGCCACAAAAAATCCTCCTTCATGGGCTAGTGGAGGCTAAGAAGATGGAGTTCAGGCCGCTGATCCTTGGTTTTTCTTCTTTTATCTAACTGACTTTCCTTAAGGTCAACACTGCTCCCTAACATCCTTTTTCTTACTTCTTCCCCTACTTTTTCTCATACAGGAATGGACTGGCTGAGGGCAGATTCAGAAAGCGAGAGTGGAATGTGAGAAAGAAAAACAGGCTAAAGTGATACATTGAAAGAGAAAAAGAGTTTACTCCTCAATGTATAAGCAGAACTCAGGCTGGGAGTAGCATGTAAAAATACTACACGAATAAAATAAAATAGAATTAAGTGCACTTATGTATTTATCAGATCCTGTTGTGAGAACTTAGAAGGAAAAAATTCAGGAAAGTCTCCAATTCTCCCGAGGAAAGTCCAAGAGAAAACAATGCTAGAAGTGAAGTCAGACAGATGAGCATTAGGCATCAGTAGGAACTTCCAGGTCTGATGCTAGTATAAAGGAAGCTATGAATGCCCTTTCCTGGAGCCTTTCAGTGTTGGAGAGTTACCCTTCTGCCAGGGTTGGAGGAAGGAGCTTCCATTCCAGGAGGCTGCTGGCTACAAAGACTATGTCTGGCCCAGGCTGGTCCTCCCAAGGGCCCTCACCATGGCCCCCTTCATTTCCTTGTTTCGAAAACTGTAGATGATGGGGTTGCACATGGGGGTGATGACGGTGTAGATGAGGGAGAAAGGCTTGTCTTTGTCAGGGCCATGCGTGCTGCGGGGGTTCATGTACGAGAACACGGCTGAGGTGTGGAAAAAGACGACCACAGTCAGATGGGAGGCGCAAGTAGAGAAGGCCTTTCCCCGACCTGAGGAGGAGGCTCTGCTGAGGATGGAGGCCAGGATGCGGGCATAGGAGATGACAATGAGCACCATGGGGCTCAGCAGCACCACAATAGCATCAGCAAAGATCACTCTCAGACTAAACTGGGGGTCTCCACAAGAGAGAGTGATCACGATGGGGGCCTCACAGAAGAAGTTTTCTATGTGGTTGTCTCTACAGAATGGACCACGAAATGTCATGTAATCAAGCAGGATGCCATTGATCAGCCCAAAGAACCAGGCAGTACTCACCAGTCCCATACAGACATGCCAGCTCATGATCTGGGCATAGCTAAGAGGGTGGCAGATAGCAACATAACGGTCATAGGCCATAAAAGCCAAGAGGATGCACTCAGCCACACCCACACAGAAGACCAAGTACATCTGGGTCATGCAAGAGACAAAGGAGACAATGTGGTTCTGACCACCAGGTGGATCAGCATCTGTGGGGTAGTGGTGGTGATGAAGCAAACATCTAGGAAGGAGAGATGGCCAAGGAAGAAGTACATGGGGCTGTTAAGCCTTGGGTGTGTCCAAGTGATGAAGATGATGAGGCCATTCATGGCCATAGCAAGGCTGTAGAGGGCTAGGAAGACAGCAAAGAGCAATGCCCGAGTGGAATGGGAGCTCTGCTCAAAGCCCACGAGGATAAACTCTGTCACTGTGCTCCTGTTCCTTAGGTCCACCATCTGGGGCCTGCTTGAGGAAGGAGGACAGGAAAAGCAGAAGAAACTTAGCTGTAGGGTAATGTAAGTTACTCACTTGGGCCCAGAAATCAGCTATAAAAGAATAAGAAGGATGAGTGGTGGTAAATATTTTGGATCTTTAATAAACTCTATGTAATTGGCAGTGTTATCGGGCAGTGAAATGCCAGGTTCACCATAGGCTGCATACATAGAATCATAATATCAAAAATTAAGGAAGTGATGGTTACAATTTACTCAGATTTGATCAGGTCTCAAGTGAAGTCCTCCATCTGCTCCACGGACCTCAATATTGAGGGATTAGCCATTAACCAAGAAGTAGTCAGAGGTGAAAAATAAGATAGTTGGGTCCATAACCCATGTCTAATGAACAAAGGTTTAAAGACTGAAGAATGGAGAGTTTGAGGGGAGGGTATGGTGGCTATCAGCTTACGGATAAGCATATTTAGGAAGCACTTGAGAAATATTTGAAGACGTATTTTTCTAGAAGAAAAAAATCCTCCGTCTTAGTGTACCTATTTAACATAATAAATGGGTTGAATTTCCAGAGAAAAATAAAAATATTCTAACCCTCAGGATTGTCCTTTAGGTAAAAATGATTTGCATACCTCTGGAAACAGTCATGCTTAGCTCTTCCCAATCATCCCACCTCTCTCCAGACTCACTCTCCCAGGGGTTCTGCTGCTGCATCACCCACCCATGCGGTGCATGCTGGAGATGGGGCTTGGTTGTGAGCTCTTGTCTGCTTCCTAACAGGAGACAGTTTTCCTGGTGCAGTTGGAACCTAGGGCTACACGCCATGGGGTGGAAGGATCCAGCTTTCCGGATGAGAAAAGGGAAGCTATGAGCAGCACACAAATTCAATCTTACTGAATAATCTTCGGAGAATTTTAAGCCGTTCCTTTGCTTCCAGGGGTAAGTCTTTTTCTTTTTCCATCTTCAGAGAATGAGCATTCAGAATTCTCATGCTCTTTTCTCACTATCGTAACTTTTAGGAAGTCATTATGTTTTGGAGTTAAGATATATCAGATCCCTTCCACTTTCAGATGCTTATAGATGGTTGGCATATTCCTTCTTAACTTTCAGCTCTGCCAACCCCTCTTCTTCGTTTTCTCTTCTCCCACTCCCTTTTCTACACACCCTCACTTTCCCCCCTCTGTTAGTCTTTTTCTCCCTTTTTCCACTTACTTCTGCTTCTCCCTGTTTTATTCTCCCGCTCTCTTTCTCATCTTTGGTGAGGAGTGTCTGCCATTCAGCCATCTCTGATTAAACTCCCCTCTCTTCTCCATGTCTTTAAATCTATCATGTTGCCTATCTTAATTTTAGAAGATACCTACCCCATTACTGCCACTCCTTTTACCCCTGAATTTCCTCTTCGTGATTTCCTGATAGGTCAAGGCAGTTTTTGGGCAGTAGGTTGTTCCCATCATCTCTACTGTGGGATGCTTCTCCAGAACTTATACCTGAAACTTCTCCTTTTGGGGCTCAGAAAGGGCAGGGAGGGGCAGAGAGCGCTGTTTAACCCAAGATGTGGCTTGGAATTCTGGGCCCAGTGGACACATTGGGGCTGAGGTCAGAGTCTGGGCAAGAGAAGTCAATGAGCTATACTCCACACAGCTGGGATTTGTCCAAGAAGAAACTGAAGTTGGACCTGAGGAATCACTAGGATCTACAGGAGTATAAATGCTTATTAGTGGTTCATCGTACCAGAAAGAATATTCTGTGGTACCTGGCATCTAGTGCTTTGTTAACTACCATTAGGGGTTAACCAATCAAGCATTTGTATAAATAAATGGGACAATACTCTGAAAATCACATCCTACCTCATTCTGTTGGTTGGTAACGATGTTTGTCACTGAATCACTCTGGCAAATAACAGAAAAAATTTCATTGTGTTTGAAGAAGAACTGGTCCAGGGAGGATGGTCTGAACTGGTGGGCCACTGTGGAAGAGAAATTGTCTCTGATGACCTTGTTAGCTCTTCGACATTTATACATAGGTGATAAATGTCTACTTAAATAATATTACTAAGTTATGCGTGTACTGCACTTTATAGAATAGGTGTGAAACTTTACATGTCACATATTCCATTTGTTAAAAGTCTTATTTTTCCCCCACTTTTTCATAGTGTATGTTTTGACCTTCTCAGGATTTTTTTTTTCCATCAGTGCTAATTGAATTCTAGCACCTGGACTTGAAATCATGTGTCCTCTTAACTGTTAGTTGAAGAAATACCAGCAACAAGAAGAAAACATTCATTCTCCTGTAGCTGCAAATAAGATCATATCATTCTGTACCACAAAACATGTCCTAGAAAATATTATTTCTGACAAAGACTCTTCTGAGACTGGACATCAGAAATTGTTGCTTATGTGCTCTAAAACTCATCTTGAACCTCTAAAATGTAATTTTTATTGGTGGTCTTAATTACAGTCATGATAATATTTAAGTTGATATCTTTCTGTTTTCTGAAAGGTATACATACTTGTGAGGATAAGCAAGTTAAACCAGAAGAGGATCATTGATTTTCTTCTGCCAAGGGTACAGCAATAAAATAAATAACCACACATGACTCCTTGGGTTTTTTATTTAAAGAGTCAAAGGGCTGTCATCTCATTTAAATTAACAATAGTTTATAAAGTAGTTAGCACACATCATGATATTTGAACCTCCAATTTATTATTGCAATTTAATGATGTAATTTGACGTCATTTAAGAACCTCTGTTATACTGGACAATGTAGCTGAATACAGTTTGGCAAGGAGAAAAGAATAAGGAATGAATTTTCAGTTGTGGGGGGTAAACTGGCTTCAGAGTTGATTTAATTAACTTACTGTTCTGATTCATTTTAGAACCATCTGCAAGCAAAATAGAACTGCCCAAAACTTCCAAGAGCCTCTCAACAGAGCAATGATTTGCATCGGAAGAGCAGCCACATGAAAGCGGAAGTAGGACTGTCTTAATAGACTACACCCCTGGTTAACCATAGACTTAATGAGGTAAGAGAATACAATGTCAATACTGTTAGGGGTGGGGTAGGGTGGGGAATCACTTCTTCCATATTCCTGTTGTTTCCTTCCATGTGAATGGAACTGTAATAGCATCACACCACTGACCTTTCTTTTCTCCTTCATTCACACCATCTTATGGGAGCTGGAGTGGCTTGTCTGATTGGTGATCTTAGAAGGTGAAACCGAGCACATGTGTTCTATTCCTTTCCTTTTGCCTTCCCCTTGTGAGTAGCCTTCTCCAGGGTAGGTTCTACTCCTGTTCGGGGAGGCTCTGTGGTTGTGCTGTGATGCCAGTTACAGAGGAATAAGTCTATTTGTCTGTCTAACTCTGCTTCTGCATTAGGAAGTCCAATTACTTGAATATCTGCTTTGTTATTAATAAGGGAGATATTTTAGCCTCCATCTGCAGACTCTGTCTTGTTTCTTAGTTGATTCAGATGTGACGAGTAGTGTTATTTACTAGACCCCCTCAAAGTCTCAAACAATTATCAGTAATATTATCACATATATGGAAATAAAACTGTAAACAAAGAAATATGATAGAGCTTTCATTATAGCAAAAAGAAACTATGAGTTACAATAATGTCTGGCAGATCTTAAGAAGGAAGAATTCTGCTGATACACGTATGTTGAATTCTCAAAGTACAGTGCTAGTGAGTTAAGGGAAAGAAGTCTACATCCATGACCACAGGAGCACAATGAACAAAGTGTGCTATTGTAGACTAGAGTGGTGGGAAAATGTCTCATTATAACGTAAGACTCTGATTCCTGTCACATTTACTGAAGAGGAGCAGGACACTATTGAATAATTTCAACAGTTAGCCGCAATATTTCTGTTGCTTTCCCAGCATGCTATGACCACAGGAAAGAAAATATAATACAGCATTGTATTGTTTATTTATTCTGTAGAGTAAGTTTGTTTTAGGAAGGAGGTTGGTTCACTGACATTGTGAACAAACTCACCAGCCTTGTTTAAATCATGTCACTTCTTCTCTTAGAAAGCTTCAGCCTCTGTGAAGCTTGGCTGTCTTCGTGCAGGTATGCTTTGATTAAAATGTGCCTCTAGTAAGTTCAGATCTTACACAGCTTGAAAGCTGGTTTCTCTTCTGTATACTCTAATCCCTTATTTTTTTTATTAAATACATCATTTCCTGACATTACAGCAGAAAAGCATCATTTTTCTGGGTGGAAAACCTTTATGGTAGATATATTTATTCTGGGGTTCATGGACCTGTAGGGAATCAATAGATATGTTTCAGAGTGTCCGTGCATCTCTGAAATATTGTAGGAACAGTTGTGTGCGTGAGAGCATTTTTCTTGGAGACTCCACAGTTTAATCAACTTCTTAAAGGCAGTTGGAATTCAAAAGGGGTAAAGAACATGATTTAGAGATTTGCAGTCACAAGTTCCCATAGACTTTTCTTCTTTAGACTGAAAATGAAAGTACTCTTGTATCTCCCTGAAATGTTTCCTGAAAAGTATCTCCTATGAGAATGATCAAGAGATGATTGAGCACTCAATTCCACCATTACGATCCTCTTGAGACTATAGCTACCCCCAGGAGGTCTCAAAGGAGAAGTCCAGGCAAATAGTTTGTTATTGTCTGGGCCTTTGCCTCCCAACTCTTGTGTAAGAGGGATCCTAGCTCTCATGTTTGGGGTGGACCACACGGTGAGCTTCTTTTCCTGGGCCACTTAGCAGCCTAAGGCGTACAATGCTAAAAGTAGCTGAGAAGCCTCCCTGTTGCTTTTCCCTGGACCCATATGCCAAAATTGCCATCACAATTAAAATGAGAATAAACTGACCTAAGAAAATAGAGAACTGAGTTGGAGTGAGGAGGAGCGTGCAACAAGATGAGTAATTAAATAGCATATTTATGATAAAAGTTCAGAAAATGACATTCTAAACCACCATGGAGGCAGTGCTTCTGGCCATATGAATAAATAGACCTTGCCTAGAGAGAATACTAATATTTTTTACTGGAAACGGAAGTGGGACGAGGTGGCAGAACTAAAAAAACCCCACTAAACATGGAGCTTGAAGGCACTTAAAGAAGTTCATCTTGGGAAATACCTTTATGGTGACCAGTGGTTTTCCATTTCTTTCAAGATTAGGATAAGCAGAAATGGTAGCTAGAGGAACTTCCTGTCCCACAAGGGCTTTTAAATAATGATATGACCAGATAAGGGGTATAACTTTCTGCTTTGTAGGTTTTTGAGACTATTTCAATGACACACTAGTTCCAGTGTGTCAATTTTGGTCCAGTACAAAGACAAATGACAGACAGCAGCTTGCACAGTTATCAGTGCCTCCAGGAGGATCCATGACTCCTCGTCCTAATCTCCTTCCTTAGTTAATGGTATTAATTGGATCCTTAGTAACCTAAGTCAGAAACTAAGAAGACATCTTCCACTCCCCTCTTTCCGGCCTCCATATTATATTGCTATTAAGTGCTGATAAATATTCTTTATCTTCCCCTGCTCTCCTACAGACCCCCTATACTCCAGCTATAACTTATGTTTCCCTAACACACCATGGTTTTTTAAGCCTGCAAGTCTTTGTGTATGCTATTCTCTCATCTTGGAATTCACTCTACACACATTTTCTCCATTTGACAAAGTTCTGCTTCTACAAGACCAACCTCCACTCTTGCATGCATAGCAAAGCCTTCAGTAACTCTTGCCCATGCCAGCCCATCTGAAGTTGCCCTTGTTCTTGCCTCTGCTAGAGGAAACACTCACTACCTGCTATAATGTCTTCCCCTCTATATTATGAACTCCTTAACTATAGAGATTTTACATTCCTAGTTCCAGGCACATTGCCTAGCATATAGCAGTTGTTCAATATATATTTGTTCAAAGAATAGTAGGATAAATCACCATTTGAGTTCCAATTTTCTACATTATTTAATGTTGCCAGTGACATCAACTTTAGAAATCAACTCTTATAAACCTGTTTTCTCATTTGTAAAATGAAGAAAAATGTGTTTGTCTGTAGGGTTGTTGTGACGATTAAGAGAAAATTCATTCATTCAATCAAAAAATGTGTGTGTATATATATATATGTACATGTAAATCACACAGAACAGTATCTACAATAGGAAAGGTGCTCAACACATTTTAATTTACTGTTCCCTTTTCTAGGTCACGGGATATATAAAAAAATTAATTAGGACATTTACTTTTTTTATTTTTTAAAGATTGGCATTTGAGCTAACAACTGTTGCCAATCTTTTTTTTCTTTTTGTTCTCCCCAAAGCCCCCTGGGAAATAGTTGTATATTCTAGTTGTGAGTGCCTCTGGTTGTGCTATGTGGGATGCTGACTCAGCATGGCCTGATGAGCGGCGCCGTGTTCATACCCAGGACCTGAACCAGCGAAACCCCGGGCCATGAAGTGGAGCCCATAAACTTAACCACTCCGCCATGGGCCAGCCCCACATTTACTTTTGAAATGTCAGTAATCCTCAAAATGCCTGAAGCCTCTTAAAAAGTGAATCTATAAATTAAAAATGTATTTCCTAAGCATTGGTAAGTTCTGGCAGAACATGCAGCACAGTTGAAGGTACGGATATTTTATAAGTTAAATATAATATGATATGGTTAAGAGCTCTAATTTGGCTTCACTAAAATACTGGGGAGTCTCAAGAGTAATGACATAATAAAATACTCAGGAAAAATGTGGATAAGAAGAAAAAATATCTGCTAATGACTGACAGATTCAAAGAGGTTGTTCTTAGAAAACGGAGTCTTTGTAAAAGAAAAAAATGGTCAATTAAGTGAGAACATGAATTAAGCCCAGAAAGTCTTCAGATTGGGTTAAAATTATACCTAAACTTTGGGGAAGACTTTAAGAGGCTGAAAGTAGCCATAAAAAGATGTTCTTTTAGTAAATTGAATTATTAGTGAATATGTGATTATCATGATATAAAGGAAAGACTCAGTGATGAAAAGCAGTCTCTTCAATCTTTATTAAGAAAGATAGTAATTCTTGTCCCCAATTTGACAATGTGTGGATAGATTGGAGGTACCAAATTCCATAATAGCCAATAGTCAATAATTTTGAAATCAAATATATAAAATAAAAAATGTAAATTCATTGGGGCTTATTTGAGAATTGAGTGAAGATTTCTCTTGCTTCTCAAGCTGAGAACTAAAAGCCAGCACTTAGGATTTAAAAGGCTTGTATTCCCTCCTTCATCTCTGAAAATTCTTCCAGCCAAATAAGATTATATTAACAGGCAGCCTGTGTGAAGCAGGCAAAGGCGTCCTTTGATTCCAGGATGAACAATCCTCCTGATTCCGGCTCAGAGAATGTATAGTTCACCCTAAAGTGGTGAACTCTACATAATCAATTTCTTTTTGTTAACCAAGAATGAGAGGACATATACCTTTTTACTAAATGGTAAAATGAACAGAATTTAGAAATCAGATTTCAAAAAGCAAAAGTAGGGCCATTAATCATTCAAAACTACAGACAGAATGACAAGTCCTAGAAATCAATGAGGGATGAGCCCGGAATTAGCCCTGTTAAAACAGAAGGGCAACCAGGATCTACAGAGATCTCTGTTAGCAAGACTGGGGTCATCTATGGCCAGAGATCAGAGAGAATGCACAAGTTGCAGGGTTGTTTGGAAGATTTTGCCACCTATCTGTGCAGGGAGAGAACCAAGCAGTTTTATCTAGATGGGTGGTGTCTCACATCAGGAGTGTCAGAAAGAGTGAAAACTACAGTGAGACCCTTCTCCAGAAGCAAAAAGGAGAGAAATTAGGAAGACCTTGTAAGATCAGAGCCCTTGTCCTCCAGGCCTTTCTGACACTCTGTCCTATTGCACTGGCTCTGTCATTAGAAATTCAGGCTTTGACCAAATCCTTAAATGGTCAGAAAAGAATAATTGTTTTCCCTCATGATTTTATATATTATTCAGAATGCCCTGGAATTATGGCATTTTTAAAGATTTAAAAATCTGAGATGTAACTTTGGAACTCCATGATTTTCACTACCACATTTACATGAACTCTGAGGAATTTAGGAATGAAATTGGTAGACAACAGGTAATAAATTTTTGCCAAGTATTACCAAATAAAGTTGTATAAACAAAAGCATATGGATTCATGGTTGGAAGGACATTTGGAGGACAGAGGTAAACGACTTTTAAGGAAGGACAACTAATCCCTAGCGTGAGACCCTGGAGGCCTCTGCTGGCAAGTCTTTTACAATTTAGCAACCCATCACAATGTCTTACAAACTCACTCCAAAAGTATTTCTATAGGGCTCCCCTTTTCCTCTCTTCTCTATTTTAAATTTATTCCTATTTCCCTTTTCCTAAGCATGATGGCCGCTGAGTAAGACTCTTTGCTCCTCATGGTGTCTTGCCAATAATTGGCTTGCAATAGAGATTTATCCAATTGAGTTAAGTTGTAGAAATGTTCTAAATTCTCTCATCGTTTCTCTCTCAGTCTTCTTCCGTCTTTTGTTTCATCTGCCTCTTTGCTGCTGGAGCCACTTCAATTTCTCTATAACTCTCTGAAACTGAGGATGTCTGAAATACCTGCAGCTCCTGATGATGGCCTGGCCAGGGCCAAGTGTTATAAATGTGCCAAGGTTGGGCGTACCAGATGCCTGGGGTGAGCCAGATCCCTGTGATGTCCAAAAGGTAAATGTAGGTCACAAACTCTCCTGGAAGAACCTTCTTGTTGATCTGTACTAATGGGAGAAACTATAAATAATGGAAATACAGAAATAACCTCAATTTCATTTGATACTGAGGTTCTAACTCCATATTGTGCCTCCCTCCAACTCTTCAGACCTGATCTCCTTCCATCGTCCCTATTCTTTCACCAGCTGAGCCCTAAAGCGAATTTACTAATCCATCAGAAGCTGTAATGAAACCAGGCTGATTTGCTGCTCCTCTCCCGTCTCACAGCCACCCTCAATATGAAGACTTAAAAACAAAGAGCAAAACAACCAGAAAACCAAGGGGAAGAGAGAGGAAATGATATGCAAGGGTACCCATAATGATCTTTCTCTGAATATTCAGGGCCTATGTATATGTCCAAAGATGGATGAATAAGAAATTGGGGAGGAGAATTTAGTAATCAAGGAGAATTATTGAACATCAGTGGATTGGATTACTTCATCTGTTCCGTGGCATTAATTAATCTGAGCTATTTTGCTATTTAAAATGCCTGAAAAAAAATTGGAATGGCTCTAAATAGCTTAGAGAAGAGAATAAAGAGAGAGAAAAAGTGAGGGATAATGAGAGAGAGAGAGAGAGAGAGAGAGAGGAATGTGTGTCAATAGGATAGAAGAGAAAAAAGCTGAAACACAGAGATTCCTGGACTAAGAAATAGATGATTTTAGGACGTGAACAGTTATATATTTGGAGATTCAAAACCCACACCTGAAACCTGATCTCATCATTTTAAAGGGAAGCAGTGAAGCATGGGGTAAAGTACAGGGACTCTGGAGGCAGGCATACCCGAAATTCAACCTCAGGATTGTCACTTACTGGAATGTGGAATTGGCTAGCTGAGTCTCAATTTTTTCTCCTATAAAATGAGCAATAACTAAAGTGATATGTAATTAGTGGTTGGCACAGATTGTCAATAAATAAACATTAGTTGTGATCTCTGTTACCTCTCCCTTTCCCTATAGTTTCACTGCACATGTGGAAAGAATACTGAAAATACTTGGCAAGCTTCCCTCTTGGAAGCCAAACCAGCCCTGCAGACACGTAGAGAGACGAGAGGATCTCATCCACCCTTTATAACCCATCCTAATGATTCCTGCTTCTCCCTGCCAGGAGAGTCTTTCCATCTAACTCAGGTTTTCCCCCCAATATATTGAAGTCCCATTTTCTCTTACTCTGGCTTCCAGAAACATTGCAAAAAATATGGACCTTAAGCTCTGTATCACAATCTCTAAGAGAGGACCATCCTTGAGTCACTTCTCAGCCTCTCTTTCTCCAGGGAACAAGAAAAAAAGTCAGATAAATAGAAAATACTGACATGCACGAACATAAAGAAGAAGGTTGAAAAAGAAAGAAATGAGAAAAAGTAATCCTCAAGATAGTGGAGAGAGACCACTTCCACCAACCAAAAAAGAAAGAAAAGTGTTAAAGGCAAAGAGAGAATTAGAGAGATTGAAATAGAGGGAGATAGGAAAAGTGTGAACATGTGACAAGATGGTTGATTTGTGGAAAAGTGATGGACCTTTAGGGGAGGGATATAGATAGGTACATAAAGAGACATAGACACGAAGAACCCAAAACTAGGCGTAGAAAAAAAATGAGAACAAGAAAGGCCAAACATGGAAAAGAGACTGAGAGGCTGACTAGGCAGGCTGGGCACGGCGCCGTGGTGATGTGGAATCAGAACTAAATACCCAGATACTTGGACTCAGCTCCCTCAAGCTCTGGGAACAAGAGATCAAGCTTCTGGATTGTCTTCCTCCCTGCAGCAACTGGAGACAGGTCTTTGCAAACCAGTCTGGCCCTGTCAGACACATTCAAGTGATCTGCCCCTCAGCCAGAGCCAGGAGGGCAGGTGGGTAGGCTCCGAGAGTCTGATGGAAACTTGAAAGGGAGATCCAGAGAACAGACCAGCTAGATAGAGTTGCAAAAGCAGAGACAGAGCCAGGCATCTAGAGACGGAGAGATGGAACAAAGTGGATGCTAACGGAGTCAAGATCTGTGACATCTCCTCCATGGCCACTGTGTGCAGAGCCCTGGTGTGATCTGAACACAGGCGCTCACCGAGCGAGCCAGGGGGTGTTCATCTCTGACTAATGCTAACAGAGTCAGGGTCACCTTTCACTGCAGAAGTGAGCATACTCACTGACCTTCTCCACAGGCTTCGGCACACATAGGTGATGACATTGGCTGTGTTGATCTCAGGCCCAGAGGAGGGATCCACAGTGAGGCTGCAGTGAATTCTGCTGCGAACCAGCTGCTCATTTATAGGGCAGGGAGTGTGGGCTCCTTCTGTACACACACACACACACACACACCCCACACACACACTCAGGCAGGCATGAGCTTCTAACTGGTTACTGTTGGGAGTCACTTGTAATAAGGCCAACTATCTCTTCTTGAAGACTTACCATTCTAACTGGTTCCCTGGAGATAGTCTCCTACCAGTTCATTCCAAGGCTCCCTTGTGAGGCTATGTCCGTAGCAAGTGGCTGGGAAGGTCTAGAATAGTCTTGGGTTTTCCCAGAAAAGTTCTGTTCTGTTTACCAGATGAGTTGATAAAGGAGCCTGGCAAGTATCATTATCCCTATGTCCTCAGCTTCAAATCTGGGAGCCCTTCAGCTCTTGTCTACCTATTTCCCAATTTTATTTTGAATTAATTTTCTAGTTAGGGTTTCTGATGACTTAGGTACCATTCTTGTGCCCCCAATTCAATATTTTTCCATTTCATCATATGTTCAACACAACAGTAAATATTGGCTGAGCACCCACTCTGCGCCAGTCACCTTATTAAGTGCTGCTGATAGGGTGGTAAACAGTCAAAAGCTCTCCTGATGGAGCATTCATATTTGATAACGTGCTCCCCTTCTAACCCCCATCCTCTACCTCTTCATTATCACAGTTCTGTTCTTCAAATCTGGAATAACCTTCTTTCCCCTGATCCACCCAGAATCCTGCCTAGTACTGAATTAGATTGTGCATAACCAATGAACTTCAGTAATTCACTCACTCTCTCAGTCCTCTGCAGCTCTTCTCTCCACTCCTGGAGTGCTTGGACTCCTGTACAGATGAAGTTTATGATGCTTGTGTCTTGACTCATTCTAAAAGACAGGGATGGCTTTTTTCTCCCCACCCTGCCATGTACCTCCACCACCATCTCCAAGCCTGGGTCTCACAAAATCTAATATAATTGGGGCATTTTTGTAACATAACTCAGTTTGGAGGAAAGCATGATTTTTAAGCATAAGGCACAAAAGCTAAGCTTCAGGAAATTGACTTTTGCAGTACAGATTTTTGATGATCTTCAGATATCCACTCAAAAACTCCCAGAAAAAAGCAAACTTGTCAAGCTCTTTGAAAGCATTTATTTCTGTACCATTACTGGTTTCCTCACTTCCCTATAACCTCTGGTCCACAGCATTTTATTGATAGAATTCTAATCCAAACATGATGTGCAATTCAAATTTGGATGAAAAAATAATTATACCAAAAAAAGAGATGTTCCAAAGTGGTATAACTTCAAGAGCCATTAAGGGGCCGGCCCTGAGGCCGAGTGGTTAAGTTCACCCGCTCCGGTTTCACAGGGTTGGATCCTGGGCACGGACATGGCACCGCTCGTCAGGCCACGTTGAGGTGGTGTCCCACATAGCACAACTAGAAGGACCCACAGCTAAAATATACAACTATATACTGGGGGGATTCAGGGAGAAGAAAGCAGAAAAAAAAAAAAAGATTGGCAACGGTTGTTAGCTCAGGTGCCAATCTTTAAAAAAAAAAGAGCCATTAAGGCAGAGAGTTGTTAAATCTACTAATGTTATGTGAGGCAAGTCTCTATATTTTGATTTATGCAGATTTTCTCTAGCGACATTCCATACATTTATATGCATCTCTCCATGAAAGAGTAGCCTTTTTCATTTGGGTTATTCCTATGTACTTTATATTTTGGATACTATTTAAAATGGTATCTTAAAAATTTAATTTTCTAATTTGTTTTCTGGGATATAGAAATGCAATTGATTTTTGCATATTGATTTTGGATCCAGTAACCTTGTTAAATTTCATTAATTTTAATAAATTATCTGTGTATTCCTTTAGTTTTTCTATGAAGACAATCATATCATCTGTAAATAAACACAGTTTTGCTTTTTCATTTCTGATTCTTATACCATTTATCTCCTTCCCTTGCTTTATTGTACTGTCTAGGACCTTCAATACAATCTTGAACATATGGGGAAAAATGGTTACCCTAGCCTTGTTTATGATCTAATGGTAATTTCAATGTTTCTGTATTAAGGATAATGTTTGCTGTAGAATTTTGGTGTATAATCACTTTAATAGCTTAAGAAAGTCCAATTCTAATCCTGGTCTGCTGAGAGGTGTTTTTTAAAAAAATTATAAACAGGTGTGAATTTTCAATAAAATAGATGCTTTGCTCATATCACTTGAGATGATTGTGCAGTTTTTCTTCATTTGTCTGTTAGTGTAGTGATTTATATTAATTCATTTTCTGATGTTAAATCAACTTTGAATTATTGGGATAGGCATGATTTTGTTCATGGTATAAGGTATTATCTTTTCAATACCTTGTGGGAGATAATTTTGTTCAGGAATTTTGTGACCATGTTCATGAGTGAGATTAGCTTATTTTGTCTTCATCAAGTTTTTGTATCAAAGTTATCATTTAAAAGTTGTCTTTTCCTCTGTTTCAGTATATCTAAAATTAGAATTTTTTCCCATGGTTGGTAGTATTTATTTTCAAATTGTGTGTCTGGTTCTTTATTTATGGAAATGTTTTTTAATTGCTGATTTAATTTCATGCTTATAGGTGTGTTCATGTTTTCTATTTCTTCTTCTGTCTGTTTTGGAAAATAATATTTTCTAGTAATTTGCAAGTCATCTAAATTAGCAGATTCAATGTCATAAATTTTTCCATAGCATTCTCTTAGAGTTTTAAAAACTTGTATTAGTTTTCTGTTGCTGTGTAACAAATCACCGCAAATTCAGCGGCTTAACATAAAGCAAATTTATTATCTTACAATTTCCTTGGGTCAGGAGTCTGGGGTATGGTTAGCTGGCTCTTCTGCCCAGGGTTTCACCAGGCTGAAATCAAACTGTCAGCCAGGCTGTGATTCTCATTTGAGGCTCAGGGTCCTCTTTCCAGCTCACTAGTTGTTGGAAAAATCCATTTCTCTGCAGTTGTACCACTGAGATTCCTGTCTTCTTGCTAGCTGTCAGTCAAGTATTGCTCTCAGCTCCTAGAGGCTGCCCACAGTTCCTTGCCACATGGCCCACAACAGCAGTTCACAGCGTGGACGTTTGCTTTCTTCCAGGCCAGCTGGAGCATTGTCTTTGACTTCCAAACCCTCTCTAGTCTGCGACAATGGAGTTTTATATAAGATAAATTCTATATTTTGACTTTCATTGTTGAGAAGATAGTTGTCAATCTAATTGTGGTTCCTTTGAAGGGAATCTGTCTGTTTATTCAGGTGGCTGTTAAGTTTTTCTCTTTGTCTTTCATTTTCAGAAATTTTAATGATGTGCTCGGGTGTGTTTTTCTTTTTATAAATAACATATTTTGGGAGGTGTTTAGGACATTTTAAATCTGTGGACTGATGTCTTTTTTAGTTTTTGGAAAATTCTTGGCTGTTGCTCTTCAAATGTTGTTTTTGCTCTATCCATTCTTTCTTTCATCTTTATGACACAGCTCTCACATTACTAATTCTTTTATCAGCTGTGTCTAATCTGCTTAAATGCAGATTGAATGTTCCTGGATCGTGACTCTGAAGGTTTTCACTGCCTTTTTTAGTGCTTTAATGCCTTCAAGTAGATGTTTTAAAATATTTGTCCAGCTTTTGGTTGTTCTTAGTGAGATAGGTGGTCCAAGTTATCTGGCACATCAATATTAGAAACAAAAGGCCCTCTTGTAATTCAGTCTGCAACACATGTAGTTATGTGCCCCTTTCTTTCTTGTTTAAGTGTATTTATTTTTGATCAGTCATGCCCCAGGCCTATACAATTATTAATTTCTTCTCACTGTATTAATTTAATCAATCTTCGGCTTTGGTTGAATCAATCTATTATATGCATTTTTCTTCCTTCTACTTTCCTAGCATAATCCATTATTCTGTGATTAAGTTGGTAATTTAATTTGTTACTTTTTAACTTTTCTTTTTTTCCTAATAAAAGAAAATACTGCTGTAGCTACATCCCATAAAATTGTATGTAGTTTCGTTATTATTTTTGTGTTTGTAAAATTTTCTAATTTTTATTATAATCAATTCTTTTGTTGGAAGCTAAACATGAGCTATGAGGTGAAAGTAAGTGAGGTAAATAGGCCTTTAGTGGGAGGTTTTATGTTGTTCTGGTTAGATGTTAGGCTGTGTTTAACGTTTGTTGTAGCTGTGTTGTCAGAGGCCAAAATGTCCTTTTGTTTTTGCCTCTGCTGTTGTCTTTTTCTTTCCCTAGAGACTCCTTCTTAAATAGAATCTGAGGATTGTCGTTCTTTCAGCTATAACCCTTGAAATCCTGCAGCCCTGTTGATGTGGTGGTAAGGTATGGGGGCAGTGGGAACATCGTACAGTCCTATGATCAGGTCTCATTCTTCTAGTGAGCCTATATCCCTGGGCTGTGACCTTCATGAGTGCTTCTCAGCTGTTTTTTTTCTTGGATCCTTCTGCATGTTGGTTGGGTTCTCATAAAATAGTTTTCCTTGAGGGCAGGCTATTAAGGAGAACAGAGCTCTCTGGGTTTATTTTAGAATGGTTACTTTTCCTTGCCCCCTGCTGAAGTACACAAGGACTTTTTTTCTGATCTTCACCCTGAGAATCTGGTTTGGGATGCTGGAAGCAAAACTGACGAAACTATGAGGCCTCCTTAAAGGTGGGCCTCTGGGAGTTTTTATCACTCCAGCTAGCCCAAGCTCAGCTCCCATGAATTAGTCAATTTCCCTTTAAATGTTCTGATCAGGCTCCAGGTGCAGCTTCTGCTCCCAGGAAGCTATGGTTCTCTGTGTTCATCTGTCTCCCAGTTTTTGGGATGGTAGTTCCTGTGACCTCAGTTCTCTGATGGATCTGAAAGTGTTGTTCATTTTCAGTTTCCTCACCTCTTTTTCATTTTTAAAGGGTGAGAGCGACAACTTCTAAGCCCTTTACCCTTTCCATGTTGGACTAGACTTATAATTCATTCTTTGGTCTGTAGGTTAATTAGAATTATGTTTCTTAAATTGCAAACATATGGGTTTCTTTCCAGTTATCTTTATTTTTTTTTTCTGGGGAAGATTAGCCATGAGCTAACGTCTGTTGCTAATCTTCCTCTTTTTTTGCTTGAGGAAGATTAGCCTTGAGCTAACATCTGTGGTAATCTTCCTCCGCTTTATGTGTGGGATGCCACCACAGCATGGCTGACAAGTGGTGTAGGTTCATGCCCTGGATCCAAACCCATGAAGCTGGGCTGCTGAAGTGGAGTGCTCCAAACTTAACCACTACACCATGGGGCCAGCCCTACCAGTTATCTTTTTGATGCTGATTTCTAACTTAACTGCATTATGGTCAGAGAACATGGTCTGTATGATTTTAATTCCTTGAAATATTTTGAGATTTGCTTTATGGACTAGCATATGGTCTATTTTGAGATATTTTCCATTTGTTTTTGGTGATATGTGCTGGGTACCTGTTACTGAATCAGGCAGCATGCTGGGAGGAAATAACTGGCACACTTAAATATGACCAACGAGGGGGCTTCCCAAGTGGACAGGCTTAAGGGGAATCAAAGAGGGTTGGTGAGGCATCCTGGGCTCTCAAGAGCAGGGAGCAGGTACTACCTTACAGGGGCAGGGAAGGGAGCTGTAGGAAAAGGCCACCTGACAGAGGCTCTGGGACATCAGGGAAGGAGCCAGGAGAATCAACATCCTCATTCACTCTCCTTCTGCCTTAATCTATCCTACTAAATAACTCATATTGGTTGAACCCAACTAGAACCTAGAAGGCAATGAAGTCCATTGAGGCAGTCAACCAAGGTCTGTCTACCACGACAGAGATCAGGGGGAGAAGGTGTATATGTACTTCTAGAGGGGCAAAAGAAAATATCCAGCACATATGAAAGGTAGAACAGGCCCTTCAGGGTGGTTGGAGCATATGGGCGAGGAAATATAAGCATTGGTAAAAGACGGATATTGGTAAAGTGAATGAGAAAAAAATGTTGAAATTCTAGGGACTATTTCCATAAGAAGGCACATGGTTTCCACAGGTTGCACTAAAATGGCATTTGTAGGAGTCCCACTGCAAATGAAAGTGGGTGGGAAATGATGAGGAGTGGGCCTGAGCGAGGCAGGAATGTGAGATTGGTGGGAACAAGGGAAGGATGACTGCTAGGTGGATGAAGTTTGCTTTGAAGTAACAGGAAAAGGCCTAATTTAAGTAGTAGTCTATGCTAGTGGCAGACAGAAGGGCGTAATTGGGTAGGAAAAGTTCTGTAACTTGAGAAAACCAGAGAGGTAGAGGTAGGCTCAGATAGAGACAAACATTTTAGATTTTAGACAAAAGATTTTAGAGAAGGTTTTGTCACAACTACTTATACAGATCGTTGCCGTGGCAGTGTCAGCAGAAAGCTCCCCACAGTTGACCAGAAAATGGCTTTGTGAATAGAAGTCTGTATCCTAAATTCTTCTAGATTTCTTCCTATCTCTTCTCTTCCCATATCAATACTTCTCATTATTTTCCTAATTCTGCCCTTTTAATACCTCATCTCCAGACCAGGGTTACTCAACTTCAGCCCTATTGACATTTCAGGCCACATAATTCTTTATTGTGGTGACTATCCTATGTATTGTAGGATATTCAGCAGCATCCCTGGCCTCTACCTACTGTAGGATACCAGTAGCATGCTCCCTCCTCTAGTTTTGGCAACCCCAAAATGTCTTCAGACATTGCCAAATACCCTCAGGGGAGAAAATTATCCCCACTGAGAACCCCTGCTCTAGACTTTAGGTAACAGAATAGGGGTAGGAGGGAAAGAAGATAGAGATGTGAGTAGAGAGTCTCAGGAAACGTAGTAGTAAGTAAAATGAGAGGTAGGAAGGAATCTTCATGAAAACAATAAAGCATACATTTAAATTGCACAACATGCCTCCAGCCTAGTCACAACATTTTTAAGTGGAGGCAAATAAATGTGCAAACAAGTTAAACTGCTCTTTTTATTTTCTTGTACAATGCAGTTGTCACTCAAAGCTTCCTTGACTCTAGGAGATTTTGCTCTATAACTCTTACCCCTAGTTTACAACCTGGGCAAATGGGTGCTCTTCTCAGTCTCCCTGTTCTTGCTTCTGCCCTTCCTTCTCCTCATTAATAATCCACATATATTTGGCATACAGCTCCTCCTCTTGCTGCATTTGAGAAGTAACGAAATTCCATTAATCAGTTCTTATTTTCTTCTGAGAGCTTTCTTGAAGAATTTTGGGGCCACCATTTAGGGATTGTATCACATACCTCACAGCATATTTCTTCAATCAATTGCTTTTTCCCTATCTCTGCATATCTCTTTGTTTTCCTTGTGGCTCTCAGTCTCAACAAGAACGTCCAGGTCTGCTGCTAGTGGAAAGAAAGACATGAATGTTCTTTCCTGAAGTTTTTCAGCTCAGTGAGTTTCCCACTTGTCAGTGCTAGGGGAGAGATAATCCAGGGGGAGGGAGCTTCCCCTCCGGGAGCCTTCCAGCTAGATGGACTCTGCCTGAGCAAGGCTGGTCCTCCCAAGGGCCCTCACCATGGCCCCCTTCATTTCCTTGTTTCGAAAACTGTAGATGATGGGGTTGCACATGGGGGTGATGACGGTGTAGAGGAGGGAGAAAGGCTTGTCTTTGTCAGGGCCATGCGTGCTGCGGGAGTTCATGTACGAGAACATGGCTGAGGTGTAGAAAAAGACGACCACAGTCAGATGGGAGGCGCAAGTAGAGAAGGTCTTTCCCCGACCTGAGGAGGAGGTTCTGCTGAGGATGGAGGCCAGGATGCGGGCATAGGAGATGACAATGAGCACCATGGGGCTCAGCAGCACCACAATAGCATCAGCAAAGATCACTCTCAGACTAAACTGGGGGTCTCCACAAGAGAGAGTGATCACGATGGGGGCCTCACAGAAGAAGTTTTCTATGTGGTTGTCTCTACAGAATGGACCACGAAATGTCATGTAATCAAGCAGGATGCCATTGATCAGCCCAAAGAACCAGGCAGTACTCACCAGTCCCATACAGACATGCCAGCTCATGATCTGGGCATAGCTAAGAGGGTGGCAGATAGCAACATAACGGTCATAGGCCATAAAAGCCAAGAGGATGCACTCGGCCACACCCACACCAAAAACCAGATACATCTGGGTCAAGCAGGAGGCAAAGGAGAGAGTGTGGTTCTGGACCACCAGGTGGATCAGCATCTGTGGGATGGTGGTGGTGATGAAGCAGACATCCAGGAAGGACAGGTGGCCAAGGAAGAAGTACATGGGGCTGTTGAGCCTGGGGTCTGTCCAAGTGATGAAGATGATGAGGCCATTCATGGCCATGGCAAGGCTGTAGAGGGCTAGGAAGACAGCAAAGAGCAATGCCTGAGTGGAAGGGGAGCTCTGCTCAAAGCCCACAAGGATAAACTCTGTCACTGTGCTCCCGTTCCTTAGGTCCACCATCTGGGGCCTGCTTGAGGAGGGAGGACAGGAAAAACACAGATGAGATAGTTGTGCATAGGTGCTGCCCATGTGTATAAAAACAGAGAGGACAAAGGAATAAAAAAACAGGAATTTCAGCAAACTCTATGTGGGTCAGCAGTGTCGTTGGCACCAAAAAATGCCGGTGCTATTGTAGGCTGCAATAGTGGAACCATATAATGAACCAAGGGAGATCCTATTGTACTTTGTGTGGATCAAGCTACACTTGAAATATTGTACCCAGTTCTGGGACCTCTATTTTAAACGATTATCCACCAATGGGACTATGTTCAGAGACAAACAAGATGGTGAAGGATCTAGGAACCATGTGACAAACCTTGCAGGAAATGTTGAAGGGAAGACTCAGAGAAAATCTGAGAGGGCTCTTTAAATGTTAATGGCTTTTCCATTTAGAATTTACTTTTTCTGTAGAATCTTAATGAGTAGAACTCTAACCAGAGAATGGAAATACCAGAGAAAAAATTATTAATACTTCTAATTATAAACTTTATTTGTTGTCTTAACTATCAAAGTAATGCCTGCTCATTGGGGAACATCTGGAAAACCAAAAAACAAAAGCAAAAATAAATAAATAAAAAGAATCACTCAGAGAGAAACCACTTCAATATTTTAGTTTTTCTTTTCAGTGATTGTTTTTCTGTTTATATTTAAAAGCTTTTAAGACCAACCCAAGGCTTGAGTAGAACCTGCCATAAGAACTTAACTGTTGGCGAGAAGTGTATCTTCAGGAAGAAATGCAGCAGTTGCTGATTCCAGGTTGGGGGATCTGCTAAAAGTCCAATAGGGAGAAAGCAAAAAGGCTAAAATTTCATCTTTTTATTTGAATGGGGAACTGGGAACAATTGCACTCCACCCCAATTTACAGCGAAAAATAATTTATTCATTTAATAGCTGAGTGCCCACTGTGCTCCGTTTATTGAGCTAAGTACCTGGGATATAAAATCATGTGTGAGGACTTCCTCCCTGACCTCCTGGAGATTATAAATATACCAAGTCATTAGATCAGGGGGATAAGTTAGAAAATAGAGAATCCTTATAACATATGGATAATATTAACAAAAAATATACATTTATAAGCTTTATATTTCAAACTCTATTGCCTCCATAGAGGGAATGGACCCTTTGAAGGGTCATGGAACATTTGCAAATACTGTTCATATATTAGAGTATAAAGAAACCTTAAATGAATTCCAAAGAGCCAACACAGTTCATAACATATTCACCACACTACAATGAGGCGTTAAAATTCTTAAATTTCTGTATAGAGGAGATTTCTTAAAATTCTGTTTCTTTTCTCTCCTTGAGGTGTGAGAAAAAGAGCACAGGTGTTGGCTTGTATATAGGATTTTCCTTTAGAATATTATTTCTCATCACATTGTACACTTTAAATATCTTCTAATTTTATGAATTATACTTCAATAAAGCTGAAAAACTCTGTCAAATCCAAGTGGAAAAAAAAAAAGAATATCATTTGCTTTCTTTTTTAACATCAAGGAAAGAAGTAAACTCTTACTGAATATTTTAAATTTAGAATGTGCTGTTTTGATAAATAAATCATAGATAACATTCTTCTGATCAGCAGGGCTGTCAGGAGTGTTGTGCAGTTTGTGCACTACACAAAGTTTCCTGAAGGGAACAGTGAATGCTGAAATGCAGCCTCTGCTCAACTTACCAACCTATGTACCCTGGTAGGGGTTGTATGAGTTCAGAGGAAGTGGTGCCTTTTTTCTAATCCTTCTCTGAGAGGGAGTGACTTTTCGTAATAAGCTTAAAGGTACCATATATATGTTAAGGAAGTCCTGCTGGTCAGGAAGTTCTGGCCATGAGAATATTCAAATTTCAACACTTAAAATTTTTTGTCTCATAAGATTGATGAAGTCTTTGAACGAATAATAATAAATAAGCCTAGGTTCCTCTGAGTGGGTTTTAGGAATAATAAGGCAGTAGGCATTTCTGCTAATGCAGCGATACTCAAAGTGTGGTCCACAGACCAGAGGCAGCAGCAACATCACCTGGGAACTTGATAGAAACACAGATTATTGAGTTTCCCCCAGATCTCCTGAATCATAAACTCGGAGGATGGGGCCCAGCAATCACTGTTTTGACACTCCCTCCATGTGATTCTGATGCACATTGGACATTTAAAACTTCTGGTTTAATGTAGGGGTGGACAAACTATGGCCCTCAAGCCAAATATAGTCCACTGACTATTTTTATAATGAAAGTTCTATTGGAACATAGCCACACCCATTTGCTTATGTATTGTCTCTAATTCTTTTCCCACTACAATGGCAGAGCTGCGTGGTTGCCACAGAGACCATATAGTATGCAAACAGGGTTGTCAGATTTAGCAAATAAAAATATAACAGACCCAGTTACATGACATTTTCAGACAAATAATGACTAATCTTTTATTATAAATATGTTCCATGCAATATTAGTAACCCAACACGCAAAGCCTAAAATATTCACTATCTGGCCCTTATTGAAAATGTTTGCTGACTCTTGCATAATGTAATGACTTTAGAGTAGACTTGCTTCTGATAGTCAGGAGCAGGTAAGGGAAGCAATGAAAGAGGCCTGACTCCTGATCACACACCTGGGATTCTGGCGCGTTGAGTCTCAAGCACGTCCTTCCCAAGAGGAAGGTTCAATCCAGGAAGTCAATCTGCCCGGGATGGAAAGGCAGCTGGCGCCACTTCTTTTTCTGTTTATTAAATTCAACGTATCAGTTGCTTTTCGTTTTTCAAGTGCCTAGTGATACACGCGTTCAGTTAAGATCAAGCGGATGTTTTAGAAGGATTGTCCAACTAACGCAGAAGTGATTCTGTGACAATACACCTAGACAGGATTATGAAAATAATCCCACCTACTTAAAAACTGAAAAACAAAACTCTTAAATTAAACAGGAAATCAAAACAGCAATTGAAGACTATTAAAAAATACTACTAATAAAAAGTAGCATATATTAATAGATACTATACACAGCTATTTGGTAAAGGAAAAGTTAATAGCCTGAAATACTTCTATTACTTAACAAAAAGGAAGAAAGATAAATGAAATGAAAGGAAACAAAATGAAAAGCTCAAGAGGTTAGAAGCAGATAAACAAAATTAATCTAAGGAAGACCAGATAGGGACAATATGTAAAGATCAAAGGAGAAATAATTGAATACAAAAACAGGAAAAGAGTAGAGTCAATAAATAAATTCAAGAATTGGTGCTTTGAAAAAGCCAATAAAATAGACAAACTAGTAACAGCAAACCTAATAACAGCAAAAAAAAAATTAGATGGGGGAAGAAAGCACAAATATACAAATTTTAGAAATTAAAAAGTTGAAATAATCACAGCCACAAAGAAAATGAAAATAATTGTGCAACGGTACTTTGCAAAACCCTATGACCATCAGTTTGGAAGTCTGGAGGAAAAGATAACTTTATAGGTAAATATAAATCGTTAAAATTCATTAAAGAAAAGATAGAAAGCAAATTAAACTGGTATTCTGAGTAAATGAATGAAATGCAGTAGTTCTGAACCTAGGCTTCACATTAGAGTCACTTAAAGCGTTTTAAAATGTCCCCAGCTTCAGGCTTTGGGATGTCCTACAAATACTAGCCAAAGTATTGACAAATGAATTAAAGGAGTGGTGTGTTGGTAAGTGTTTTAAGAGATGGCTCTGGGAAGGGCCCTGATTTGTAGCATTTGCCAATTTCCATGGTGTAAATACTCCCACCATGACCTATTTCAAGCTAGAAGTGTGACACCACTCAATATGGAGTTAGAAAGGGATGCACATTAGGTCACTTCTACTTGGGTTTTCCAACCATATAGCTATCAGAGATGTAAATAACCTCAAGAGTACAGATAATATTAAAATGTAGTGAAAAAACTTAGGAAGTGATGAATTTTGAGTATTTATTACCTTTCTTTTGTAATATAATTTATTTAGCAGTAAGTTTATATAATTTGTTTATAGCAGCTGTATTTAAAAACCAGTTCTCAAAATTCCTGAAAATTTAACAATTGCCTCTTGAAAACTGGTACCAACTGCCCCCAGTATGCCACTGGAATGAAAAATAAAGGGCAGAATTATCATTATTTGCAGAAGATATTTCTAGGAGTAAGGTGAATTTCTCCCTCTCTCTTAATATTTCTGCCTCAGCCTAGAGGGAGGCCAGAATTTCTACCTAAACTTCTCCCAATAGGAGAGACTAACGTTATAGGAAATACTTCCAACCCCACTGTTCATCTTCGCTCTAGAAATAACCTAAATATCACTCAGTTGGGCACTAGTTACATATATTATAGTAATACATAAAATGGGACAATCTTGTGGAAATTATGTCTTACCTCATTCTGTTGCTGTGGCTGGAAATGGTCTGTTTGTCACCAAATTCCTGCAATAAGTAAGAAAGACAATCTCATGGAGCCTGAGGGTGAGCTAGCCCAGGGAGGACATCTGATGTGGGGTCCTCACTGGAAGAGATGGTGCCCCTGTTAGCTTATATAATCCCTCACATGAAATCTCTCAAATCATTCCTGATGAATGTATACTTAGATAAAAATTCTTTACCCATTTATAGTAATTTATAGTTTACAAAGCATATTCACATGTATTATTCCATTTAACTCTTACAAAAATCCTATGAAGTAGATACTATCACTATTTTACAGATGAAGAAATTGAGGATCAGAGAGCTAAAGTAACTTGCCCAAGGTCGTATAGCTAAAAAATGAAAGTAATGAGACTTGGACCAGGGCTTTTAAGTCCTTAGAATACCTTTTCAACTATACCAAGGTGCCCAGGGCAGAGATGCCACTACCTCCTGTAGGTTATACTATTAATTGATGTCCCATTTAATCAGGAATACGTACACATGTATAGACACACACATATGTTATAATCCATATTGCCTTAGGGTTATGTTCCTCATTCTTTGAATTTAATCCATGGTAAATAATGATTGATTATGAAGGGGAAATCCCTTTGACATTTGAATACGTTTACTAACTATTTTAGCTTTTTTCCTCAAGCTAGATATTTATGGGCCCTTTGACCAGGCTTTGCTATCCTTATGTCCTCATTATCTTTAAAAGTTTTCAGAAATAAGAAAAAAAAAACTAAAGAAGAAATGGATTGGAGACATGGAGGAATGTATAATAAGCACTAAATGAGCACATATATTGTGCATTTTAAAAAGTTTAATGTATATAATACCCCTGGCTGACAGACTGATCAGATCACCTCTGAAACAAAGAATTATTTATTATGGAAGGTATTGAATCAGAAGAACACTGAAAAGAGAGATTTAGGAGGTTAAGAAAAAAGATTCAGGGAAATACTCCTATTCAAATATGGTGAACAATTATTCTCCAACTCTCACAGGACAGAACAACAGGAAACAGGTAGGTGCAACAAGAGTATTAGGTTTGATGGAAAGACTACTTTACTGACTTTAATGAGGGATTTGAAAGCATCAAAGTAACCGATCTAGGAGTAAGGAAAAATCTTTTCCTTGGTCTTTGGAAACTGGACAGATTCCAGTGCATCAGGTCTCATTTAAGCTCAAAATAGCCCAAAAGCAAAGAGTAGACTGGAGCCTGTGCTTCTTTGTGTGTTTGCTTTCTTGTTTAATAGCATCAAGATACATCCACTCATTTAAGTGGGAGACTGGGTGACCTCTTCCACTCTCCCTCACTCATCTCCATATCCAATTAGCCTTTCATTCTCTCATTTCAACCACCTCCACCAACTTAATGCACCCTACACTCCAGTTACTATTTACCATACACAAACCCATTCATTTGCTCATTCAGGTTTTATTTGGTGCCTACTATGCACACATTCCATTCCTTCTTGCCTCCCGGCTTTTACACATGCTGGTCATTTTCTGTGTAATGTCCTCCACCCCTTTTGTTATCTGGTGGATTCTTTCTCATCTTTGTGATGCAGATCATATGCCACCTCCTTAGCAAAGCCTTCCCCAATAACTTAGCATTTCCCCCCCTTTCTTTTAATAAAAATAGCTTAATTGTTTTTTTAGAAATAAACTCTTTTGATCCTATTACTTGCTCTTTGAGCCAAAGTGCTGTGGACAGTTTATACGAGGCCCCAAAAATAATCGGAAGAATTAAATTGGCTTTATAACAGACAATTCTCGGCAATAGACCAATACTGAGCTATTTAACAATTTTATCATGGATTAGCCTAGAAATAAATACTAAATATAACTGATAGAAATAAAGAATGCAAAATTAGACTGATAATAGGTGACCTGTATGTGGTTAGATTTAAATCTACACATTTTGATCTGGGAAAATTGGACTGGATAAAAATAATGCCCACAAAAGAAAATGCAGAGTAGCAGAAGCTATTATGGTAAAATTCGATTTGGACAAAAGACTGATGTAATAGAACTGTGCTGACAAGTTAAACATAAATGAATTAGTCTGGATGAAAATAATTTCAGTATTTTTATGCACATGACAAGATTGGAAATATTTTAAGCACTGTACTAGAAAACTGATCAAGGAATTAATTAGGGTAAATGGAATTAATTATTAAAAGTAATTTCATATCAGCAGAGCAGTGCTTGCCTGGGGTGGGGGCAGGGAGATAAGGGTAAGTGGGAGAGATTACAAAAGGACACAAGGAAATTCCAGGTGATCATGAATATATTCATTATATTAATTGTGGTGATGGTTTAAGAAAAAAGAGTAATTTCATATCAAGAATTCATTGCTGCTGGTATAATTCTGATTTAAATGTTTGCATTCATTAACATAGAATCAATCCCAGGGACAAAACAGTGAGGGAAAAATAACCACAGGATCATAACAGACAAAAATATCTACAGATTCTCTAGCACAGAGTAAACTTTTGATTAACAATTTTTGAATAGATAAATGAATATTTAAACAGTGTTGTTTTTGTTGGTCACTTTCAAACTATACAATCCACTAACTGAAATCTGCCTGAAATTTATATTTATCAAATTTGCAATATTTAACACATGATTAGATTGTTTTAATTCTCTTTGAAAATTTTGCATTACTTCCTGTACTTCTCCCTTTCTATATTTAGCTTTCTTTTGCGCATTTCAAGGAGTTTTAAATTCTAATTTATCTATGGACACTTCTGCCTTAAGTTCAAAGAAACTAGCATACTATATTCTATTAATCAGAAAATGAGAGCATTCAATATGAGTCCATCATAAAGAGCAAAAGGGACAGTTGTTCCTTTAAAGTTAGAGAAACAACCATCCTAATGTTTAATATTTCTTCATTATTTCATTGCTCCTTCTGCTTTCCAAGAAGGAAAGAAAGAAACCTGAGGGAAAGGGAAGAGAACTGAAAAATGTAAATCACTCCCTTTCCTTTAGTTTGCTTTAAGGAAGCAACTAGATGCTTCATACCACAACCTAATGAGAGTTGTATAAAATTTTGAATATATTTCAAAAACCCACAGAAAAACTGGAAGAAAATAAAACTGAATTTGAATGAAGGGGCGCTTCTGAGCCTAAGGTAATAAGTCATCAGCCCTCTAGCCTTCACAGGTGCATTTTATGAAGCCTGCAGTCTTTCCTCTGAGGATATATCCCATAAAAATCTAGATTCTAGCTTCTTGGGGAAAACCAATCAGAAGATCTTGCCATACTGTGCCTTTCCGTTTTTTTTTTTTTTTTTGAGGAAGATTAGCCCTGAGCTAACTACTGCCAATCCCCCTCTTTTTGCTGAGGAAGACTGGCGCTGAGCTAACATCCATGCCCATCTTCCTCTACTCTATACGTGGGACGCCTACCACAGCATGGCTTTTGCCAAGCAGTGCCATGTCTGCACCCGGGATCTGAACTGGGAACCCCAGGCCGCAGACAAGCGGAACGTGCGAACTTAACTGCTGTGCCACCAGGCTGGCCCCAACATACTGTGCCTTTCTCATTAGCAACTAACTGGAGTTTGGTGGTGGTTTCCCTGCTTGGACGAGCCTCAAGTTCTTCCCACTCTCAAGACTCCCAATTATCACTCCGTTGCATTATCTATCTGACCACCAGGAACTTGAGCTTCTTGGTTTTCTTTGTTATACAAGAAATCACAAAGAGAAAGATAGATTTGACTACATCAAACAGAAAACTTTCATATAACCAAAAATAAAAAGCTACCTTGCTTTTTTAAACAAGTAACTGATTAGAAAAATATGCAAATACAAGAGGCAAAGATATATTAAATTTATTCTGTAAAGAGCTCATCAAAAACACCAAGATCTTAAGAGATAAAAGGACAAGAACTCATATTTCTTAGAAGTGGAAAATCCATCCAAAAGCATTCAAACCCATTAGTGATCAAACAACAATTTTAAAACAATTAGATACCACCTCTGATCCGTTAAACCAAAAACAATTTAAAATTATAACATCAGTCCTGGTTAACTGGTACTCTTGACTGGAAGGCAGTTTAGCAATATGTTTCAAAAGCTTTAAAAACGTTCATTCCTTTTAGTGTAAGTTCCCTTAAATCACACAGGCCCTGGAGTCCAATTACCTGGATTGAAATCCTGACTTCTCCACTTACCAACTGTGTAAACTGAGGTGATTTAAATTAACGTGCCTCAGTCTCCTTATCTCTAAGATGAGAACAATAATGATGGTAGTTGCATTATTGAATTATTACAAGGATTACATGAGTCAATACTCGGGAAGTTTTTGGAATAGTTCCTGGCATGAACTGCTATATAAGTTTACTAAATGTGAATAGATTCAACAATTTTTATAATTCACTCTAAGAAATTAATTACCAATTGAGAAAAAAGCTTTATATTCAAAATTGAAAATTATAGCATTATTAATAGTAGCAAAAAATAAGGCAAAATAGGGGAATGGTTAATTACATCATAGAAAATTAAACTAATAAAATACTATGCAATCATTAAAATTGTTTGTGAACTCTGTGTAATAATGTTGAATACTTTCAACAATACTTATTATAATTTTAAATGAAACAAAAAGCAAAATATAAACCAGTATATTTGGTATACTCATGCCAACATTAATTAAAAAAAATTTCCTTTGTATCGATAAAAATTTGGAAGTTCACCAAAATGTTAAGAGTGGCTGCTTATAGATGGTAGAGCTAAGAAAGATGTATTTTTTTTTTTTGGTGTTGTCTATTTTCTATTTATTTAAAACTCAGCATTAACTACTTTTATATATTTCTTTATACACATTTTTAAGTTAGAAAGTGATATTATATGTAATAATATTATTATTCTATAATTTAGCTGTTATAAAGTGTACCAAAGAAAACACACTTCTCATTTACCCATAAATCTTCCTACTCTTAGTGTTTAAAATACCCCTCTTAAACTGAGCAAATATTGTGTATTACGTTTGTTTAATAAATACATAGTTACATATGTATGTAATTAAAATATATTGAGAATATTAAAAAGGAATGTCAACTTAATAAATATCTAATTTATTCATTCACTCAACAAGTACTCATTAAGAGCCTGTTATGGGCCAGGCCCTGTTTTAGACACTTGGGAAATAGCAAGTGATCAAGATTATTGTCTTCAACATGCTTCCATTTCATTGCAATTAAGAAAATAAAGTGAGAAATGGCTTTGACTAAAAGAATCTTGAGATGCCTAAAAGTACACATCTCAAAGGATTAAAATGATTTAGAAGAGTTAAACTCATGGTGTAATTAAAAGTCCATCAAATTCAATAATTGTTAGACATTTGAACTTTAGACAACCATATTCTAAGATGATTTCCTAGTCATCAAAATTAAGAGAAATAAAGACAGCCCCCTAAACAGATGCAAAAATAGAAAAGTCTGAAAGACCTGAAATCATCTAATTAACACAAGATGTTATTAATTTAATGAATATGAATTTTAGATGAACCTGTCATTGAGAAAATTAATCATTAGGCTCACAGGAGAATTGGTTTTAGGATACTTAGTTTCTTCCCTTTAGGCCATGGTGGAATAAATATCTAAATAGATTTTGGGATTTTTATGGGAATTCAAAGGGATACTGCTATCAAATGCCTGGCTAGGTCTAATCTACATTTATTATGGAGCAAATACATTGTCCCAGCTTCAGCAAATGTTGAGATTTATGTTCAGTCTTTTCTTTACCATGTGGTAGACAAATTTAACAAACCTGTTAAATTATAATAATATTTTTTGTCATGTAATCTAGACATTTTTCAAGGTAAATGTGTTTTCTTTCCATTTTCTCTGCCTATTTTAGACTCTGCACTCTTATAGTTGGATCCACAGCAGTCTCCATCTCTCTGCAGTTGAGGGACCCTGAACTACATATCTAAAGAAGGTCTGACTGACATTGTGAGGGCCCTTGTTTGGCATGACAGATCTTTACTATATGAAGAAGACAGAAGCATAAGCTCTAGTCACAAGGATACTTCTCTGGCATCCACATGAATGAGAGACAGTACAGATAACCTTATTTTAGATCTTTATTTTAATATAGTTTCTTGTTTTTTTCTTTTAAAGATTGGCCCCTGAGCTAACAACTGTTGCCAATCTTCTTTTTTTTTTCCTGCTTTTTCCCCCCAAATTCCCCCAGCACATAGCTTTATATTTTAGTTGTGGGTCCTTCTAGTCGTGGCATGTGGGATGCCACCTCAGCATGGCCTGATGAACGGTGCCATGTCCGCACCCAGGATCTGAACCAGTGAAACCCTGGGCCTCAGCAGTGGAGCATGCAAACAACTATTTGGCCACAGGGCCGGCCCCTAACCTATTTTCTTAATTCTAGATGGATCCCACATAGACTTATCCTTTCCACTAAAATACTTGATAATTGTTCATAGTCTCCCCGCCAGAGTCACAATCTAAACTATATATAAAGCAAAAACCAAATAAATCCGAGAATACATTCCTCCTCCTGACAATAGCCACTCCTAGAAGAGGGTTTAAATAATTTGGGAAAAACCAAAGTCCCCAAGCCCCCCAAACCCTCCTCCCTCCCTGCTTCCAAAAACACCCTAAAAAGTAGAAGGAATACAGGATGAAAAGGTGACCAGTTAATCCACACATAGAATAATTAGTCCCCGAATAGTAAGAGTTTGGGAATTTGTACAAGATGGGTTTGTAGGAAATTATTCCAAAGGACCTTGTGATTGATGAAGGTAAAACTGAGCATTAGCTGGCTCTTCCAGCAGTCTTAACAGCCGTGGTTAATGTGAACTATGGTGTCATTTATGCTGTCTTGAAGAATTGTACTGATTGTAAAAATAATCAGAAACATGAAGATAAGGAGATAAAATAGTCACATCTGAAAGTCTTGGTAAGAACTACAGAGTTATCTGGTCCATGAAATAGATAGTATAAAGAGGTGAAATAGATACTTTTTTGAGACCCAACATCTACATGTGAAACTCACATTTATATGGCAAATGTGTAGAAAAAGCTTAGGATTTGGAATTAGATAAACCAGTGCTAACATCTCACTTTACCACTTAACTAATAGCATTTTGGGATAACCTCTCTGACTCATTGGTGGGTGTAAAGATTAATTGACAATGGAAAAAGACACTTAATATTACCTTCTCCTCTACTTCTCTTCTCCCTTTTTTCTTCTTTGCACATCATATGTTGGAAGATATCTTTTAAGGTCTTGAACCAATATTCCACGGCCACGGAAAATTCCTGGGTAGAAACTATGATTTAAAAAAAATCACTTTTCTGTATCAGGAAATTCTTTTGTATAGCAGATTAAACTCCTTTCCCATCTCTGACTCCTTGCCCTACTTCCTTTTCATTTTATTTATTCTTTAGATCTGAGAAAAAATAAATCTTCATGTTATTTACCTTATTTTGTAATATATTCAGAAACTACTTTGAGACCCATCAGTCATCGTTTTTCAAAGGAGCAGGAAAGAAGAAACGCAGATAAACGGAAAACTATTCATGCAGGCAAGTGGACTGAGAGACAAGCACAAATGGGAAAGGAGGAAGAGAAATAAATTATGAGGCAGATAAAAGAAAAAAAGGCAGATTAGCAGAAAACAAGATGAAGTCAAATAGGGAAAGAAAGTGAAAGTTAGAAATAAGAGGAGACAAGAATAGTTTGTGAAAAACATAACAATTGCAACAATCCCTTCCATTTCTGTGACTCTCTGTGGTTTAGCTTCTCTCATATGCTCCTCACAACAACCCGTGAAGAACATTGTTCTCTAAGAAGGTGCCACTAGCACAACTTTAACATGGGGACATGGAGGCTTATGAGAGAGGAAGTGACTTTACTTCTCAAGTAGCCAGAGAGGGATAGAAGCAAGACTCTAATTACGATCTTCTAGTAGCCTCAGAACCTCTATGGATCAAGATCAGTTATCAATAAAGTATTAAAAACAAAAGACATTTTCTGCCTCCTGGGACAGTGCCCTTTTTGCTATTCATGCTGAAAGAGGATGGAAAAACGATGAAAGGGGGGATCTAGAGAGACGGAGATGCAGGACATGGTGAAGGCAGACAGAGAGCTAGAAAAAGAGACAGAAAAAAACCCTAGAAAGTTGAAAAACCAGATAGGAAACAGTCTGAGAGGCCCATGTATGCACATGTCCTTGGATGATATGGAACTGACTCCCTAGTCTAGGAGTTTGGAACCCACTCACTTCAACCAGGTGACTCGGAGAAGAATTGGTCTGGTCTCTGGACTCTTTTGTCTTTGTAAACAGGTCAGCTCAAAACCAGACCAGCCCTCTCAGACACATGCAAGCCATCTGCCCTCAGCCAGAGCCAGGAAGGCAGATGGGCAGACTCAGAAAGCCTGACGGAAACATGGAGGGGAGATACAGAAGAAGAAGCAAGTAACTGAAGAGAGTTGGGAAAGCAGAGACACAGCTAGACATCCAGAGAGGAAGAAACAGAGCAAGAGAGAGGTTTAACTGAGTCAAGACCTGTGACATCTCATCCATGGGCACTGTACGCTGAGCCCTGATGTGATCTGAACACAGGTGGTTGCTACAGGAGCCAGTGAATGTTTATCTCTGATGGATGCCAGCAGAGGCAGAGTCTAGCTTTCAGCATAGGAGAAGTGAACTCATTCACCGACCTTCTCCGTGGGCTTTGGCACATGCAGGTGAGGACATTGGCTGTGCTGATCTTAGTCCCAGAGTGAGGGTGCAGTGAGTTCTTCTGTAAACCAGCTGCTCATTTATAGACTGGGAGATCCTGATTCTCTACTCCCTCTGACTCTGCTGTACTGTCCATGCTGTCTCCCTCTCATCTCACACGCACATACACACACACACACACACACACACACACATAGCCGGACATCCAATAGGCTCTCAACATTAGGGAGGCAAAGGCTGCTTCTCACCAGTCACTGACAGGAAACTGACTGCAACAGATAAACAATTCACTCTTGAAATCTGCCTTAGTCTGACCAGGTCTCAGGAGTTTAAGCAGATCAGACCAGTCCTAAGATCCTTAGGGAAAATTGTCCATTGGCAAAGGGCCCTGGAATTTCTGAGTTAGTTTCAGATTTCCCAGGTAGAATCTTTTCCCCTCCCAAGATTGCTGTTTGGAAGAACTAATGGTCAAGACATTCCCATGTTTCTGCCTCCTTATGCCAGACAAGGAACCCCCCATCTTCAGAGATAGGACCTACCTAGATCCGACCACCCTGACCCCCAACCCTAGGGATTCAGGAAGATCCAGTCCAATGGAAATGCAAAGGATAGTTAAGTTTGCTAATTCATCACCACGTAGTGTTTCCATCTCTCCCTCTGGATAAAAAGAAGTAGCAGGGGCAGAAGAGATGGGAAGACTATTTTGTCTGAATAATTCATATAAATTTTCCTTCCCAATAGGTTGCTCCCAACAAAATTCCCTACCTGGATGACACTACCAGAGGTCTTTGAAGAAATTACTGATTAAATGCCCTTTGTACCATTTGCCCTACGTATCTCTTTTAATCTTCACCAAGATCCAGAGAGATCTAATAACTTGCCTAATCTCAGACAGCTGAGAAAGAAGTACAGCCAGACTTGAGCCCAGGTTTGGCCATGGTTCATGATCTTTTGACCAGGCCTGACTTATCTTCCATTTCTTCCATGTTCAAAAGTTCTCAGGAAAGAACTCACAACTTCCTTTGGCATCTTCTGTGAAGCATCATTTTCCTATGTGCTACTTGGATTATCTGCATCAGAATCTAATAGTGACATTTACTGAAAACACAGATTCTCTGGTCCCACTTCAGAACCTATTGTATCAGAATCTCAGAAAATGCACCAGGCAGGAAATATCAGCAAATTTCCGAAGCAGGAACCAAGCAGGTGACATCTGCTGACCACAATGCAATACAAGTAGAACACAAAAATAAATGGACAGATAAAAACAAACAACAACAAAAATATCTCGAATATTTGAAAATGTCCGTCAAAACTAATCTTTGCCCAAAAATGGAAATCAAAACTGAGTCTTCAAATTATTCATAAATGAATGACAATGGCAGTGCTATATATCAAAACCTGTAGGCTACAGACCCAGTACTAATATGAGAGTTTGAAAAATCTAAATTAAATAAAATTTTTTTCTAAGAAAATATAAATGATAAAAATGAACTCAAAGAGAGTTCGAAAACTTGGGTAATCCATGAATCACAATAGAAGTTAAAAAGGTAGTAAAATATGCCTAAAAAAAAGATACCAGGCACAGATGGTTATAGGGGAAAGCTCTAGGATACTTTTAAGAAATACATAATTCGCATGTTAAATAAACTGTTCCAAGCATATAATAAGATGTAAAGTTATCTTACTCATTATATGACACTAACATAATGCTAATATAGAACAAAGATGTCACAAGAGATCTATAAAAATTCTCGCTTATGAACATAGATGAAAAACACATTATGACTTAATATGGTTTAATTTCAGCAATGTAAAGATAATTAAACATTAGAAAAATATTTCTGCACACAAAATACACACATATACATACGTATATGTATACATATATATATATATATAGTGAGAATAACTATATAGCTGATCAATAAATGCCAATAAATTGTAAAGTTTGACAGGCACTTGTATGAAAGCTCTTAGCAGATTAGAAATGGAAAGAAACTTCCTTAACTGGATAAAGAATAGCTACTAGAAAAAAACTGGAAAACGTCTTACTCTGGAAATAGAACAAATTTCATTGAAATTAGGAACAAGACAGGAAAGACAAGTATGTCCATCATAAGTGTTAATATTCAATACTCTGTTTGAAGTCCTAAGCAATGCAATAAGAAGAAAGAAATATGGGATAAATATATTAGAAAGAGATTGAATTGTCTACCCTGCAAAATCTAGAAAATCAATGGAAAAATTATTAAAACAATTCAATAGAGTAATCGGATACAAGATCAATATTCAAATATCAATACTTTTAACATGCAATGTAAATAAACAAATTAGAAAACATAATAAAAGGATTCCATTATGAAACAAGACATTACAAAATACCTGAGAACAAACAACATAAAATATGTGACTGCTATGGAGTAACCTATAATACTTTACTGAAGGACATAAAGGATCTTCATAAACAGGGAGCTGTATCATGTCCTCTCCAAATTATACTAATAAATGCAATGCAAACACAATTAAAATATCAATAGATGTTTGTCTTGAACTTGACAATCCAATTTTAAAATGCATTGGAAAAAAAATATGTGCAAAAATAGCCAAGGCATTTTAAAAAAGAATAGTTAGGGAGCATTTGCCCAGCCAGGTATTAAAAACATCATACAGCTATGGTAATAAAAACACTGTAGCACTGGCAAAGAGATAGAACAATGAAACAGAATAGTGTACAGAAACAAACCTACGCATATATAGGAATTGAGCATATAAGAATATGGCATTTCAAATAAATGGAAATGAATGATTAACTCAATAAATTACATCAGGGCAATTGGATATCCAGTTAGGAAAAAAGGTAAGATTTCTATCATTTGCAAGGCAAATTCCAAGTGGATCAAAGAACCAAACATAAAATGGACTCTTTTGAAGTATTAGAAAAAATATATTTAACCTTGATGTAAGAAAGGCATTCTTAATTAAGGCATGATATGCAAAACCCATAAAGTTTAAGACAACATATTGTCTATGTCAAAATGAAAAACTTCTGTACCACAAAGACATCATAATCAAAATAGTAAAGAGACAAGCTGTAGACTTGGCAAAATATTTGCAATGTATATAACTCACTAGGATTGATACAATGAATACCTATTAATAATAAGAAAAGAAATAACCCAATAAAAATGGGCACCAGAAATTAAATAGGAAATTCAATCAAAGGGAATACGTATAGTATACAAACATGAAAAGATGCTTAACCTGGTAGTAATCAGAGAAATGCAAATCAAAACAATACTAAGAATCCATTTTATAGCCATTAGATTAGAAAATATTATGAAGATTGATAGGCAAGAGTCTCATACATTGTTGATAGGAGTGTAAATTGGAAAAGGCTTTTTGGAGGGCAATTGACAGTATCACTTAAAATAAAAAAATGAACATGCCCTTCAACCCAGAATTCTTCTTTAAATATTTGCCTTAGAGGAATAGCTACACAAATGTAGAAGGAAGTAGTCACAAGAATTTTTACTCAGCACTGTTTATGAGAGCAAAATATTGGAAACCACTGAAATATCCATGAATAGTTGAATGAATTATGCATTTATACCACAGAATACTCTGTTAATTGTATAAAAAAGAATAACAGCAGAGAAGATTCTCTAAGACAGACTGCTTAGTAAAAAATCATGTTGTAGAAAATTCATACTGAATGATATCTCTTATATAAAAGAAAGCCACAAGAAATATAAAGCTATCACTTTCTATCCTATATGCGCATCTAAATACATGCAAAAGATCTAGAAGAAAGCACACCAATTTGATAACAGTGGGTGAGTCTGGGGAAAGGACTGGGATTGAGCAGATGCTCAAGAGAAATCTTTGCTTCACCTGAGTTTGAATTCTTCACAAGAATAAATCTCTTGTATACTTTTTTAAAAATTGGAAAAGGTCAATAAGCAATGTATTCTTGGATATGACACAAAAGCACAAGCAACAAAAGTAAAAGTAAATAAGTGGGATTACATAAATCTAAAAAGCTTCTGCACAGCAAAGGACATAATCAACAAAATGAAAAGGTAGCCTACAGAATGGGGGGGAATATTTGCAAACCATATATCTGATAAAGGGCTAATAACCAAAATATATAAAGGAACTCCTACAACTCAATAGCAACAAAACAAATAACCTGATTAAAAAATGGACAAAGGAACTGAATAGACATTTCTTCAAAGAAGACATATAGATCACCAACAGATAGATGAAGAGGTGCTCAACATCACTAATCATCAGGGAGATGCAAATCAGAACCACAATGAGATAATACCTCACACTTGTTAGGATGGTCATTATCAAAAGAAAAAAAAGCAAAAACCAAAAGATGACAAGTGTTGGCGAGGATGTGAAGAAAAGGGAACCCTCTACACTGTTGTTGGGAAAGTAAATTGGTGTAGACATTATGGAAAACAGCATAGAGGTTCCTCAAAAAATTAAAAATAAAACAACCATATAATCCAACAATCCCGCTTCTGGAAATTTATCCAAAGAAATTAAAATCAGGATCTCAAAGAGGTATTAGCACTCCCATGTTCTTTGTGACGTTATTCATAATACCCAAGATAGGGAAATAACTTAAATGTTTATCAATGGATGAATGGATAAAGAAAATATGGTATATATACACAATGGAATATTATTTAATCTTAAAAAAGAAGGAAATCCTGTCATTTGCAACAATGTGGATGAACCTGAAGGACATTATGTTAAGTGAAATAAGGCAGACACAGAACAAATACTACATAATAGCACTTAAAAGAGGAATCTAAAATAGTCAAATTCATAAAAACACAGAGGAGAATGGTGGTTGCCAGGGACTGGGGTGCAGAGGGGGAAATGGGAAGATATTGGTCAAAGTTACAAGGTTTCAGTTATAAGATGAACAAGTCTTAGGGATCTGCTGTACAGCATAGTGCCTATAGTTAACGATACTGTACCGTATACATAAAAATTGCCAAGAGGGTAGATCTTCCGTTAAATGTTCTCATCATACATGGAAAACAATAATAAAGAGGGCAGGAGGAAACTTTTGGAGATGTCTACTGCATAGATTATGGTGATGGTTTCACGGATATATAACTCATCAAATTGTATGCATTAAATATGTACAGCTTTTGTATGTCAGTCATACCTCAATAAAGTGGGTTAAAAAAAAGAGAACAAACAGTTGACTCACTATTTGAAGCACTCGTTTTACAGCCCACCCTAAGCTTTTCTTTTCCATGCCTGGCCCCGTGAATCTTGTCTTTCTGGCCACTGTCATCTAGCTGTCCTCTTCCTATCCCTCTCCACACATTTTCCTCATCCTCAGGGAATTTTGGAATCCTGACAGGCCTCAAGATGATTGCTAGAGCATGGGTGTGGATAAAGTTACCTGAAATAAAATCAAATAAGTCTAAGGCTCATTTTGTAAATTAAGAATTAAAAAGGAAGGATCTTTCATCATATTTTCATAAAATTTTAAATTCTTTTTCCAACCATTCCGTCTGTGGTTCCCTCTTCCATCTTCTCCACCAAAATATAGATCTCTTTCACATGACTGTTACCATGGTGCCAGTTGTAGGGGAGAGGAGATGGCCTTGAAAGAAAGAACAAGGAAAAGGTACTTCTTCTTAATGCTTCAGATAATGAAAATATAATTGTGCTTTGTGGGGAAAAGGCACAGTTGGACAATGGCATCACCAAGAGAAGCACCAAATAAAGTGCTTTACTTGGATAATTTGGAGTCTGTTCATTAAAGTCATCTTGGCAAAGTATATTTTTCCACTCACAATTTTGCAAAAATTTCAGCAGGCTTATTCTTGTCATATTTTCTCATTTCTCTCTCTCATTCCATCTCAATATTGTAACCCATATATTCCTCTAAATAACTTGCATGTTGTCTTTGAATTGAAATTAATTATTAGGAAGCTGCATGTCAACAGCTGTATCGTATAGTGATTAGGGGTACAGGCTCTGAAGCAGACCACTGGGTTTGGATTCCAGCTCCGCCACTTAATTGCTGTATGGCAAGTAACTAAAGCTCTCAGTACTTTGCTATATCTATCAAGTGGAACACACAACCAAATCTTCTTCATAGGGTTATTCTGAGGATTAAATGAATTAACACGTTAGTACCTGTCATATAGTAAGCACTTAATGAATATTATTATTGACTTATCCTAAGACATTATTCCTCCAACTGTATTGAAATGGTTTATTGGATAGTTGACTTTTAGCGAATGTACATTTCCAACCAGTAATTTAGTCCTGGCTAATACTGGAGCAGCATTTCCTAAACTCCTGCGTAATAATGTTAATAGGGGCCTTGTGAGAAAAGGATTAGAACATAAAATAAGTTTGGGAAATGCTGCATCCTATATCCCTTTCTTGGAAACCCATAATGCATATTAGCATATTAAATATTGAGTTGTTTTATAGCAAAGAAAACTAACTTAGGTCAACCCATTGTTTCCCACACTTAATGGATCCCAAACCTTTTCTTCCTTCTTTAATGGACACTTTGGTTAACTTAAATCACAAAGGAATGGGTTGGAAGAATATTGAGTATGTAACAGAGTCACAGGAAAATTTTAAACAACCAAGCCTCAGATGGGCAGGAGTCTAAGCAGTTCCAAGGTCTCAGTAGAGGAATGAATGGACTGCCCCTTTACAGTGCTGCTATAGATTTGACTTAGTTCCAACCACCTGAGTCACTCACTCTTGATTCAGATTCCTGGGAGAGAGGTCTTATTGATCTGGCATGGGTCTCAGGTCAATCTTATTTGCCCGGGGATGGGAGAAATGATAAAGGAGGATATGACGGTCCAACCAGGACCATATAGGAAAGAGACGGATAATCTTCAAAAGTAAAATTGGGGTGCTGTTTCTAAAAGAAGGAATAAGGTGGGTTAAGCAGACAAAAATAACAGGTGTCCCCCTAAGACATATGTTAGTATCAGAACACAGTTTGGGAAATACCATTCCAGGGTTTTAGAGGAAGAGTCCACATGCTTCATTTTAGAGATGAAGACTCTCAATCTCAGAAAATCCATATGACCCAGATAGGTCATGCAGATGGTGAGAATCAGAGTCAGAGCTGAAAATCCAAGTGCCAGTTCGTTGCTTTTTTAAATATATGCTTTATATTTTTCATTTTTTTTAAAGATTTTATTTTTTTCCTTTTTCTCCCCAAAGGCCCCCCCGGTACATAGTTGTATATTCTTCGTTGTGGGTCCTTCTAGTTGTGGCATGTGGGACGCTGCCTCAGCATGGTCTGATGAGCAGTGCCATGTCCGCACCCAGGATTCGAACCAACGAAGCACTGGGCCGCCTGCAGCGGAGCGCGCGAACTTAACCACTCGGCCACGGGGCCAGCCCCCTATATTTTTCATTTTTAATTGTGGTAAAAAGTACATCGCATACAACTTACCATTTTAACCATTTTTAACAGTTCAGTAGTGTTAGCCATATTCACATTGTACTGCAATGGATCTCTGGAACTTCATCTTGCAAACTGAAACTCTATACTCATTGAACCATAACTTCCTATTTCCTCCTCACCCCAGGGCCTAGTAACCACTATTCTCTGTTATGTTTACATGAGTTTGACTATTTTAGATGCCTCATAGAAGGGGAATCATATAGTATTTGTCTTTTTGGGACTGGCTTATTTCACTTAGCATAATGTCCTCAAGGTTCATCCATGTTATAGCATATTGCAGAATTTCCTTCTTTTTTTTTCTTGAGGATGATGAGCCCAGAGCTAACTGCTGCCGATCCTCCTCTTTTTGTTGGGGAAGACTAGCCCTGAGCTAACATCCATGCCCATCTTCCTCCACTTTATATGCAAGATGCCTACCACAGCATGGCTTGCCAAGTGGTGCCATGTCTGCACCCAGGATCTGAACTGGCGAACCTTGAGCCGCCAAAGCAGAACGTGCGAACTTAACCAATGCATCACCAGGCTGGCTCCATGCTTCATTTTTAAGGCTGAATAATATTCCACTGTATGTATTTACTACACTTTGCTTATTTATTCATCCATCAATGAACACTTGGGTTGCTTCCATATTTTTGCTATTGTGAATAATGCTGTTATGAACATAGGGGTACACATAATCTCTTTGAGACACAGATTTCAATTCTTTTGTGTATATACCCAGAAGTTAAATTTCTGGATCATATGTTAAGTCTGTTTTTAAATTTTTAGGAATTGCCATACTCTTTTCCACAGCAGCTGTAGCATTTTACATTCCCACCACAGTGTACAATGGTCCCAATTTCTCCACACCCTTGCTAACACTTGCTGTTTTCCTTTTTTTTATAGTTGCCATCCTAATGGGTGTGAGGTGGTACTTCACTGTAGTTTGGATTTGTATTTCCCTAATGATTAGTGATGTTGAGCATCTTTTAATGTGCTTATTAGCCATTTGTATATCTTCTTTGGAGAAATGTTTATGCAAATTCTTTGCCCATTTTTGGATCAGGTTGTTTGTTTTTTTTCCTGTTGAGTTTTAGGAGTTCTCTACGTATTCTGGATACTAATCCCTTGTCAGATGTATGATTTACAAATATTTTCTCCCGTTATGTGGGTCACCTTTTTACTCTGTGGACAGCATCTTTTCATGTACAAAATTTTAAAAATTTCATGAAGTCCAATATATTTATTTTTTCTTTTGTTACCTGTGCCTTTGGTGTCTAGTCCAAAAACATTGTTGCCACATCCAAAGTCATGAGGCTTTTGTCCCATGTTTTCCTCTAAGTTTTATTGTTTTAGGTCTTGATCCATATTGAGTTAATTTTTGTAATTTGGTGTTAGGTGAGGGTCCAACTTCATTCTTTTGTACATAAATATCCAGTTTTCCCAGCACCATTTGTTGATAAGACTGTCCTATCCCCTTTGAAGAGTCTTGGCATCTTATATGGTCAAATCATTTGACCGTATATGTGAGGGTTTATTTCTGGGTTCTCTGTTCTATTCCATTGGTCCATGTGTCTCTCTTTATGCCAGTAGCACATTGTTTTGATTACTAGAGTTGTAGTAAGTTTTGGAAGCAGGAAGTATGAGTCGTTCAGTTTTGTTTTTCTTTCTCAAGACTGTTTTGGCTGTTTGGGGTCCCTTGAGATTCTATACAAATTTTCAGATGATTTTCCATATTTCTGCAAAAACATCCTTGAGATTTTGATGGAGATTACATTGACTCTATAGATTGCTTTGGGTAATATTGATATTTTAATAAGATTAATTCTTCCAATCCTTGAACATGAGATGTGTTTCCATTTATTTATATCTTCTTTAATTCCTTTCAGCAATGTTTTGTAGTTTTCTTTGTGCAAGTCTTTCACTTCCTTGGTTAAGTAAATTCCTTATTTTATTCTTTTTGATGCTACTGTGAATGAAACTGTCTTTGCAATTTCCTCTTCAGATTGTTCATTATTTGTGTATAGAAATGCAACTGATCTGACTGTTGACTTCATATTGTGCTACTTTGCTGAATTTATTCATTAGTTCTAACAGTTTTTTTTGTGGAATCTTTAGGGTTTTCTACATACAAGAGCAGATCGTCCACAAACAGATAATTTTACTTCTTCCTTTCCAGTTTGGATGCCTTTTATTTCTTTTTCTTTCCTCGTTGCTTTGACTAGAAATTCCAGGACTATGTTGAATAGAAGTGGTGAAAGCAGGCATCTTTTCCTTATTCTTAATTTAAGACGAAATGCTTTCAGTCTCGTGCCATTGAATATGATATTTGCTGTGGGCTTTTCACATACAGCTTTTATTATGTTGAGGTAGTTTACTTCTATTTCTAGTTTACTGAGTGTTTTTTTTAATCATGAAAAGATGTTGAGTTTTATCAACTGCTTTTTCTGCATCAATTGAGATGACCACGTGTTTTTTTCCCTTCATTCTATTGACATGGCATATTACATTGATCAATTTTTGTATGTTGAATCATCCTTGCATTCCAGGAATAAATCCCACTTGGTTATAGTGTATAATCCTTTTGATATGCTGCTGAATTCTGTTTGTTACTATCTTGTTGAGGATTTTTGTACCAGTGCTCATAAGGGATATTGGTCTGTAGTTTTCTTTTTTTGTAGTGTCTTTGTCTGGCTTTGGTATCACCTGGCCTGATAGAATGAGTTTGGAAGTATTCTCTCCTCTTCAATTTTTAAAAAACGTTTGAGAAGGATTGGTATTAGTTATTTTTAAATGTTTGGTAGAATTCACGAGTGTTGCCACAAGGTCCAGAGCTTTTCTTTGTTGGAAGATTTTTGATTACTGATTCATCTCCTTACTAGTTATAGGTCTATTCAGATTTTTTATTTACTTGTGATTTAGTCTTGATAAGTTTTATGTTTCTAGGAATTTGTCCATTTCATCTAGTTTATCCAATTGCTTGGCATACAATTGTTCTTAGTACTCTTTTATAATCCTTTTTATTTCTGTTGAATCAGTAGCAATGTTGCCACTTACGTTTCTGATTTTTGCAATTTGAATCATCTCTCTTTTCTTTCCAATCCATCTAGCTAAAGGTTTGTCAATATTGTTGATCTTTTCAAAGAACCAGCTTTCGGTTTAATTCATTTTCTCTGCTGTTTTTCTATCCTCTATTTCATTTACCTCTACTCTAATCTTTGTTATTTCCTTCCTAGTTTTGGGGTTAGTTTGTTCTTCTTTTTTCTAGTTCCTTAAGTTGTAAACTTAGGTTGTTGATTTGAGATCTTTCTGGTTTTTAAATATGTGTTTATAGCTATAAATTTCCCCCTTAGCACCACTTTCAATGTGTCCCATAAGTTTTGATATCTTGTGTTTTCATTTTCACTAATCTCTAAGTGATTTCTAATTTCCCTAGTGATTTCTTCTATGATCGATTGTTTAAAAGTGCATCATTTAATTTTCACAATTTTGTGAATTTTTTAGTTTTCCTTTTGTTGTTGATTTCTAACTTCATCCTATTGTGGTCAGAGAAGATATCTATCTTTTGAAGTCTACCGAGACTTAATTTGTGGCCTAACGTATGACCTATCCTGGAAAGTGCCCCTTGCTACCTTGAGAAGAATATATATTCTGTTGTTGTTGAGTAGAATGTTCTGTATAGCTGTTTGATTTAGTTGGTTTGTTGCATTGTTTAAGTCCTTTTTTATCTTCTATTTGTTCTATCCATTTTTATGAGTGAGATATTGAGGTCTATAACTATTATTATACAACAGTGTATTTCTTCCTTTAATTCTGTCAATTTTTGCTTCATATATTTTGATGGTCTGTCATTGGGTATGTAAATGTTTATAATTGTTATATCTTATTGCTGTATTTAACCTTTTATTAATATATAATGTCCTTTGTCTCCTGTAGCCTTTTTTGATTTAAAGTCTATTTTGTCTCATATTAGTATAACCACCCCTGTTCTCTTTTGGTTATTATATTAATGGAATATCTTTTTCCATCCTCTCACTTTCAACCTGATTGTGTCTTTGGACCTTGAATGAGTCTTTGGATCTCAAATGAGAAGGTGAGGCAAACAAAGGCCTCTTTGCCAGAAGGTCAGGAGACTGTCACCTACAGAACAAGGTGAGAAACAGAGTTAGCCTCTTTTAGGGGCATCTTTAGAGAAGAGCTGATGTTTTGGAATTGATCTATGAAATGAAGGCAATGAATAACTTCCAGCCCAGGTAGTATGGAGACAGCTTTAGAATATATCTCCCTCTAGCTTTGAATCAAGATAAAGAGAGATATTCTGACCTTCCCCCACACTTTTGGATTCATTCTTGAGGCAAATTACTTCTGTGGAGATAACAGAACTCTCTATAGGAATAACCCTAGACCCATAGTTCTTCAACCACAGATGAAGCCCTGAAGCCTTTCACTCACTTATCACTAAGTCTGAAAGAGCAATATCAAATATATTGCATCATCTGGAGGCATTAATGTTAAAAAACTGTGCTTATCCACTTTTTTAGGCTGATCAAATTACTTAATTACTTGTGCAATATGACAATTTTTGAAGCTGGGCATAGTGGAATATCTTGAAGAGAAAGAGCCTTCTTGAATTAAGATGATTAACCATTGATTAACCATAAAGGGTTTTTTTTTTTTTTGAGAAAAGCATTGTTGTACATGAAGGATGGCAAAACTTTGTCTTGATCACATTTCATGAAGTTTTTGTGAAGGCACAAGCTAGAGTTGAAGTCTAGTGGCTCAGCATTGATGCTGATATTTAACAGATGGTAGAGAAGAATAATAACTGAAGCTATTATGCACAACTCACAAAAGTCTATGCCTTTGGGAAATGGTCAGCGTAATTTCTTAATTTTAATGTAGTCATATTAAAGATTTTTTCCTTCTTTTGGTTGGTATTTTTTTTGTGTCTTGTTTAAGAAAATTTCTCCTATCCTGATATCATGGAAGTATTCTCCTATATTATCTTCTAAAGGCTTATTGTTTTGTTTACCAATTAGATCTATAATTTAAATGGAAATCATTTTTGAATTCTATACATATCAAGTAGGAGTCAGATGTCACTTTTTTTTTCTATATGGATAACTAGTTGTCCAGTCACTATTAACTGGAAAAAATGTCCCTTCCCCACTGCTTTGCAGTGCCACCCTTGTAATAAATCTCGTGTCGATAAATGCATGGATTTTATATGTGTATAATCATGCTGTCTGTCAGTAAAGACAGTTTTAATTCTTTCTTTTCACTCTTTATGCCTTCAACTTCTTTTTTCTTGCCTTGTTGCACTGGCTAAAATTAAGTGTAATATTGAACAAAAACATTAAGAGTGGAAATAGTTGTTTTATTTCTCATCTGAGGGAAAAATACTCAATATTTTGTCTTAAACATGATATAAACTATATGGCTTTTGGATTTTTTTTTTTTTTTGCAGGTTCCCTGTGTTAGATTGAGGGAGTTTATCTTTATCTAGCATTCCAAATTTATTTTCTCCAGGTTTTCAATGTACCTCTAAAGATTTAAAAAATTTCCTCTGTTTTGGTGGTTATCATTCCTTTTTGTATGTTCATTCTTTCTCTTTTTTTCTTAGGTTAGCTAACAGTTTATTTTGTTTCAAAGAACCAGGATTTTCATTTATTAAGTAGACAGATATTTTTCTTTACTTCATTAATTTTGCTTTTATCTTTAATTTTTCTTCCTTATGCTTTGTTTTCCTTTATTTTGTTGTTATAGCTTTTTAAATTAGGGATTGAATTGACATTTTCATTTTTATTGATATAAGTGTTTAAGACCGTGAAGTTTTCTTTGATCACTACTTTGAATGTACTTCATAAGTTCTCAAATGTAGTGTCTTCAGTATAATTACTTTTAGAAATTATACCATTTTGATTGTATATCCTTTGTCTTCCAAGAGTCGTTTAAGATAAGGTTTTAAAATTTTCTGGTGGAAAGAATTTATTAAAGATTTGTTATTTATTTCTAGTTTTATTGTATTGAGATCAGAGAGTGATTTTTATAATATTTCTACTTTATAGAACTTAGTGCTTTCTTTGTGATCTAATAGATGATCAGTTTCTGTGAATTTCCCTCTGTACTTGAGAAGGTACATTGCCTATTATCAGAATGTATTTCAATGTATATTCATATAATTTACTTCACTGATTAAGTTGTGTATGTCTTCTACATCCTTACTTATATTTTGTCCACTTGAAAGGAGCATTAAAAATCTTCTATTATTATGGGTTTCTATCTACATTTCCTGTAGTTTTTGGTTTATAAGTGTTGTTGCTACGTTGTTCTTTCCATAGATATTTATAATTGTTATATTTACACATAAATTGTGGCTTTGGAATTAAAAAACATCTTTATTTGTCATGTTTAATGCTTTCTAGCTTGAATTATACTTTGTTATCAGGAACACAACCATTCCTTCTTCTTTTTTCCGCTTGCTTGGCATGTATTTTCCTATTCCTCTATTTTTAGCCTTTCTGAAAGATTTTGCTTTGGGTATATCTCATATACATCTCAGAATTAGGTCTTATTTTGTGATCCAATTTCAGAATATTTTTCTCTTTTTCTTTTTTTTTTTTTTGAGGAAGCTTAGCTCTGAGCTAATATCTGCCACCAATCCTCTTTTTGCTGAGGAAGATTGGCCCTGAGCTAACATCTGTGCCCATCTTCCTCTATTTTATGTGTGGGACACCTGCCACAGCATGGCTTAATATGTGGTGCATATTTCTGTGCCAGGGATCTGAACCAGTGAACCCCGTGCTGCCGAAGTGGAGTGTGTGAATTCAACCGCTATGCCACTGGGCTGGCCTTCTAAAATATTTTCCTTTAATAGATAATTTTAGCCTGTTCACATATAGGCTGGTAATCAAATTATCTTATGTGTCATTTATGAACATTATGTTTCTTTTGCTATGTAATGTGCTTTTTTGCTCTTTTATTTACAAAAATCTTATTTAACCTTTATATTTTTCCAGTTTTTAATGTCATTAGTTGACTCTCAACTATTACTTGTGCAATTATCAATGAGCCTATTCTACCCTCTTTTTTCCTTCTTCCCTCTCTGTTCACTTTTTAGCATTATTCTTCCACCTTTGTCCCTTCCCTTGTTTTATCCTTAGTTTCACAACTAAATATATTAAATGCT